>NW_022900934.1:284477-303353 GCF_012274545.1 Fukomys damarensis | reverse complement strand
GGGCGGGGAGCAGCGCGGGCCGGCAGGGCTCCCGGGAGGCGGCACGGGATGGTGGCACGGGGAGAAGCACGATGGAGGGCGGGCCGAGCAGGATGCAGCTCTCTTTGGCTGCGCATCATCGCACTGACGGCTCTGATGGACCTTGGAGCTAGGCAATGCCAGCAGCTGAAGCGGCAGGACCGGGAGGGGAAATAAGGACGATACTAAGTTAGAGTCCACGGCCAGTCTGAAAGATGTCTGATGGTCAGCATCATCCCTGTAGGACACAGGCTTTGCAGTCAGAGCAGGCCTGACTGTGAGTCTTCCCTCTCACCTAGGCGACACGGGCTGTGAATCCACTGGTGTCTAAAATGAGTAAAACCCATATGCAGGTCGTCTGTGAGCACCAGAAGAGCCCCTATTGTCTAGTAGGAACTCGTGACCCTTCTTTTGCCTTAAGATTGATCTTTTATGTATAGTATTTTTTGGTGGTACCGGGGATCGAACTCAGGACCTTGCCCTTGTGAGGCAGGATTGAGCTAAAAATCCTTGCCCCTTTATTTTATTTTTTTTTGAGAGAGGACCTTATATTTAGTTTAGACTGGTCTGGACTCACTGTGTAACCCAGGGTGGCCTCAACTCGAGGCTGTTCTCCTGCCTCAGCCTCGTGAGTGCTAGGATTACAGGCATGCACCACCATTCTTGGCTTGACTCTCTGTAGTATTGTCATCAGAGACTTACTGTTCAAATTCTCAGCACCCCTCCTGTTGCATTAGGTAGGCTGGGTGCCTCAAGATTGTTAGACGACTACCAAAAGTTGTTGGGTAGATGGGCAGTCATCCTTCTTGCTTATCCATTTGATTGGTGGCATTAGAAACTGCATGGGACTCATGTGTTTCACATGGGACTCATGTGTTTCACTATTTCCAGAGGGCTTTTAGTTTACTAGGGGAGGTTCTATGCCTGTGTAGGTGATACACACGCAGAGGGACAGATTTAGAACATTGGAGTTGCAGGGGTCAGGGAGCTCTCAGTGGAGTGCAGCATTAGAGCTATGTTGGAAAGAGGTGGTTTTGAGGATGCCGGTTGTGGCAGGAGTAAGGAAGAAACTTGATATTTTGTGTGCAGGCAATAAAAAGATGAGGTTTAAGGGAAGACCAGGAAACAGCAAGAAGTCCAGAGTGAGTGGAATATACAGCAAGTGAGAAGGGAGCTGTGAGTTATCAGAGGGGTCCTGAACATCAGACTAGAGCTCCTGTAGGCTTTGGAGAGTCAGTGATGCTAAAGAAAGCCCTAGCCAGATAACGTGTTTTGAAAAGTATTATCTGGCAGGGGAAAGTTTGAAGTGGGGGAAGATTAGAGGTAGGAAGGGCTAACTTGAATACCAGCTGTGGTGGAAGTTATGGTCTTAGAGGGGACATCTGAAAGAATCAGTAGTACCTTCTGGCAATGCAGAGAAGCCTGAAGAAGAAAGTAAAGGTATGTGATGGTGCCTGCTTGATGCCTGGGATGGCACTGCTGTTAACAGCCAGAACAGCCCAAAGAGGATGCAGTTTCATTAGAAGAGGAGCTCAGTTTGGGCCTGGTTGAACGTAGAGGGTTCAGAGGCTCAGAGGCTCAGAGGCTCAGCAGGTTGTTGGAAATGTGGGGCTGGAACTTGGGAGGAGGGAGGAGGTATATGAAGGCCTGGGTAATTATTTGGAGAAGTGGAACAGCCTTGGGTTGGGGGTGGGAGGCCTGGTAACCTGTGAGCATATTGAAACATTTTGGGAGGCAGAAAATAGCCAGTAGTAGCGTTTGAGAGTGTAGTCCACTACCACCAGAATCTCTGGAGGTTCCTAAAGTGTTAGAAAAAGAAATTATGACTGGGGTGGAGGAAAGCACACAGAAGCAGGGTCACCCAGATAACAGGTATCTTTGGGGCATGCAGTGCCACTGGCTTCACTACCCGCTCAGACATTGGGCCTGCCCGGGACGCAAATGATCCTGTGGATGATCGCCATGCACCACCAGGCAAAAGAACTGTGGGGGACCAGATGAAGAAAAACCAGGCTGCCGATGATGATGATGAGGATCTGAATGACACCAACTATGATGAGGTGATTTTTGTTGGGCTTCTGTGGATACACTTCTGACAGTCTCCAGAAGGGTTTAAGGAGCAGTAAAAATCTAAAGAAATGAGCGCTTTTATTCTCCTCAAGAGAGCTGTATTTGTAGCACAGGGATGCCACATCGGGGTTTTATGTTGGCTGACCTCTGATGATGGTGCTAATGCTTTTAGCTTTAGGGCTAGAGATTTAGCTCAGTGGTTTGGTGGCCTGCTGGTGTTTACCTTCTTAGTTCATTGATTTAGTCAAACAAAGCTTTCTTAGATGTCTTCTATCATGGTAACTTTCCTCTGAGGAAAAAAATTTTCTTTTTTGGTATGTGGTATTGAACCTGAGGCCTTCTGCACTGAATTATATCCCCAGTACCACCCCCTTTTTTGGAGACAGTTCAGTTTGGGCTGGCCTTGAACTCACTATATAGCCTAGCTAGCCTTGAACTCACAGTCATCTTCCTACTTCAGCTTCTCAAGTGCTGGGATTACAGGCATATGCCACCATGCCTGGCTTGCCCTTTTTTATTTTTTGTTTTGAAACAGGGTCTCACTGAGTTGTCGAGTCTGCACTTGAATTTGTAATCCTCCTGTGTCAGCCTCACAGAGTGCTGGGATTATAGGCTTGTACCGCCATGCCTAGCTGGCAAAAAATGTTTTAAAGAATTTTTTTTTTAAAGAATTTTAATTTTGAAATTGTTTTTAACTTGCAAAAGTAGTACCAACAAAAGTTCAGAAAAAAGTTCTGCATACCTTTTACCAAGCTTCCTCCCATCTTACGTGACCTTAGTACAATTGTCAAAATCTTGAAAGAGTGGTTGACACCATGTTTTTCACTTATTATCGATTTCTTTTGCTAGCATTGGAGATTGAATTTAGGAGTTTGTTGTGCATGCTAGGCAAGCAGTCTAATACTGAGCTACATTTCCAGCCCTTTTTATTTTTTGAGACAGCCTAAGTTGCTTAGGCTGGACTTGAACTTGCAGCCTTCTGATTTAGCTGGGGTACCAGGCATGCGTCACTGAGCCTGGCTTCATCTGTGGTTCTTATTTGAATTTTACAGTGTTTCCATGAATGTCCTTTTTCAGGCATAGGACATAGTCCAGAATTCTCCATCAGGTTTTGTTTTGCCTTCTAGTCCTTTCTGACAAGATGGCTTCTTTTTTTATGGGGTAGGGAGTTATCAGGAATCGAACTTAGGTCCTTGCACTTGCTAGGCAGGAGGCACCTTATGGCTGAGCCCCACACACCACCCCCATCAAACTCAGGACCTTGTGCTTGGAAGGCAAGTGGTGCCACTGAGCTAAATCCCCAGCCCTATTTATTTATTTTTTAAGACAGAGTTTCCCTATGTAGCTAAGGCTGGTCTTAAACTCACTGTGTAACCCAAGCTGGCCTTGAACTCACAGCAATCCTTCTGTCTTAGTCTCCTGAGTGCTAGGATTACAGATGGGCTCACCATGCCTGGCAGTTCCTTTTGTCTTTCACACCCTTGGTACATGGAGGATATTGATCAATTGAAGAATGGCCTTCAGCTAGGGTTTGTCTGATAAAAAGCATAATTAACAGGTAATTTACAGCTGGATATGTTCAGTTTGTGTTGGTAGGAGCTATGTGGGAGGGAAAGTGGACCCTTTAAATGTGTTTTGTTCTTAGTTTAATGGTTATGCTGGGAGCCTTTTCTCTAGTGGACCTTATGAAAAAGATGATGAAGAAGCAGATGCTATTTATGCAGCTCTGGATAAAAGGATGGATGAAAGAAGGAAAGAAAGAAGGTAAATTGCTGCTTTTCACATTATGTTTTATGTAGGATTTGGTTTCTTGTTTGTTTGTTTGTTTGTTTTCGTGGTGCTGGGCATTGAAACTAGGACCTTTGCAATGAACTATATCCCCAGACCTTTTAATTTTTTTACTTTGAGACGGTCTCACTAAGTTGTGCAGGTAGGAATTGAACTCGTGATCTTCCTGCCTCAGCTCTCAGAGTGTTGATTATAGGGATGCTGCCCTGTGCCTGTTTTTTTTTTGTTTGTTTGTTTGTTTTTGAGACAGAAGCTGGGTGTGATAGTGTATGCCTGTAATCCCAGCACTCAGGATGCTGAGGCAGGAAGATCACTGTGAGTTTAAGGCCAGCCTGGGCTACCTAGTGAGACCATGTTCTAAAAAGCCAGAAAAAAGCCAGTCACTGTGAACATCTCTGTTCCCAGTGCTTGGGAGTGAGGCAGGAGTGTCACTGCCAGTTTGAGGACAACCTGGGATACACAGTGAGAACTTGTCTCAAACAAAAAAACTTTTTTTTTCTTTTAAACTTTTTATTTTGAAAACTTCCACAATGTAAACAAATAAATAGTGGGAGAAAAGGGCACCTGGTTCAATCAGTTGCTGTTGTTCAGTTCTGGAGTGTTTGTATTGTGTTTCTTCTTGAAGTGAAATAATATAATTTAATTTTTTGAAATAGAGTCTTTGAGTAGCACTCTACCCACAAAGTTCAACATTGCTATTGATTTTAACCTATTTTCTTTGTTTAGTTGATAATTTTAGTAACAAGTTTTTAGTGATAAATACATTATTTGGCTTTTGAAAAAAAAAAAAGAATTGTACAGCGACTCCCATTCTTATTCTCTTCAATTATTCCTAATGTCCATATTTTTTTCATCTAGAAGTGTTTTGCTGGGTCATTTCTAGGGCCCATTTCCCACATGGGCCTGGTACCACATGAATCCCAGTTCTGTTGCCTAACAGCAGCTCCCTAGAATATCCTAAAACTGCTTTTTCCGTGGGCTGGGGATTTAGCTCAGTGGTTCCATTGCCTGCCTTGCAAGTGCAAAGACCCGAGTTTGATCCCTGATACCAAAAAAAAAAAAAAAACCCCAAAAATCCTGCTTTTTCCTAAGCCAAGTTCAGATAGAGTCACTTCTAAGGTTTAATCTCCTCAGACTTTTAATTTAGAATAGTTCCCCACCTCCTGCCTCTTTAACCTTTCATGACATTGATTTTGAAGAGATCAGGTTTTTTGTAGAACAGTTTGAATTATTGTTCCAATTTTAGTATGTGTGCTGCCAAAGTGAGCACAGATTTGAATTGTTGATTGGCCACCTGTTTCCTCAGGGTATCCTTTAGTTATTCTGGTGTGTGTGGGGGTGGTGGTGCTGGGGTTTAAACCCAAGGTCACTCTATTACTGAACTATACCCCCAGCCCTTTTTAAAAAAAATTTATATTTTTGGTTTTCTTGAGAAAGGGTCTTGCTATACAGTCCAGGCTGGCCTTGAACTCAATTTGTAGCCAAGGTAGTTTGAGCCCTGGTACCAAAAAAAAAAAAATGTAGCCATGGCTGACCTTGAACTCTTGAGCCTTCCCAGTGTTGGGATTATAGGAATGTGTTGTCACACCTGGCTTTATTTTTTATTTTGAGACAGCGTCTCAAAATAAGATGCCCAGGCTTACATCAAACTTGTGATTCTGCCTCAGCCTCTCAAGTAGAAGGCCACTGTGCCCAGCGTTTGTTCTTATTTCCTGTGGAGTGGAGGCTAGACCTGAGACTTTGTTGGAAACCTGATGGATGTAGCTGTGTGCATTTCTTCACATCAGGAGCCATGGTGCCAGCCACATCACTTCTTGAAATCTCGATCTTGGGCCAGGGATTTAGCACAGTGGTTTCACCACCTGCTTCTCAAGTGTAAGGTCCCAAGTTCAGTCCCTGGTACCAACAAAAACCCCCCAAAACAAGGGCTGAGGATTTCGTTCTGCTGCCTGCCTTGCAAGCACAAGGATCTGAGTTCAATCCCCAGTGCCAAAAAAGAAACAGAAGAAATCTTGATCTTTCAGAGCACATCATTTATATAATACGTCTTCAGTTTTTTTTCTTCTTTTTTCAATGCTGGAGATTGAACCAAAGACCTCATGAATGCTAGAAAAGTGCTCTGTCATTGAGCTACATTCCCAGACCATTTCTAATACATTCAGATTCCTACCTGTGGATGTTCTCCTTTTGCATTATAAAGAAAATTTTAGGGCTGGGGATTTAGCTCAGCCTTGCAAACACAAGGACCCGAGTTCAATCCCCGGTATCAAAAAAAAAAAGAAAAAAGAAAAGAAAAATTTTAAGTTTCAGTATTTAGATTTAGAAAATATTAACTACTTGGTTCATGCCGATTCCTGGTAAGTTAACACGGTTGGTTCTGTGTCCCAGTTTGCAGTTACTATGTGCAGCATAGCCTAGGCCTGGTCACCCATCACCCTGCACCCATGAGGAACAGTTGTGCAGATGATGATATAAGACATTTGCCCAGGCAGATGGGAGGGAGAAGCTGAGCAATGGCTTCCTATTCGTTAGGGATGAACAGTTCACTTGGAAGAGAGGGAAGCTGATAGGTAAGTAGAGGGCTAGAAGAGAACTGAGATGATGTTTTTCACTTTTCTTTCTGAGGTGGTTATTCCTAGGATGGCCCTACTTGTAGGTTTTTGTGAAGTGTAAAGCAGCACATATACTGTACTTGTGTTCGAAGGGAAGCGTTTATAGATAGTCCCCAATTTAGTAGTTTAACTCGTAATTTTTCAACTTTATAACTGTGTGAGAGTGATACACATTCGGTAGAATACTACGTTCAGTCGTATTCAGTGATACATGTTCAGTGGATGCACATTCAGCTACATCTGTCATGGTTTTGATTTTTTTTTTTTTTTTGATCATGCTTTTGAATTTTGATCTTTTCTGCCTCAAGTGAGATTGTCTCTTGAGATACTAGGCATTGACAGTGATGTAGCATGTAGTGAGCCATGCAGTCATGAGGGTAAACATTGCCTTGCACCCCTGTACTGTGCAGCTAAGCTGTGATATTCACTAGGTTGGGTGCTTCTTTTGGTACTAGGAATGGAATGCAGGACTTTGTACTTGCCAGGCAGATATGGTACATTTTCAGTTTGGGCCATATAGTGTTTAGCTTATGATAGGTTCATTGTGATATAAAGGAATATCTTTTTATTTTATTTAATTTCTGCCTGTTTTAATTTGGTAGATAATTGAACTATTAGATTTATGAATGTGGCCAGGGATTTAGCTCAGTGGTTCTGCCACCTGCTTCACAAACAAGTTCCTGAGTTTGATCCCCGGTACAAAAAAAAAAAAAAATTTATGAATGTATCCATGGTTATCTTAAAATATACTCCTCAAGCAATTATTATTTTTTTAAAATCTTAAAATATACTTGAGTTAGCTGCTGATGTGGAATTGTTTGTTTTTTTAATATAATTAAGACATGTAACAAACCATCTTTATTTGAAATGAACATTCAGTATTTCTAAGAGGCACATGTTTTATTTCCTAGAGAACAAAGGGAGAAAGAAGAGATTGAGAAATACAGAATGGAACGCCCCAAAATCCAGCAACAGTTCTCAGATCTCAAAGTAAGCACATAGAAGGAGTGTCTTCCCCAGCACTCCACAGAGCTGGGACCCAGCCGAGAGCCTCACACGTTAGGCAGGTCTCTGCCATTGAGATACATTCCCAGTCCTGTTGTATTGTTTTGGATGTATGTAGGTACATATTTATTTTTGAGGTGAGAGCTCACCGTGTTCTCCAGGTTGGTCTCTAACTCCTGGGCTCAAATGATCCTCCTGGGCTGGGGATTTAACTCAGTGGTTCCTGCTGCCTGCCTTGCAAGTGCACGGTCCTGAGTTTGGGCTGTGTGTTTCCAGAGGAAGCTGGCAGAGGTCACAGAAGAAGAATGGTTGAGCATCCCGGAGGTCGGCGATGCCAGAAACAAACGTCAGCGAAATCCACGTTATGAGAAGCTGACCCCTGTCCCTGATAGTTTTTTCGCCAAACATTTACAGACAGGAGAGAACCATACTTCTGTGGATCCCCGGCAAACTGTAAGCATCCAGAAAGAAGGTGAATGGGGCTCCTGGGTTTGGTTAGACATGTCACAGCAGGAACAGTGGGCAGGGTTGAGGTGAGCACTTCTGCAGTTCTGTGCTGCTGTCTCCAAGTCTGCCTTCACAGCTGCGCCTGTGTGAGGAGAATTCCACAGAAGAAAATACAAGAGCATTTTATTGTTCCCTCAGCAATTTGGAGGTCTGAACACGCCCTATCCAGGTGGGCTGAACACCCCATACCCAGGTGGAATGACACCGGGCTTGATGACACCTGGCACGGGGGAGCTGGACATGAGGAAGATTGGGCAAGCGAGGAATACGCTGATGGACATGAGGTTGAGCCAGGTGAGAGTTTGTCATGAGCATTTTCCAATAGATGGCACTGAATGTTTTTATGTCTGATTATAAAATTTAGTATATTTGTTTAAAAAAACACAACAAGGGCCGGGGATTTAGCTCAGTGGCACTGAGTTTGCCTTGCAAGCGCAAGGTCCTGAGTTTGGTCCCCAGTACCGGAAAAAAAAAAAAAAACCAACAACACACAACAGAAGCCAGTCATGGTGGCACATGCCTGTAATCCCAGCAATTGGGAGGCTGAGGCAAGAGGACTGCTCTGAGTTTGAGGCCAGCCTGAGCTACAACATGAGCTCAGGGTCAGCCTGGATTACATAGTGATCCTGCAAAATTACATAGTGATTACTGCAAAATAAAAAAGAATCATGTTTTCTTCTGTACAACAGTAAGTTGTTGTGTGGCTCTGTGGGGAATTGGCATTTGGTTCCAGATATTGGCTGTTGGAACCCGGAAAAATAGAGAACTCTTTCTGACTTTTTTTTTTGTACCAGGTATCGAAATCAGGTCCTTGTGCTTGTGAGGCAGGCAGCAGAACCACTGAGCTAAATCCCTGGCCCTCTTTCTGACTTTACATACGCATCTGAACCATAACAATGCTTTTACATTTGTTTACAGTGAAATTGGTATATTGGTAAACTCTTATTTTATTTGGTCTTTCACTGTACTTTTTGAAATTTTATAGCTAACATTTTAAGGAAAACTAACCAGATGTCTACTTTATACCTTATAAATTGAGAGTAGTTTGTTGATGTGCATTGTGACAACCTGAGTTGGACCCTTGGAATTTTCCCACTTTTTTTTACTCTTACAAACTGTGCTTTGATGATTTATCAGGGTTCTGTGCATGTACATTTAGGTAAACACTTTAGGGTTGTTTTAACCTGATTGCTGCCTTTGTTGCCTGTTGTGTTTATTTCTGTTTCAGACTTACTTGTGGGATGTAATGTTATTTTAACAAACCTGCTTCATGGTAGTTTTTTATGTTAAAATGAATACAGCCCAGAATTAACTTTTTTTTTTTTCAGTGCTAGGGCTTGAATTCATGATTGTATGCTTGCTAGGCAAGTAACTATACCCAGCTCCAGGACAGTCTCCGTCTCCGTCTCTCTCTCTGCCTCCCTCCCTCCCTCTCTCTTTCGCTCTTTCTCTCTCCCTCCTCTCTTTTGTACCAGGTTGAACTCAGGACCCTGAGCTTGTGCAGCGCCACTGAGCCTTCTTTATTTGAGGTGGAGTTTTTTTGTTTGTTTGTTTTTGTTTTGTTTTTTTGAGACAGGGTCTCACTATGTAGTTGAGACCCTGGAACTGTGTAGTCCAGGTTGATTTTGAACTCGAAGTGATCTTCCCGCCTCAGCCTCCCAAGTGCTGGGATTATAGGTGTGCGCCACCATGCCTGGCTTAGTGAGTTTCATTTTTTAACATAAATCTTTTCTATATAGAAGAAATTTATCATCACATACTGTTGTCTAAACTTAATTCGCTTTCCTTTTTACATTTTTAAAAAACTTATTTTGAGACAGGGTCTCTTAAGTTGCTACGTTGCCCATGCTGAACTTCAACTTGTGATCTTTCTGCCTCAGCCTCTCAGAATGCTGGCATTACAAACGTGCGCTACCACACCTGCCTTGTTTTCCTTTCTTCTGACTATTTTCTGGTGGACAGGGTATGGAAAGAGTTTCCAGGGACCCTGTGAATACTTTGTTTTGGACATTCCTGGTCATACCCAGCTCATTTTCAGCCTGACCTGTTTTGCAGGTGTCTGACTCTGTGAGTGGACAAACTGTTGTGGACCCCAAAGGCTATCTGACAGATCTAAACTCTATGATCCCGACCCATGGAGGGGACATCAAGTGAGTGCTTTTCAGAATTGATAGGTTGGAGTAGGAATTCTAGTTTCTTAGAGTGTTTTGGATTTTATTTGGAAAATGCATTCAAAATATGACATAAGCTGGGTTTGGTAGCACACACCTGTGATCTCAGTACTTAGAAAGCTGAGGCAGGAGGTTCACCACAAGTTTGAGATCAGCCTGGACTACATAGTGAGTTCAAGACCAACTTAGGGACATAGCAAGACTCTGTCTTTAAAAAAAAATAGAATCACTTGCTTAGGAGTTTGAGACCAGCCTGGACACTGTAGTGGAACTCTGTCTCAAAAAACGAAAGCTGGGGGTGTAGCTTAGTAGGACACTCACCTAGTATATGCGAGGCCCTAGGTTCAGTCCCTAGTAACTGCCAAAAAGAAAAGGTAGATATTCTGAGAAATGTAGTAGTTTGATCTCTGTCTTTCTCTTGAGACAGGATCTTGTGATATAGTCCAGGCTGGCCTGGAATTGCTGTGTAGCAATGTCTCACCTCCATTTCATGACCCTCCTGCCTCATCTCCTGAGTGCTGGGCATACAAATGTGTACCACTGTGCCTGTCTTTGGTATTTACTTACTTATTTATTCATTTATTTGTGGTACCAGGGATCTAACTTGGGACTTTAAAGTTGCAAGACTGGTGGCTTGGTTTTCTATTTAAAATGTATCTCTCTCCATTTATTGTGAATGTTAAATGTTTTACAAATAATTAAAGCTTATGACTGTACTGAGCTAGAAAGTAGCCTACTAAATGTTGTGGACCTTTGGTGTTCAGATTTTGTTTTCGGGGGTTCTAAACAGTCTTGGAACAGTGCTGACAAGGTTTTGAGTTGTCGGTATCCCTGCTAATTGAATCTACAGTTTGTATAGTGTATGTGGGGCACCTCTTTCCTGGGTCCTGGGCACATCCTGCTAGTGTGGCGTGATGCTGTGTACATTCTCACTCACTCATACAGTGATATCAAGAAGGCACGACTGCTCCTCAAGTCTGTTCGAGAGACAAATCCTCATCACCCCCCAGCCTGGATTGCCTCTGCACGCCTGGAGGAAGTCACTGGGAAGCTGCAAGTAGCTCGGAATCTTATTATGAAGGGGACAGAGATGTGTCCCAAGGTGAAGCTCGTGGTGCCCCTGTGGAACCCTTATTGCCAGGCGGGATACTAATGTTTGACTTTGATGTTGTAACTACAGATGGTAGGACAGGCTAAGAGAAACTGAGCAATGGGAGAGGGCTTGTTTTCACCTGGAACGAAGGTTGAGCCACCATTATTTTAAAGGCAAGGTAACTTGTACCAGAAAGCTAAATTGGGTAATTTACTCTGTGTAATGTTAAGAAGCCACAAGATTAGTGCTTAACTCTTAGGAAAATATTCAGTTCATGGTGTTTTGGAGATGGAATGATTAGACAGTCTTAAAAAGTACTGTGAGCCAGGCGTGGTGGCACATACCTGTAATTGCAGCACTCGGGAGGCTGAGGCATGAGGGTTGCTGTGAGTTCGAGACCAACCTGGGCTACGTAGTGCGTTCCAGGTCAGCCTGAACTATGTAGTGATACCCTGTCTCAAAAAACAAAAAAACCCCCAAAAAACTATGAAATCCTTTATGTGCTCATTTACTTCAGTGTGCAAACTCATCACTTTTTTGGGGGCGATGTCTGGGGTTCAAACTCAGGACCATGCACTTGTGAGGCAGGTGTGGTGCCACTGAGCTAAATCCCTGGCTCTGGGCACTCTTGATAGTAAAAGAAATTATAAAGAATTACCCTGGGATATTAGGCCAAATCATAACTTTCTAATCAAGTATATTGTCTCCACTTTGCTGGTGACTTAGCTTACAGGCCAAATTATATTCTCTTCTCCAAGATACAATCTTTTCTTCATTCAGACATGCAGTAGCCACATTTCTGAGCCTTAGTACTGTGAAAGCTGTTTGTTTATGGCCAAGATGGTTGACTCTATAATCTGGGGCTCAAGTACCTGCTAGTCCTTTGTGGTTCCTAGTCTGTACATACCCTTACTGGTCTTTTCTCTTGCACCAGAGTGAAGATGT
Source organism: Fukomys damarensis (assembly GCF_012274545.1). NCBI lineage: Eukaryota > Metazoa > Chordata > Mammalia > Rodentia > Bathyergidae > Fukomys > Fukomys damarensis. The sequence continues at coordinate 291,144 of NW_022900934.1, read as the reverse complement.
CTGGCTAGAAGCAGCCAGGTTGCAGCCTGGGGACACAGCTAAGGCCGTTGTGGCCCAGGCTGTCCGTCATCTTCCACAGTCTGTTAGGATTTACATCAGAGCAGCAGAGCTAGAAACAGACATTCGAGCAAAGAAGCGGGTTCTTCGGAAAGGTGAGCCTCCCAGGTGAAAGGCGAGTTTCCCTTGGGGCTGCCATCAGCAAACAGGTGCCCGTGTGCCATGTGTCCTGTGGAGGTGTGCATTCTTGATTCCTGTGGGGCTGTACTCTTAGAAAGCAGCTTCTCTGTTTCTTGGCTCATTCTTTTGGTTGAGAGTATTTAAGGAGTTGATGACATTTTGTAGCCTTTTCCCAGGCTGGATTGCTTCTGCCCTGGGATCCTCCACAGTGGAAAGACACTGTGATAAAGAGAATTCCCACTCTGGCTGGTTGAGACTACTCCTGCCTTTCTCCAGTTCCAGACCCTTGTCTGGGATCTGGGGGCTGAATTGGATGCCTGTGGAAAGGAGTGTGCTAAGATGTGTACTTGGCTGTGATGTGAGGGATGCCTACAGGATAGTATGCCACTTGGCATAGTCTGAATGACCAGCTGGCTGGTCACACACAATTGTGAGGAGATTGCATTCCTTCCTGTGCTGACTGGAAGTCCTGCAAGGCAGACTATGTCATTAGCCATCATCTTGTCAATCAAGGGAGAGCTTTCGCAGACAGTTTTTTTTCCTTAGGGTGGAATTCATTAAAAAAATACTTTCCCTCCTCCGGATCTTGTTATAAATGCTGCTTTGAACTTTGTTTCAGAGCAGATGCTAATCAGAGACCAAATCTGCAGTAGACAGGATAGGTGGCTAGTTCTGGCCTGAACCTAGCTGTCAGGTCTGCTTGTGGAATCAAGGGGTCTTGGGCAAGAGGTTTCTAGTTCTCCTTTTAAAGATGTCTGTGAGCAGAAAATCAGATAGAATGTGTCACTTTGGGGCTAGTATGCTGAAGGGCATGCAGATGGGCTTTTGAATAAAATGCCCCTGAGTGAATCTAGTTTCTGCTCATTTCCTGTTGGTGTTTGTGAGTGGCTAGGGAATGTGTTGTATACGTGGCTCATATTCCGTAGTTCGCCCTGAGTGTGAGACCTTATGCATTCCCTCATGTTTGCCTCTGTCAGGTCTGGTTTCTTGTGTGTAGTCCCGTGACCCATTGAATGCTCATTTAATCTCATAAGAAGCAGGAAGTTAATGGCCAACAGTGTAATGGCCAGGAGCAGACAGCACCTGTTTCCTTTTTTTTTTTGGTTTTTTGAGACAGGGTCTCACTATGTAGTTGAGACTGACCTGGAACTCACAGTGTAGCCCATGGTGCTTTCGAACTCACAGCGATCCTCTTGCCTCAGCCTCCTGAGTGCTGGGATTATAGGCGTGCGCCACCATGCCCAGCTTTGGAACTATTTATTTAGGGAAACTCTTACTGAATGTCCCCTGCCATACTGATGATCTTGAATGTCTTTGTGGCCACACCTCCTGTTCACCACTAGATTGTTTGGGTTTTTCCAGTTGGTTTAGGATTTGGGGAGGGGGCTTTGTTTGTGGAGATAAGGGCCTGCAGAGGATTGTTGAGTGATTACCTTTTCAGGGCCCTCCTGGGCCTTGTGGGCAGGGACCTCTCAGGCAGAGACACTGTGCTAAGGTGAAGGTATTTGGAATCAGCAGGCTGGCCTTCACTGCTGCTTCCTAATCTGGCCCTGCCTTTCCCATCCCTTAGAAAGTTTTTGGAAATAGCATTATTTTTGGGGGGGATGCCTGAAGCAGAACCTGGGGTTGCTGTACTGAATTATTGTGAGCCTTTGAAAAACAGGCATTCCTGGAAGAGCCTGGCTTTGAAACTGAGGTAACAGCTACCTCTGCCACTGCCTCGGGATCACCTGCCTGCCCTCTGGGTCTGATAGGCCATGTCTCTGTGAACTCTGAGTCATAGTTGGTCAGAGCTGATGTCCTAGTACTTTGTTTGGATACTTTGAAGAGTAGAAGTTTTGGGAGTTGGTTTAATGCCAGCAAAGGCTGAGTGACCTTGGGTATGTTTTGACCTCTGAGCTTCATTGTCTTCATCTGTAAAGGGGGATAGTTTTTTCAGGATGGGGAGGTGAGTGCCCCGGAGGGACTGGGGCCATTGGCTGTTTCCTTTTCACTCTTCCTGAGGTAACTTGGCTAACAGTGTGCGGTGTGTATAGAATACTATGCCACTCTGCTGATTAACACAGATATATGAATGTGGAATTATTTTTATACTAGAATCATATACTCTGGTCCCTAAAGCATGGCAGCTTCTAGTGACCATTACTAATGTGTCCTCCAGGAGCAGAAGGGTAGTACAGCCCTAAGTGAACTGTGGGCTGTCCTCCCTGTAGGGTCCAGTGGCCACAGAAGATCCCGTCAGCTGCTGCATAGTCATGTCTTCATAGTACTGTTCTTGTGCTTAGAACACTCTCCTGCTCTTTCCCCACGCCTGGCCCACTTTGGGGTATGTGCTTCTTGTGTGTGTGTGACTGAGCTACAGTGCTTCCTGTGCTGCTGCCACCGTGGTCACTCTTCTCTGAAGTGGCCCTGCATGATGTGCTTGACCTCTGAGCTGGTCAGTACTAAGTTGGTCAGCAAATATTTGGTTTTAGAACTTCTGTTGTGGGCTATTGACAAAAGAAATAATAGTCAGGTGCTGGCTGTTTCCCAGAGGGTGGGGACATAGGGCCTTGGGGGTCATTGCACCTTCTGTGGGTGAAGTTAATGACTTCAGTCTCACTGAGAATCCCTGTATGTTAGAGACTAAACGAAGAAGTGTGCCTCCACCAGTATACCAATAATGGGGAGAAGTAGTTATATGTAGACAACACTCCCCTAACCCACTGTGTGGAGAGCACACGGGAGGAGAGGTACACAGTTCCGTGCACTGCTTTTGTGCCACCTACTAGAGGTAGGACTGTCTCTCTGTCTGTATGTCATTTTTCATTATTGAGGATTACACCTCAGGCCACATGCATGGTAGGTAAGCACTCTGTATTGATGAGCTACATCCCTAGCTCTTTTTATTTGAGACAGGGTTTTGCTAAGTTCCCTAGGCTGACCTTGAACTTGTGATCCTCTAGGCATGGGACTTTCCCATTGCTGTGCCCTCTGCTATCACCTTACCAGGTCCACACTCTTTACCTGGATGAGTGACCCAGACCTTTAACTCCAGAGTTTGAATCTGTGGTACTTCTGCCTTTTTTGGGTGCTATAGGCCCATTAACTTTTTTTTTTTTTTTTTTTTTTTTACACGTACTGCACGTTTAATTTTTTTTTTTTTTTTTTTTTTTGGTACCAGGGATCAAATTTAGGACCTTGTATTTGTGAGGCAGGCATGGCACCACTGAGCTAAATCCCTGGCCCTAGGCCCAGTAACTTTTATACTAGGAATGGAAATACTAAACCAAGACAACCATCTAGGTTCTAGACATAGTTTCTCCAGTGTATAGTGGCAGCTTGGTATTATCCCTAGAGTCACGGTTGGTCACTGTAGTCAGGGCTGGGGCACAAGGAGGCCAGTGGGGGACAGTGACCACCTCATTTGTCATAGAGTAGAAACATGGCTACGTGCCTTGGTTGACCCATCTTGCTTTAGGACTAGGCCTCCCAGTGGGTAGAACAATGCGTGGAAATGGCCTGCGGGAGCCCCTCTGCCAGTACTGTGCGGGTTGGTGTGTGTGCACAGCCCTTAGCAGGGAGTGAGCACTTGCCTAAGGGAGGTGAACTGAAAGCAGCTTGCCCCTTGCCACCAACTGAGCATCACCTGACAGACCCAGCCTCAAGGGCAGTTGTGTGAAGCAGGGCCCTCCTCGGGTGGAAGTGGCACAGAGAAGACAGGGAAGGAGCCAAAGCAGGCAGCTGCCTGAGCCACAGGCAAATGCTTCCCAGAGCTGAGGCTGCTCAACTCCCACCTCCCTTGGCCTATGTTCATGGCTCTAGAGAGTGTTTGGGGGCCAAAGGACTGAGAAGGGAAGCATACTGGAGTTTACACAGCTCTGCGTAGCAAACTGGCACCAGCAGCCCTGACCTGGGGTTTGGTTATCACTAGTCATTCACTGGGTCAACTGAAAGACAGCCAGAAAGCAATCTACAGAGATTCATGGGAGACATGGCCTTTCATCACCTTTTAGTCTGAGTAGGGGCCTGGCAGAACATAGGACGCCTTCTGAGCATGGGAGGGCTGGCTGAGGGAACGCCTTTGCAGGAGGGGAAGTCCAGACCATGGCACCCCACAGAATTCCCCTGAGGACAGGTCCTTGGGGTTTGTAGGATATGTTTCCCGATCTCAGGCCTTCATGTCTCAGGGTGCCTGGAGTGGAGCAGTCTGGTCTGGCTTGGTCATAGGAGAAGGAAAGGAGTACCTGCAAAGGAGAAGGAAAGGAGTACCTGCAAAGGCAGCCGTGCTATTGGGTTTCTTTCTTTTTTGGTACTGGGGATTGAACTTGGGACCTTGCACTTTGTGTTTGTTTTTGTTTTTGGTACTGGGGATTGAACTCGGGTCTTTGCACTTGCAAGGCAGGTGGCAGAACAACTGAACTAAATCCCCAGCCCTGGGACCTTGCGCTTTTAAGGCAGGCAGTGGCACCACTGAGCTAAATCCCTGACCCTTCTTCTTCTTCTTTTTTTTTTTTTTTTTTTGGTACTAGGGATTGAACTCGGGTCCTTGTTTGTTTTTGGTTTTTTTGTTGTTGTTGTTTTTTTTTAGACAGGGTCTCACTATGTAGTTGAGACTGACCTGGAACTCACTCTGTAGTCCAGGCTGGTTTTGAACTCACAGCGATCCTCCTGCCTCAGCCTCTCAAGTGCTGGGATTACAGGCATGCGCCACCAAGCCTGGCTTTTTCTTTTTTTCAGATAGGGTCTTCTACGTAGTTCATCTGGCCTTGAACTCACTCTGTAGCCTAGGCTGGTGTTGAGCTTGTGGTGATCCACCTGCCTCAGCCTTCTAGGGACTGGGATTACAGGCGTGTGCCACCATGCCAGGCTTCTTGCTGAGTTTTCAAAGATACTTGGAGGAGTGAAGCCCTGTGTCCTACACACAGGGAGGCATTTGGTGCTGTCTGAGCATTCTCATAGGGACTTGGCCAGGCTGCATCTGGCTTTGCCAAACCTCCTTAGATTGTTTATTCTATTAATTTCACAAGAGAAGGTTTGTGAGTCTGCACCTTTTGCAACATTAAATCATAGGTCTGTTTTCAGCAAGATTGGCCCATGAGTTTATAAGAAATGAGATCCTCTGGGTCTGCCTTGGAAGCATTCTGATTTTCCTTTTGGAGACAAGGTCTCACTTTGTAGTTCAGGCTGGCCTTGAATTCACTTTGTAGCCCAGACTATGCTCTTAATTCATAGTGATCCTCCTGCCTCGGCCTCCAGAGTAGCTAAGACTACAAGTATATGCCACCCTTTGTTCTTGGCTGCTGTTGCCGCTGCCCTGTTCCTCCCCTCCCCTCTCCTCCCCTCTCCTCTTGAATTTTCTTTTCCTCCCCGCATCCCCCAGCTCTGTCACTGGTTTTTTGTTTGAGACAGGGTCTCTGTATCTCAGATGGGCCTTGATAGCACTGTCTAGCCCAGCCTGGCCTGGAACTTGCAGCATATTTCCTGCCTCAGCTTCCCATTTGCTGGGATTACAGACACAGGGCACCACGCCCAGCTATCCTCAGTGGTTTTCGCAAAGCAATTTCCATGATATTTTAGCACGTTCTTCCAAAAAGAGTAGAGTCATATTTTATGGATAATTAAAATACCATGGCACATTTATAGTAGTTATACTGTAACAGGTATATTTTAATAGCACTGTTGTGGAGAGTTCAAATTTCCTCACTTGTCAGCACACCTCAGACCCGTGTGTATGTGCACAGATGTGTACATGGTTGGAGAGTCAGGCTGTGGACAAGTCTGAGCATTGCCATTTGTTTTTTGTTGTTGTTTTCTCTCTCCCTCCCTACCTCTCTTTTTCTTCTTTTTGAGACAGGGCTTTGTTGTGTAATCCAGGCTGGCCTCAAACTCCCAGCTGTCCTGCCTCAGACTCCTGAGTGCTGGGATTACAGGCGTGTACACTGTCATTTGTTTGGTCTATCTTTTCTTGATTCTTTGAAGGAGTTGGGCTGGTTCTCCTAAATGTTTCACCAACTGGAGTTACGAGAATTTTTTAAGTGGGTCCTTCGTTTCTTGAGTTCTCTTGTTAATTGGAGGATAACCTGGAGGAGCAGTCAGAATGGGGTTGATTTGGGCACACAAGTGCTGGTGGCAGTGCATCAGGAGGCACAGAGGCCCTCTTGGCTCCCCGGTTGTAAGATGAGTGAGGGTGGTGAGGGGCCTGTCTGGGTCTCTTGTGGCTTCGAGTAGGATGATGACCCCCACACACTGCATGCTTCATGTTCCCAGAGTATACAGTGGTGCTGTTGCAATCTTCTTACTCTTTTTGCTTTGCTCGCCAGAATTCTTCTAGAGAACTTTCTTCTGTCAGTATTGACTTCTCTGAGGTTACTCAAGAAGACATAGATGCTTGCTTTCTTTCTCCTTATTTGCCAGCTTTTAGAATAAGCAGTTGGCTCTCTAGCATTCTCCAGAGGTGACAGATGGTATTTATGTATTTAGGATCCCTCCCTCCCTCCCTCTCTTCCTC
>NW_022900934.1:253160-284372 GCF_012274545.1 Fukomys damarensis | reverse complement strand
CCCCTCCTCTCCTTTCCCCTCCCCTTTCCCTCTCCTCCTCTCCCCCCACTTCTCCTTTCCTTTTTTCTTTTTTTAAATTTAAAATCTAGCAGAAGGGCCAGGGATTTAGCTCAGTGGCACTGTGTGCCTTGTAAAGTGCAAGGTTGTAAATTTGATCACCGGTACCCCCCAAAATAGATAAAATTTAGCGGGACATGACAACTTAATGGTTTTGTAAAGCCTGATCTCAAATGTAATTTTTATGTTTTTTGTTTTTTAGTTTCACAGGGTCTTTCTGTCTAGGTTAGGCTGACCTTGAACTCACTATGTAGTCCAGGCTATTCTTGAACTCAGGCAATCCTCCTGCCTCAGTTTTTCAGGATTACAGTCATGCACCCCTACACCCAGCTCAAACATAGATTTTTGGGTTTTTGTTTGTTGGTTGGTTTGCTTTTTGAGACAGGGTCTCACTGTGTAATTCAGGCTGACCTTGAACTCGCTGTGTAGTCCAGGCTGGCACTGAATTCATGACGGTTCTCCTGCCTCAGCCTACCAAGTGCTGGGATTACGGGTATGCACCACCACACCCGGCTAATATTTTTTGTTGTTTGTTTGGCCTGCTGGAGATGGAAACCTTGTGCATGCTGGGCAAGCACTCTACCACTGAGCTCCATCCCAGTTCTTTTCTTGTATTGTGAGACAGGATCTTGCTACATTGCCCAGGCTAACCTCAACTGCCATCGTCCTGCCTCAGCTACTTTAGTTGGGATTATAGGCATTCTCTGTTAGTCTTTGTTATCATTTTTCTTTTTTCTATTTTTGTTTTATGAGACAGGGTCTCTATGTAGTTCAGACTGGCCTTGAATTCCACAGCCTGTACTTCCAGGGTGGCCCAGATCCTGTACCAGTCCTTCCGCCTCAGCCTCCCTAGTGGTGGGATTACAGGCGTGCAGCACCATGCCTGGCTACTTTATTATTTTTAGAATCGAGGTCTTGCCATGTTGCCCATACTGGCCCCAATTCCTTTTGCCTTTACCTCCTGAGTAGTTGAGATTGTGGATGCACATAGCTCTGGTCAGATAATGGTCTTTTTAAAAACATTGTCATGATTTCCTGATCCTTCAAAGTTCATGGGTTTGAATATGGTGCTGATTTTACAGTTGTCTTCTCCCCCCCACCCCCATGCATAGTTTTACTTGTCTAGCTTTCAGTTACCCGCAGTCAACAGTAGCCTGGAAATATTAAATTGAAAATTCCAGAAATAAATAATTGGTAAGTTTTATGTTGCCCATTGTTCTGAGCAGCGAGATGAGCTCTTGGTGCTGTCCTGCCTGTGCCATGAATTGTCCCTTTGGCTATCTGCACTGTATCGAGAGCCTGCCTATTGGTTCCTTGGTGACCATCTAGCTTATCAGTGTCTTATACCACAGTGCTTTCTGTAGGGCTTCAGATCCCACCCTAGTGAGGTGTGTTACTTGTGTTCTTAATGACCCTCAAGATCTCTCATCACTGTCCTATGGGACTCCCTTCTAGTTTGCTGTTGACTTCCCACCCCATCTTCCAAAGTTGTGTGTTTTTTATTTTAAGGGACATAATTATGAGGGCTTCCTGACACAGGTCATTCTTTCTTTTAAAAAATATCTTTAGTAAATTGCATAGATCTTAGGTGTATAACTTGATATCTTCATGAGTGCACCTATATCCTATCAAGATGTAGAATGTGCCAGGCGTGGTGGCACATGCCTGTAATCCCAGCACTCAGGAGGCTGAGGCAGGAGAATTGCTGCGAGTTCGAGACCAGCCTGGGCTACACAGTGAGTTCAGAGCAGTCTGAACTACATAGTGAGACCCTGTCTCAAAAAAAAAAAAAAAAAGGAAGAAGGAAAAAGAAAAAGATGTAGAATATCAGCTGAGTGTGGTGGTGCACACCTGTAGTCTCTGCCCTCTGGAAGGCTGAGGCAGGAGGATTGTATATTCAAGCTCAGTCTGAAGAATTTAGCAGATTAGTGAGACCTGGTCTCAGAAAAAGGAGGAAGATGTAGCTTGGTGTGAAGGTCCTGGGTTCAATTCCCAGTATGATGCTTTTTTTTTTTTTTTTAAAGTCCCCACAGTGACTGCAGGTGATCTCTGCGTGCTGCCTCCCATCAGGAAGTTACTGTTCTGACTTCCTTTACCAAGATTAATTTTGCTGGTTCTCAAACTTCACATGAGTGGAACCATGTAGTGTTGATTTCTTGACTGGTTCTTATGCTGAGTGTTTTTTGGGGGGCTTCATGTTGCCTGTGTCCCAGCTCTTACTGATGTGACTCCAGTGATCTTTGATTGTTGCCTTGCTTTTTGAGACAGCATGTTGCACTGTATCTGTCTTGTGTGTATTTGTGCTTGACCTAGAAGGTCAGAACTGCAGCCTTTAACTGTTCCCAGTGGGAAACCATCAACTCTGCCAGCACATGCCTCCTGCTTTTATTTCTCTTTGCTGTGACCTGGTTTCTTGTTTGACTTTCAGCCCTAGAGCATGTTCCAAACTCTGTTCGCTTGTGGAAAGCAGCTGTTGAGCTGGAAGAACCTGAGGATGCTAGAATCATGCTCAGCCGAGCTGTGGAGTGCTGCCCCACTAGTGTGGAGGTGAGTCTGTCAGACTCAGGTTCACAGCCCACCCCGAGGAAAGCCCGAGCCAGGTCCAGTGTCCAGGGCTGACATGTATGGAGCGTTGTGCTCACCAGGGCTGCAGTGTTTGGCAGTAGAAGGTGGTCTGCAGCCCAGGATGCTGCTCTGTAGCAGCTGCCAGGTGGGATGGTGGCTGGTTTCAGTCACTCATGTTGTGATGAGCTCACGGAGCAGGTGGTTGGCACACAGCACAGTGGGTAAACATGCAGAACTGAATCTTTGCTCATCCCCGATCACAACAGAAAACCAGTAGACACTTTCAGGGCTGTCCCTTCTAATACCGCCCAGAGTTTGTGAATGTGAGCTGAAGGGTAGTAGGGTAATGGAAGGCAGCTATGCCCACCAGTATACCACCAACATGGATAATAGGATCGTTGCTCTGTCTTTCTCCTGGCCCAGTATAAGGCTAACTCTTTGCCTCAGAGCTGGTGGGAACTTCTTTACTTTAAATCTTCAATTAACACAGCCTTCTGAACAGTGATTTCTCAGTTTAGTCTTTTTGGTCTTTTGAGACAGGGTTTAGTTATGTAGTTGAGGTTGGCCTTGAATCACTATGTGGCCCGTGCTGGCCTCGTGATCTTCCTGCTCTAGCCTGTCAAGTGCTGACATAACAAGCATGTGCCCCCATGTGCAGCTCATCTTGGTCTTGTGCTACCTAGTATGTCTTTAGTTATCCTAACAGATACTGTGAAGTTCTCCACGCAATTAATTATATTTTATTTATATAAAAATATATAGAGCCCATACACATTTTTGGAATGGAATGTTGCAGAATCAGTGCTACTAGAATAGAGAATTCCAGAAGGTTGAGTACCGACCTATCTTTGAGCCCATCCTTCTCACCTTTCCCAGCATCTGGAGTCAAGTCTGGTACACTGTGCACATTTTAAACTAGAGTTGGTAACCTTTGGTTAAGAGTCCCACTAACCTTTCCCACACCAGAATTTGTTGTGAAGTTAGAATCATAGCTGGGCAATTGATTGGGTCAGAAATGCTACTGTTTAAATAGTCCTTGAGAGTCAGGGATTTAGTTCAGAGGTTCTGCCACTTACCTCGCAAGAGCAAGGACCCGAGTTTTATCCCTAGGACCAAAATAAATAAATGAATAAATAAATAGTCCTTGAGACTTTTTAAAAATACTTTGTGGACATGCTGTGCGCTTGTTGAAGTGCACTGCTCTACATAGTTGTGCACTCTGTAATCACTGCACTCTGAGAGACTCAGGCAGGAGGATCTTAAAGTTTGAGCCCAGCCTGAGAACTTAGCAATACCTAATTTCAAGTAAAATTTTAAGAGGGCTGGGGATTAGCTCAGTGGTGCTGCCGCCTGCCTTACAAGTGTGAGGTCCTGAGTCTGATCCCCAGTACCACAAAAGAAAAATTTTTTAAAAGGCAGTATGGGGGTTGGGCCAGAGTTTAACTTGGTTCTACCACCTGCATCGCAAGTGCAAGCTCTCCAGTTTGATCCCTGTTACAAAAAAAGAGACAGAAAGAAAGTGGGGGGGCACAATTGGGAACATACATAGCTCATCGTGAAGATCCTGGGTTCAGTCCCCAGTATAGTCAATCATTTTTTTGTGTGTTTTGTTTTATTTCTTTGAGACAGGGTCTCACTAGGTAGCTGAGACTGACCTGCAACTCACTATGTAGCCCAGGTTGGTCTTGAACTCACAGTGATCCTCCTGCCTCAGCCTCCCTAGTGCTGGGATTATAGGCATGCGCTACCACGCCCGGCCTAGTACAATCAGTCATTAAGACAGACAGACTTGCCATCGGACTTGGAGGAAAGCACATGGTTTCATCATCTTTCAGGACATGGTCCTCTCATTTTTTGATGTTCTCTTTGTAGCTCTGGCTTGCTCTGGCGAGGCTGGAGACTTATGAAAATGCCCGCAAAGTCTTAAATAAAGCACGTGAGAACATTCCTACAGACCGGCACATCTGGATCACGGCCGCCAAGCTTGAGGAAGCCAATGGGAACACTCAGATGGTGGAGAAGATCATTGACCGAGCCATCACCTCACTGCGGGCCAATGGTGTGGAGATCAACCGTGAGCAGTGGATTCAGGTAGGCTGCATTTGGGTGTCCTAGGGTCTGCTTTAAAAGCAGATATCTTCAGGGCCAGGGATTTAGTTCAGTGGCACCACGCCTGCCTTGCAGATCCTGAGTTCGTTCCCCGGTACCAAAACAAAACAAACAAAAGCAGATGTCTTCCTGTATGTGGGGGTCTCACATAGTGTGTAGAAGGTGTTGGAGAGTTCCCACTCAGGTGGGTAAAGCAGGCCTAGTGTAACTTTGTTCTACTTGCCCTCACTCTCAATGGATTCAAGACCTTGTGCAGCCTTGAGGTAACTTATTCTGAGGCATTTTCAGGGCACAGGCACCTATCTCTAGTGTCCTTTGATAGTAGAGATGATGTCGCCTCAAAGACAATGACTGAGTCTTATGTCTTTTTTATTTTTCGTCTGTCGACATAAAGCTAAAGAAGTCTTTAGAGGTCATCTGACCCACTTCTTGGGTTTGGGTTCCTCTACTGCTTTCTCCAAGGAGTTACGTACTGAGTGAACTCTCTCCCGATGGCTCTGCCAAGTGGGAGGTGCTTTGTAATGGAACCTGTGCCAAAACTCTTCAGTGCTGCATCCTGTGGAGAGAGCCCCTCTGCTTTCCTTTCTACCCTCTGTGCTGGCAGACAGACACCCGCACCTCCCTGCAGCCTCCTTTCTCTGGCATTCTATTGCTACAGTCAGACAGCTGACAGCTGGTTGCTTCTAGAGCCACAGGTTCTCCAGATGCTCAGAGTGTGTTGTCACTTTCTGTTGTGAGTCTTCTTGAGGAGCTTGGGTTGGCTCTGATGCTGCTTCGTGTTTCTGCGTCTCGAACATTCTTGCTCAGCACCTCACATTTAATTCATGTGGGATGTTGTTCAGCCATGTGGCTCTTTTTTGTATTTGGTGATTTTGGTTTTCCTTTTTAAAAATCTCAGGTTTAAGGCCACATTATATGTATCTCTGAAGCTTAACCACTTAGGTCTAGCCCTTCCTATGTCTGATTGCTTTAGTTGTGTTATTGTCATTTCTCTCTTTTGTTCGTTCACTCGTTTATGTTTTGAGACATGCTGTGTAGTATTGCACTCACTGCAATCCTCTGGCTTCAGCCTCCTGAGTATTGGGATTACAGGTGTGCTGCCATACCCACTGACTGTTAGTGTCATTTCTGATGCTGTCTGTGCTCCAGGTTTCCCAACTATCATCATTTTTCTTCTACTTGAAGGTGTGTGTGTGTGTGTGTGTGTGTGTGTGTGTGTGTCTGTGTGTCTGTCTGTCTGTCTCTCTGTCTGTCTCTTTCTCTGTTGTAATGGGCATTGAACTAAGGCCTTTGAGCATGTAAGACAAGAACTCTACCCAGTACCCTGCCACCAAACTGTATCTCTAGCCTTTTTTACTTTGTTTTGAAATTTTGAGACAGGTTCTTCAATTTAGAATCTCCCTGCCTCAGCCTCCCAAGTAGCTGAGATTACAGGCAAGTGCCACTACACCTAGTCTTTAACATTTCTTATAGTACAGGTCTGCTATAAATTCTTTCTGCTTTATGTATCTAGAGATAGTCTTTATTTTAACATTTTTTGAAGTACTGGGGATTGAACCCAAGGCCTTGGCATTAAGCTGCTTTCCCAGCACTCTTATTTTTTATTTTGAGGTAGGGCCTCAGTAAGTTCCCTAGGTGGGACTTGAACTTGTGATCCTTAGACCTCAGCTCTCAAAGTGCTGGGATTATAGGCATGTGCTACTGCACTTGATTAACTTTGCTTCTGAAAATTACTCTTGCTGGATATAAAAGTCTAGGGTGGCACTTTTTTTCTCTAGTAATTCAGAGAACTTGTAGTCCTTCTACCTGAGTGTATGCCACTACACCAGGCTTATGTTCTTGTATATGATGTGAGGTCAGAGTTCACCCTCAGTGTTTTTTTTTGTTGTTGTTATTGTTGTTATTGTTGTTTTTCCCATAGCGGGAATCAAACTCAGAACCTTGCACTTGCCAAGCAGGTGAGGCACCACTAAGCTAAATCTGTGGCCCTCATCCTGAGTTTTATTTTTTTTTGTTGTTTTTTTGGTACTGAGGATTGAACTCAAGACTCCCAGTTGCCAGGCCGGCTCTCACCATCAGTTTTTGACATTCGTATATCCAGTGGTCATTGCTCTGCTAACTCTTCTTGCTGTATTGAATGGTCTTGGTACCCTTGCTGAGAATCAATTGGTTATAAATGCGAGGATTTAGTTCTAGATTCATTTCTGTCCCATTTGTGTCTGTCTTAATGTAGCTGCACTAGCTGCACACTGTTCTGACTGCTGTAATTCTCTGGTTTGAAATTGGGAAGCAGAAGTCCTGCTTTGTTCTTTTCAAGATTATTTTGCTGGACTGGGGATTTGGCTCTGTGGTTCCACTGCCTGCCTCACAAGTGCAAGGGTGCAAGTTTAATCCCTGGTACCAAAACAAAACAAAACAAAGATTATTTTGCCTATGCTCAGTTCCTTGCATTTCTGTGTGAATTTTAGGATCAGCTTGTCAATTTCTGAAAAAAAGCCCACTGGAATTTTAATAGTGCATCAGATTTACAGAGTTTCGGGAATAGTGTCGTCTTTTATGTGTGAAGGCCATGAGTTCAATCTCTACTACCACCAGAAAGAAAAAATAAATATTTATAACTAATTTTTTTCTTTTTCTGTGTGTGTGTGTGTGTTTGTGTGTGTGTGTGTGTTTAATATTGGTGCGATCACTGAGCTGCACTCCTACATCCTACTTCACTATTTTTGATGCTATTATAAGTGGATTACTTTCATAATTTTATTTCCATGTTGTTGATTTTTATGTATTGAACTTTGTATCAAAGGGCTCTTATCAGAGACCTCTGCAGTGAATGCTGATCTGTCTGCTTAGTGCTACGATGCATGTCGAAGAAAGACATAAAAACACAGTTAAAGAGACAGGTAAGGGAGCGAGGATGACCAAAGCTCATGCAAGTGAGGCTAAACAAGCAAAGACCCTGAACATTATTATTGGTGATATCATAGTTAGATTGAGGTAAAAGGGCTACCTGGAAGAACTATGTAGAGTTACTACAGATATGTTGTTGATGCAGGCAAGACTTGTAAAGGAAAAGACAAAGCATTCCTGAATTAGAAACAGAACAGACAAAAATACAGGTTGTGAGGCCGGGGATTTAGCTCTTTATAACCTACACTGCTTATAGTCTGCTTTGGGCATAATCAGTGGGGGCGGTCTCCCACAGGCTCTATCCCTAGCTTCTTTTCTTTTTGGGTGGGGGGCACTGGGAACTGATTCTAGTATCTGTGCACTGGGCTATCCCTCGAGCCCTTTTTATTTATTTATTATTTTTTGGTACCGGGAATCAAACTCCAGGCCTTGCACTTTCCAGGCAGGTACTGTGCTGCTGAGCTACATCCCTGGCTCTAAAATTTTTTTATTTTTAAGACAGGAGCTCAGTAAGTTGCTCAGGCTGGCCTCCAACTTGTGATCACCCTACCTCAGAGTCCCAAATAGCTGGCTAAGGTTATAGGTATAAACTGCCTGCCACTCCTGGCTTCTGTTGTCCTTTTGGGGGGGTGGTTGAGACAGGGTCTCACTATGTAGTTGAGACTGACTTGGAACTCACTATGTAGCCTAGGCTGGTCTCGAACTCACAGCAATCCTCCTGCCTCAGCCTCCCGAGTGCTAGGATTATAGGCGTGCGCCACCAGGCCCAGCTGTTGTCCATTTGTTTATCTTTCAGTTTGATTTTTGGTTGTTTTCTGTTGTCTTGTCTTCACATTCATAGGTATTTTTTATCTTCAGTTTCTAACCTACCATTTATTTCATCTAATATATTTTTCACTTTAGATGTTTTACTTTTCATTTCTACAAATTTAATCATGGTCTTTTTTCTTCCTGTGTCTCTCCCTAACTTTGGAACATAGAGACTATGGTTAGAATAATTGTTTTAATGTTTTTGTCTGCTAATTCTAACATTTGTTAGTGTTTGGTCAGTGTTGATGGACCCCCCCCCCCTTATTATGGATTGTGTTTTCCTGTTTCTTTGCATGCCTTGTTTTTTGCCAGATATTGTGAATTTTACCTGTTGAGTGCTAGATGTTTTTGCTTTCCTGTAGCTGTTCTAGAGCTTTGTGTTAGAATGCACATAAGTCACTTGGAGAAACTTTGATCCTTTGAGTCTTACTTTTGGGTTTTGCTTTTATGTGTTGTAAGGTAAGACTTGAACAGTGTTCAGCTTCAAGTTGATTTGCCTTGTTTTTTGCCAGATATTGTGAATTTTACCTGTTGAGTGCTAGATGTTTTTGCTTTCCTGTAGCTGTTCTAGAGCTTTGTGTTAGAATGCAGCTAAGTCACTTGGAGAAACTTTGATCCTTTGAGTCTTACTTTTGGGTTTTGCTTTTATGTGTTGTAAGGTAAGACTTGAACAGTGTTCAGCTTCAAGTTGATTGTCCTGAGGCAGGGCCTCTTTGTGTCAAGTGCCTCATGATCCTTGGGGTTTTTCTGTTTGCCTGATGAGAACTGGTGCTGGTCTGAGCTCTGTGTGTGCTCTGAGGGTTGCTCCAGACAGTTCTTTGTAGTGGTTCTTTTTGGACCAGCCATGACCTGGTCAAGCTCAGTGAACTCATTGGGCGGTCTGCATGGCAGGACTTTGGGATTCTGTCTCTGTATCGCACCCTTTGCTCTCATATTTGATTCTGTGTGCTCTGTCCTTTGTTCTCCTGGTCCGTCCACAGTCTGTTCACAGAGACTCCTGGTCCTTTCCTGGGCTCTCTCTCAGTCTGTGGCCTGGAAATAGTCTGCAGTGAGCTGGAGTACCATGTGACCTCCTCCATCACTTCTTGTGTGTCATTCTTCCTTGTGTGTTATTATACTCATAGTCTTTTAAGGATGGTCTTTTTTGTTTTGTTTTTTTGAGATAGGGTCTTACTATGTAGTTGAGACTGACCTGGAATTCACTATGTAGCCCAGGCTGGCCTCATACTCACAGCCATCCTCCTGCTTCAGCCTCCCGAGTGCTGGAATTACAGGCATGTGCCACCACACCTGGCCTTAATGATGGTCTTTTATGGTTGGGAAGTAATGCTCAAAATGTTTGAAAGCTGAGATAGATGATCATGCATCAGGGAGAAAGACGGCTCTGGTTTAATCTTTTTTAAAATCTCTGCCAGTGTTTGAAACGTCCAAGTGTTCACTTGTTGCCACCATAATTCCAATTTGCCTTTGGATGCAGCCACTTTATCTGCCACCTTGAACACAGTTGTTATTCTTCCCTTAAGTGACAGATTGGGTTCATTGAGCAGGTTGAACGTGTCACACAAGGAAGCAAGTTTTACTTCCCATTCTGTGCCACTGAAATATGCTGCTGTTAGACTGTTTTTCTTTCTTTTTTTGGGGTACCAGGGATCAAACTCAGAACCTTGCACTTGTGAGGGGGAGGTGGTGGAACCACTGAGCTAAATCCCTGTCCGGCTCTGGCGACTTTTTCTAAAAGAAATCTTTGGGGTGGCTTTCGTAACTCAAAAACTCTGGCCAGTAATCTGCCTTTAGAAAACTACCTTCAGTTCTGTGTGTAAGAGAAAACATATGTGCATGCTTCATCTTCTCACAGAGCTGTATGAGCAAACCTGAGTTAAAGGCATGTGCTTTAATGTGATAATTTTAATCAATACTGAAAACTGTTGTTAACTTTAGGTGATGTTTTTTAAGCTATTTAGCATTTTTCTGTGGTTGACACAGTGTATTGACTTACATTCAGACTCTTTGCCCCAGTGTGAAAGTAGAAAGCTGTCCAGTCACGGTAGCCATTCTATTTATGGGTATACCCACACAAGATGCTTGTAATCATTCAAAGGCTTGAATTGTTCTGCAGCTGTGGTTTTGGTTGACAACAGCTGCACCTGATACATCATCATGTACAGCCTCCTGAAAAATACATTGCACAAGAACAAACGTTGTTACCTTGTCTTTTTTGGGGGCTGCAGTACCAGGGATCAAACTCTGGTCCTTGCACTTGTGAGGCAGGCAGCAGAACCACTGAGCTAAATCCCTAGCCTGCCTTGTCTGTATTGACAGCCTCATTAACCTGTATTGTGAGCCACATGACTCACTCTCCCTAACAATATGCATCAGTAGCTTCTGCTACTTTGTCTCTTCCTCTGGTTGTGCCAACTGAGAGGAACGCATGCCACCTTTTGAACTGCATCCTGTCCTAAAAGTTCATCACAGATGTCCTCAGCAGCAGGCAGGATCAACCCTTTACCAATAGTAAAGGTCTTCTCAGTTTTAGCAGTGCAGTTAGCCACTAAGAATAACTAAGAATAACACTCAGTGCAGACACTTTGATGAAATGGTCACTTTCAATAATTGTTTCTGTTGTTGTGTGTGATTATCTTTTTTTTTGTTTGTTTGTTTTTGGTACCAGGGCCCTTGTGCTTGTAAGGCAGGTGGCAAAACCACTGAGCTAAATCCCCGGCCCCATCTTGTTTTTTCTTTTCAAAAACTCGAGGCTTGTCTTTTAATGCAGGGTACTTGGTTTCCATGTGGCAAAGCAGTTTTGAAGGTTTTGTGGCTTTGTAGGAAAGCTGGTCACCACATGTTACACAAAGCACTCTGGGGAATGTGAGTCACAAGTCACCTGCTGCAATGAACCCGTGATTTAGTGGTATTCTTGGTATTTTCTTTTAAATACAGCTTTCTTTTTGTTGGCATCTTAGAGTCTTATGCTGACTCATCATTGGATCCTCCCTCTTTCCCTCATACTGGGACTTGAACTCAGGACCTTGAGCTTGCGAGGCAGACAGCAGCACCACTGAGCTAAGTTCCTGGCCTCACCCCACCTTTTTTTTGTTGTTTTTGAAACATACGTAGTCCAGGTTGGCCCTGAACTCTTGACCGTCCAACTGCCTCAGCCTCCTGTGTGCTGGGATTATAGACATGTACCACCATGCCTAGCTCTTTCTCCCCTTTTAAAGAAGCTGTCCATGCCTGGGATTTAGCTCAGTGGTGCCACGCCTGCCTCACAAATGCAGGGTCCTGAGTTCGATCCCAGTACTGGAAAAAAAAAGAGAAGCTGTCTAGTGATTTTTTTACTTGTTTTGTGGGTTTTTAAAAAATGTATAAATGTCTTCTGTTTATTGATTTTCATAGTTTGATTTCTAGCCAGTTGTAATCACAGACCTCAGACAATTAAGGACACTCCTACATATGCAGAAAGTTTCCAGATGATGTTCACTGCATGGTTGCCTGACCAATAGTTGCTACCAAGGAAATATTCATCTACTCAGTGATCTCAGTGGAAAGATAATGCCATGACTCATCAGGAAATAACAATGGCAGAAAAACAGCAGTCACCAGTTTCCTGAGTAACTATTATATTGAATGCTTGTTCTTGCTTTTAACTGAAATCTCCAAGCTGCCAATTATTACTTTTTTCTTGTTATTAAGAAAGCTAAAACTTGGTGAACTTAAGTAACATATCCAAAGTCTTAGAATTATAACGTGTCTAAAATTATCTATCATTAAGGCCTATATATTTTTGCTCTATTAAATTTTCTCTCAGCCAGTCATCACCAATATTACAAAACTATGATGGGGCCAGGGATTTTGTTTAGTGGTTCTACGCCTGCCTTGCAAGTGCAAGGTACCACATTCAATCCCCTATACCAAAAAACCATACCAAAACAAAAACTATTAGTTTTCTTTAAAAACTTAACCTTTGGTTGTTTTTTTGTGGTGGTGGGGGCGTTGAGACGGGATCTCACTATGTAGTTGAGAACTGACCTGGAACTCACTATGTAGCCCAGGCGGGTCTTGAACTCACAGCAGTCCTCCTGCCTCAGCCTCCTGAGTGAACTTTTGAATTTTAATTAAGTTGAATGGCACTTCCTCAGACCAACAGCCTGAGTAACTGTTTTGCTGTAAAAGTCTAGATGTTCTAGAAGTCCTTTGAATTATTGGTTTATTGCCATATCATTCAAAAGGTGACTATGGTTTGTTTGTTTTTTTTTTTTTGGTACTGTGAATTAAACTCTGGACCTTGTGCTTGTGAGGGAGGCACATTGAGGCACATTGTGAGGGTAGAACCATTGAGCTAAATCCCTAGCCCCGGAATGGTTAATTTTTAAAATTTCTTCTGAATCTGAGGTTTTGCCGACATGTTTTTCACTGTCATGTGGAAAAAAAAAATATGATGAGGCTTGAAATGTTCAAATATAAAGTTTCTTTTACCATTCAAATAAGGGCCAGCAACATATTAAAGGCAACATTTCACTTTCAGTGACCGACTTAGACAAACTGAAGGCTGAATGAATGCTGAGTAAATTAGAAGTAGTGACTGTTGCTTACACTATATGAATCCTAATGCCTCTAAAATGTGACAGACACAAGGACCCGAGTTCGATCCCCAGTACCAATAAATAAATAAATAAATAAATAAAATGTGACAGATTGGAAACAGATCTTTGATCAGTCCTAATGGCAACATCACAGACTATGATGATAATGATTTGGGTGTGTGTTGCTTTTTTTCCATTCAAATCTGTCAACAGATTATGAGGAAACATCACATCTGGATGTGTACAGTAACCAAGGCTGAATATAAACAGTGATCACTATTTCAAGGGACCACTGTGATTCATCTCCATCAGGCAGCCCCTCTAGGAAGTTCAGTTCCTTGACATTTGCTGGAGATTGTGGGGAATTCAGGTGGATGCTTGTTTCCGTGGGGATGAAAGTAATGGGAGGAAGCTCTATAATGAAAACTGGTCTCCCAACATAAAACCTTCCCTTCAGACATGATTTTACTTGGGATCTCTGCAAGTCACCCTAAATCTTCCTTTAGATACAATCCTCTTAGCATGTCAGTTTCAATCAATGAGAAAATATTTGGGTGGTGATGACAAAATTTCAGCATCATGCACCCAGTCAATGCAGAAAGGATGAGTGGGCTGCTGCTTTTCTTTTCTTTTTTTTTTTCTCAGTAGCAGGAGATTGAATTCAGGACCTTGTATTTGCAGGGTGGGCACTTGCCACCGAGCTGTATCTCTGGCCCTTGTTTTCATCCATTTTGATGACAGTTAGCTTGTGGAGTACCAAAACTGAGACAAGTGTGCAGTGAAGGCAGGAGGCGTGGATAGAGGTGGTAAATAAAACGGTGGGTGGGCCGTGCATACTTCAGTGAGTATTGGATTCTGACATGAAGCCTGCCAGCAGATGTGGCTTATTTGTCACTTGCCACTTACTGAAAAGGTTTTGTTTTGTTTTTTGTTTTTTGAGTACTCTTGCGTCCAGGCTGGCCTTGAACTCTCCTCTGCAATCCTCCTGACCCAGTCATGCACCACCACACCCATCACTGAAAGAATTTTGATTGAGTCTGCAAAGAATTGACTTATTGTGGTTTCTGTGCTGTCCGGCCTCTCTGCTAATGTCAATCTACATTTTCACCCACTCCCCAGGTCTAACATCACTGCCTATATGCTACCTCAGATCATCAGGTATTAGAGTCTCATAAGGAGCTTGAAACCTAGGTCCTTCGTATGTGCAGTAAAATCATTTTTTTCCAGAACCTACTCTAATGAGGCTTTGACCCCACTGCACTACTGAAAACCTTGTAAGAGTTGCTTCCAGCCTCCGCTTCACAGATCAAAGGGTCTCTATTCCATTGCCACTTACATTGTTTCCTTCCAGTATTTGTTGTTTTTTGTTTTGTCTTGCTGGTCTTTTTCTGCCTCCTTTGCTGGTTTTTCTTTTCTCAATTTCTAAATAAATTGTCAATCTTACCCTTAGCCCCCTTTCTAGAATTTTCTGTGCTTGCTCATGCTTGGAATAGTTTTTACATTCCAGGAACTCCCAAATGTGTACCGTACCCTGTATGCTCCTGTTAGCTGTGTGACAACACTGCTTCCTTCAGAACACTCAGGAAACAATTCGTCCCTCAGTCTCACCTCTGTGGCCAGCTCATACCTTGGGTGTCATCTCTGAGTCCTTTCTTTAACACCATAGAGAGTTTTCTGGTTCTACCTTTCCTTGTAGAGCCAAGGTGACAGCTGCCACCTGAGACTGATCATCACCACAGTGCTCCTTGGTGTTTCCAACAGCCAGGGTGATTTGAAATAAATCTCAGCATGCCAGCTAATGTCCCCCAGAGCCTCTGCCTTACGTGGGGTAAATACCCATGCCCTGGTGTGCCCTACAGGCCTTGAGGGTCTGGGCTCAGTGTTATCACCTTACTCTTTTTGCTACTTGTGTCCTCACTGCTGGCCTTTGTGTTACGTGTACCCCATATTTGATCTTTGCCCTTGGCCCTACCGTCTGCTAGGATGCTGTTTTTTTTTAATTTTATTGAGTTTATTGGTACATTTTAGGGATACAGTACAGTTACATTCATTGTTGGGATCATGTACCTTTACATGGCAAGTCTTGATTCTCATTTTTTCCCCTTACCTCTGCCCTCCCTTCACCCCCTCCTCCCCTCCCCATCTACAAACACTTTATTTTCATCTTTTCATTCTCTCACATTTTTTTCTTTTCCCTTTTTGTTCTTCCCCTACGTATCACACCTTCCCTTCACCTCTAGCTCCTTTCTTCAAATTTCTAAATGTCAGTAATCTTATTAGAATCTTATGCATTGTTGCAGAATATTCACACCAGGGAAACTATTTGGTATTTACACATGTGTGACTTATTTATTTCACTTAGGAGTATATCTTCAATATGTATCCATTTTCCTATTAATGAATCTATTCTCTCGCTCTTTATGGCTGAGTAATATTCCATTTTATAGAAAAACCGCAACTTCTTTATCCAGTTTCCAACGGATGGGCAAATAGGTTGTTTCCAAGATTTAGCTATTACAAACTGTGCCGCTATAAACATGGATGCACATACTTCTCTGTGATATGATTCTTTTAGTTCTCTTGGAAGGATACCCAGCAGAGGGATGGCTGGGTCAAATGGAACCTCCAGTCCAAGCTCTTTGAGGTATCTCCATATTGATTTCCATAGTGGTTGCACTAGTCTGCACTCCCACCAACAATGGAGGAGGGTTCCTTTCTCCCCACAACCCCGCCAACATTTGTTATTGTGTGATTTCTTGATAGCAGCCATTCTTTGTGGGGTGAGGTGGAATCTCAGTGTTGTTTTCATCTGCATCTCTCGAATGACCAGTGATGTGGAACATTTTTTCATATATTTTCTTGCTGCTTTTACTTCTTTGTATGAGAAATGTCTGTTCATTTCGGATGCCCATTTTTGAATCGGGTCTTTATATTTGGGGGGACTGATTGTTTTGAGTTCTTTATATATAGGATGCTGTTTTTTTGAGACAAGATCATACTCTAATTCAGGCTGGCCTTAAACTCACGATGTAACTCAAGCTGACCTTGAACTTGTGGTGATCCTCCTGCCTCACCTCCCGAGTACTGGCTTACCAGAAGCATACAGCTCCCACTCTGTCTTGCTCATTAATCTCGTCCTGGTCCCTTGTTGGCATATCCAATGTGCCTTGGACTTCTTGGCAGTGCATGTGCTCTGTACCTGCTGCTGTGACTGGCTAACCGTCCTCTGTCAGTGCACACACTAGCTCTTCTCTTTGCCATTTGCAGACAGTACTACAGAAGTGTTCTGGTGCGTGCATTGTGTTGAATCCATAGGAATATACTTGTAAGATGACTTGCTTCAGGTAGACTTGCTGGGTCAGACAAGTATGTGCTGTATTTCAAGGCAGAGGTGAAGCTTGCCCTCTGTAGTGGTTGTTGATCATGTGTTCCTTGGTAGTGTTAAATTTATAGTTACCTTTGCTGAGTCAGCACACGCTTCAGTGTTGCCGATCCTAAAATGGTACTTTCACTGGCTTAGCATCATAACAATAAGAATATCTTTGACTTTCATTTTATATGTTTAAAATTTGTATTTTTATTTCCTGGCAAACTGTATGGTTATGTCCTTTGGAACATTTCTCTGTTAAATCAGTGGTGTTTTCAAATTGATGTGAATGCAAGATATTTTATTGTCTCAAATCTTTAATGACATTACTGCATCTCATGCTGTAGAACTCTGTGTGGCTTCTATCTGTACATCCCAAATTTTATTTGCCAGAAATCAAGAGTGGTTTGCTGCTGGTTGGCCTGCCTGGCATGATACCATGGTGATGTGTTGTCTGCCCCACCTCCCAGGGTTTCTGTTTCATCTCTTGTGCCGTAAGCTCTGCCTGTCTACATCACAACATTGCTTTCTTCTGTCAGTTTTCATTCTTGTGTTCCCGGACTCATAGACCAATGGCATAGATGAAAACACAGTCCAGGTTTTGGTTTTTGTTTGTTTGTTTGTTTGTTTAGTACCAGGGATCAAGCTCAGGTCCTTGTGCTTGCATTTCAAGCGGCGGCACCACTGAGCTAAATCCCCAGCTCTGTCAGCTCTGATTCTTTTTTTTTTTTTTCTGTACTGGCGATTGAACTTGGGACCTTGCACTTGTGAGGCAGGCAGTGGAACCACTGAGCTAAATCCCTGGCCCACTAGTTTTGATTATTTTTGTTTGTTTGTTTTATTTTGTTTCTGTTTTTGATACTGGGGATTGAACTTGGGTCCTTGTGTTTGCGAGGTGGATGACAGAACCACTGAGCTAAATCCCCAGCCCTTGATTCTTGAAGTCTAGTTTAACACATACAACTTTTTTCCCCCGGTACCAGGAATTGAAACTCAGGACCTTGCGCTTGTGCGGTAGGCACACCACCTCTGAGCTAAATCTCTGGCCCCACATACAAGTGTTTTTGAACTTGTCTTTTACTCCTACTATGGACGTTTTTAGTGAACAGAACTCTTACTGCCACTGCATGGCATAATAAAACCCTTTATACACAGTGGTTCCTTAAAATGTATTACATGGATGGGTATGTTTTTACTCAGTTCTCATATTTATCATGTTTATGTGCTGGCTGTGGGGACAGATACATCAGTGACCAAGACAAACACAGGCAGTTGAGCTATGTCAGGGCTGCCATGCTGCATACTTGTGACGTGACGTACCTCTTGTTCTTACATCCAGGAATGGCTTATTTCTTGTTTGTTTCGTTTTTTGGTACTGGGGATTGAACTCAGGTCCTTGAGCTTGTGAGGTAGGTGCTGGAACCACTAAGCTAAATCCCCAGCCCCCATTGTTTGGGTTTTTTTTTTTGAGACAGGGTCTCACTATGTAGTTGAGACTGACCTGGAACTCACTATGTAGTCCAGGCTGGTCTCGAACTCACAGTGATCCTCCTGTTTCAGCCTCCTGAGTGCTGGGATTACAGGTGTTTGCTACCACGCCCTGGTCTTTTTTGTTTTTTGCAGTACTGTGCATCAAACCCAGGGCTTTAACATGTGTTAGGCAAGCAACATTGAGCTACATCTGCAGCCCCACCTTTTTCAATCACCTGCAGCTCTGATGTTAAAATTTAAAATTCAGAATTTTTGTGTCCCTCTTCTAGGATGCTGAGGAGTGTGACAGGGCAGGGAGTGTGGCCACCTGCCAAGCAGTCATGCGTGCCGTGATTGGGATTGGGATTGAAGAAGAAGATCGGAAGCACACCTGGATGGAAGATGCTGACAGTGTGAGTTTTTTACTATGATTTTACTGATTGATTGATTGATTGATTGATTGATTCAGGGTCTCTCTCTATATCCCAGGCTGATCTTGAGTTTGCAGACGTCCTCCTGCCTCAACCTTCCAAGTGCTGTGGTTACAAGCATGTGCCACCCTACCCGGTTTGACTGTGTAAATTTTCCCTCTTTGTGTATTCTTTTTTGTGTGTGTGGTACTGGGGATCAAACTTGGGTCCTTGCGCTTGCGAGGCAGGCACCAGAACCACTGAGTGAAATCCCCAGCCCAATTTTTCCCTCTTTAATATGGAGGCTCTACAAGGAATAGCAGGTCCCTTAGACTAGTAGACTGTTGTAAAAAAAAATTTTTTTTTCTTTTTCTGATGGTACTGGGGATTCAGTTTGGGCTTCACATTGTGCTACATCCCCAGCTTTTTTTTTTTTTTTTTAACTTTATAAGACAGGGTCTCACTAAGAACTTAAAAGGTGTGAATGTTTAAATTTATTATTTTCTTATCAATATTCCCCCCCCCTTGGTACTGGGAATTGAACTCTGGTCCTTGTGCTTGTGAGGCGGGTGGCATCAAGTTGTGGGGCGGGTTGGCTCCCCTTTTTTTTTTTTTTTTTTTGGTACCAGGGATTGAACTCGGGTCCTTGGGCCTGCAAGGCAGGCGGCAGCACCACTGAGCTAAATCCCCGGCAACTTTTTTTCTTTTGAAGCAGGATCTTACTATATAGTTCAGACTGTCTTTGAACTTACTATGTTGCTCAGACTGTCCTCAAATTCCTGGCGATCCTAGTGCCTTAGCCTCTTGAATTATGTGCTCACAGACGTGCCATCACGCGCCTGGAAGAATGTTTAAATTTTAAAAATTATTACAATAAAGAACACACTGCCATAATCCCCATCAAAATACAACCCCTCTTGCTTCAAACACACTTATCCTGGGCTGGGATTTAGCTCAGTGGTGCTGCCACCTGCCTTGCAAGCGCAAGGTCCCCAGTTCGATGCCCAGTACCAAAAAAAAACACCACACTTATCCCGTCATTCTTGCCACCCCACTCCTCTGTACAGGGGATTGAACTTGGGACCTTGCGGTTGCCAGACAGGCACTATGCCACTGAGCTGAATCCCTGCCCCCTCCCTTTTTAATGGTAGTAAAGTTTATTTGAAAAATTAAAAGTTGAAGAGTGAGAGAGCTACAGGCTCTGCAAAGTGATCTTTGGCTGAGTAAAAGGGGAAAAAGCAAGATAAAAGTCTTGGAAGATGCAGGATGGGCTCTTGAGGAAAAGCCACCATAGCCTCTTGCCACCTTCTGAGGCAGCTCTGGAGTTGTCCTTTTTCCTGAGTGTCTTTAGTTTTGCTGTTGTGGCTGCCTTGATGTCCTCAGTCAATTAAAACATTTGCCTTTCATGGTCACTTGACTTTGAGCAAGAGCCAAAATTACACAGTGCAGATCTGGTGAATAAAATGGATGAGGATACACTGTAATGTCCCCTGTCCCCCACCCCTGCCTGGTACCAGGATTGAACTCAGGTCCTTGCGCTTGCGAGGCAGGCTAAGTCCCCAGCCCCACACTGTTTTCACAGCCTGCCTATCTGTTGGATGGCACTTGGCAGCAGTATTCACTATATTTCTGATCACACCTTGTAAAGACACTCAGGAAAGAGCTGCTCTGGAAGGTGACAAGAATGATAAATGTGTTCTAAGGGAGTGGGGAGGGTTTGAGGGTGGTTATTGGCAGTGTGTCTTTCATTGGGATAAACTTATAAAATGTATACATTCACTGTATATTTTGATGACCCCTTGTAAATACCCAATCTGGGATTGAGCTTGTGTTCCTCCTGCCTCAGCCTCCTGAGTGCTGGGATTACAGGTCTGCATCACTAATATCTAGCTTGATACACTTATTTTAAATGTAATTATAGGGGCTGGGGATGTATAGCTCAGTGGCACCACACCTGCGTGGCAAGTGCAAGGTCCTGAGTTCAATCCCTGGTACCAGAAAAAGGGAAAAAATGTAATTATATTTGAAAGCAAAATGGTTTTGTATGAGACTGGGTTTAAGTGAAGAGCTGTTATTTTAAATGCTTACTAAGTGGACAAAAAGCCCAGGCTTGTTATACAGGGTCACATAGCAGGTCATAGCTAGACAACTTCCTTAACCATTTATCTTGTTGACATAAATCGTCTCCCATTCCCTGGTTCTGCTACAAATTTCATTTCAGAAAACACTTTGTGTATATCATTCTTTTGCCTCTTTTAAGATTTCCTCAAAGCTGGGGATTTAGCTCAGTGGTTCCACCACCTACCTTGCAAGCTCAAGATCCAGAGTTCAACCCCCGGTACCAAAAAAAAAAGATTTCCTCAGAATAAGTTTCCAAGGGAAAGTTATAGGGCCAAATTGTTAAGTATGTCAATTATTTCAGACATATAATGATGTTGGAGAACTGTAGAAAATTCTTACATGCCCTTCACTTTTGATCTCCCACATTTATTCATCTGACTGTGTTTTGCTTATTTTCTCTTCACACATGTGCGTGCATGTTTGTTTGTTTGTTTTGTTTTCCTTCTGTCTTTTTTTTTTTTTTTTTTGTAATACATCATAGGGAATTTCTTGCTTCCTTTTTTTTCCTATTCCTCTTCCTTCAACCCCATTTCCCATCCTTATTACAAAAGCTTTTTTTCCCTTTTTTTGGCGGGGAGAGTACTAGGGATTGAACTCAGGACCTTATGCTTGTGAGGCAGGTGGCGGCACCACCGAGCTAAATCCCCAGGCCTGTTTCCATTTTCTTCCTTCTAATCTCTTTTATTTTTATCTTTTCCTTCCTTACCCCTGCCTCCCTTACTTGCTTCTCATTTGAACATTGTCTTCTCATTTCCCAATATGTTATAAAGTTTGGTCCTTATTTACACTTTTGATTTCTCACACCAGAGAAACAGTTCAGTATTTAAACTTGGGTTTGATTTATTTCACTTAAGTATATGATCTCAAGGTACATCCATTTAGCTTGCAATGTGTCTCAAGCCTATCCTTCTTGTATTAGTAATTGGTTTTTTGGTTTGTTTGTTCAGTACTAGGGACTGAACCCAGGCCCTTGCGTTTGCGAGGCAGGTGACAGAACCAACTGAGCCAAATCTCTGGTCCCTGAGTCTGTCCTTCTTTATGGTGGAGTAGTACTCCATTGTACCACATCTTTATCCATTCATTAGTTGATGAGTGTTTAGGCTCTCTCCAAGATTTAGCTATCTTGTGTGCTGTAAACATGAGTGTGCATATATCGCTGTGGTAAGATGTTTTTAATTCTTTGGGGAAGATACCAAGAAGGGGAGTACCTGCGTCAAATGGAACCTCTAGTTTTAGTTTTTTGAGGAATCTCTAAATTGATCTCCATGGTGGTTGCACCAGTCTACGCTCCCACCAATAGTGGAGAAGGATTCATTTTTTCCCACAGCCCCGCCAGCATTTGTTTTTGGTTGACTTTTTTTTTTTTTTTTTTTTTTTTTTTTTTAACTCAGGACCTTGCGCTTGCGAGGCAGGTTGGTTGATTTTTTGATAACAGCCATTCTTTCTAGAGGGAGATGGAATCTCAGCATTGTTTGAATTTGCATCTCTCGAATGACCAGTGATATTGAACGTTTTTCACATATTTATTTGCTATTTGTATTTCTTCATCTAAGAAGTGTCTGTTCCCTTCAGATACCCATTTTTGGATTGGGTCTTTAAATTTAGGGGGGGGTCTGATTTTTTTGAGTTCTTTATATATTCTAGATATTAGTCCTTTGTTTGAGGAACAGCTAGCAAAAGTTTTTCCCACAGACTGGGGATTTGGCTCAGTGGTGCTGCCTCCGGTACAAAAAAAAAAAAAATTTTCCCACACTGTGGGTTTTCTCTTTGCTCTGTTGGTGATTTCTTTTGGTGTACAGAGATCCCCACCCACACACCCCCGGGATAAAACTCAGGACCTTGGGCTTGCCAGGCAGGTGCCATGCCACTGAGCTACATCCTCAGCCCTCAAAATCTTTTTAGTAAGATGTGATCCCGGTTGTTGATTCTTTGTCGTATTTCCTGTGTAGTTGGGGTTTTGTTCATAGTCTGCCTATACCAGTGTCTTCAAGAATTCTACCTATTCTGTCTTCCAGCAGATTTAGTGTTTCTATTTTAATATTTAGATGTTTGATCCATTTCAATTTTAGTTTAGTGCATAGTAAAAGATATGGGTCTGGTTTTAATCTTTAGCATGTGGAAAGCCAGTTTTTCCAGTTTATTAAAGAGACTGTCTGTCTTTCAGTAAAGGTATTTGGCTCCTTTTTCAAAGATAAATTGGCTGAGCATGGTTGGAGTTCTTTCTGCATCTTGTTATCTTTTTCACTGATCCTTTGGTCCTTTTTTTTTTTTTTTTTTTTTTTTTGCTAGCACCATGCTGCTTTTATCAGAGAATATTTGTAGTATAATTTCAACTCAGGGATTGTGATGCCCGCTGCCTTGCCATTGTTGCCCAGAATTGCTTTTGCTAATCTGGGTCTCTTCTGATTCCAAATGAATTTTAGGATTGTTATCTCTAATGCTATTTGGTATTTCTCTAATGGTGCTTTGTTTTTTGGAGACATGGTCTCGCTATGTAGTTGAGACTGACCTGGAACTCGCTATGTAGCCCACGCTGGTCTCAAACTCACAGTGATCCTCCTGCCTCAGCCTCCGGAATGCTGGGATTACAGGCGTGTGCCACCATGCCCGGCTCTCTAATGGTGTTTTGATTAGCATTGAATTAAATCTGTATAACAATTTTGGAAGTATGGCCATCTTCCCTGTGATAGTTTTTCCTATCCGAGGTCAAGGGATACCTTTCCATTTTCTGATATCCTCTTGGACCTCCTTTTTCAAAGTACTGTAGTTTTCCATGTAAAGGTGTTTTACTTCCTTCATTAGATTGATTCCTGTGTTTTTCATTTTTTTGGATTCTATTGTGAAAGGTGTTGTTTCCCTAATTTCTCTCTTAATGAGTTCATTATTTGTGTATAGGAGTGCTATTGATTTTTGAATGCTGACCTTGTATCCAGCTACATTTTGGTTATAAAATCTAGAAGTCTTTTTGGGGAATTTTTGGGGTCTTCTGTATAGAGTATTATGTCATCCAAAGATAATGATAACTACTTTTCCTATCCATGTTCCTTTTATTAATTTCTCTGTCTAATTGTTCTTGCTAATGTTCGCAGAATTGTAGTGAATAAGAGTGGTGATAGTGAAAACAAAAAGTGGTGATAGTGGACATCCTTGTCTGGTTCCTGATTTGGGAGTGAAAGCTTTGAGTTTTTGTTCATTTAGTATATTATTGGCTGTTGGTTTGTCATAAATAGCTTTTATCAGATTGAGGTAAAGACCGTCTATTCCAATTTTTTGTGGGTTTTGTGTTTCTTTTTCTTTGTACCAGGGATTGAGCTCAGGTCCTTGTGCTTGCGAGGCAGGTGACAGAACCACTGAGCTAAATCCCCGGCCCATTTTTTTTTTTTTTTTTAATCATGAATGGGTGTTGGACTTGGTCAAATACTTTTTCTTCATCTGTTGAGATGATCATATATTTTTTCCTTGGCTCTTTTAATATGGTGTATTATGTTTATTGATTTGCATATGTTGAACCATCCCTGGGATGAATCCTACTTGGTCATGCTGTTTAATCCTCTGGATGATTTACGGCATTCTGTTTGCCAGTATATTATTGAGGATTTTGGATCTATGTTCATCAGGGAGATTGGCCTACAGTTCTCTTTTTGGTTTTATCCTTCTCTCGTTTTGGTATCAGGGCTTGCTTTCAGGAATGACTGTGGTAGTATTGCTTCCCTTTCGATTTCATTAAATTGTTTGAGAAGTAATGGTAATAGGTCGTCTCTAAATTTCTTGTAGAATTCAGCAGTGAATCTTTTTTTTTTTTTTTTTTTTTTTGGTTCCACCAAAAAAACTTGGACCTTAAGCTTGTGAGGGAAGTGACAGCACCACTGAACTAAATCCCCGGCCCTCAGCAGTCAATCTTTCAGGACCTAGGCTGTTTTTTGTTGGTAGTTTTTGTTGTTGTTGTTGTGTTTTGTTTGTTTGTTAGTTTGCTTTTTGAGACAGGGTCTCACTATGTAGTTGAGACTGACCTGGAACTCACTATGTAGCCCAGGCTGGTCTCAAACTCTCAGCGATCCTCCTGCCTCAGCCTCCCGAGTGCTGTTGGTAGGTTTTAAATTACATCCTTAATTTCATTGCTGATTCTGGTTTATTTAGATTTTTTTTTTTTTTTTTTTTTTTTTTTTTTGTACCAGAGATCAGACTGGACCTTGCTCTTATGAGGCAGGTGGCAGAACCACTGAGCTAAATCCCCACTCTAGAATTTTTATATCTTTTTGATTTGGCATTGGTAATTTTTATGTCTAGGGATCTGTCCATTTCTTCTGTATTTTCTGTCTTATTAGAAATAGATTCTCCAAGTAGGTATTGATGATCTTCGGATTTCTTCAAGATCTATTGTGATTTTTACCTTTTTCATTCCCAAGTGTATGGATTTGAGTCTTTTTTTTTTTTTTGTTTTTTTTTGGTACAGGGGATTGATCTTGGGTCTTTGCGCTTGCAAGGCAGGCCACCAAACCGCTGAGCTAAATCCCCGGCCCACTTTTGGTTTTTTGAGACAGGGCCTCACTTTGTAGTTGAGACTAACCTGGAACTCACTATGTAGCTCAGGCTGGTCTCGAACTTACAGCGATCCTCCTGCCTCAGCCTCCCCAGTGCTGGGATTACAGGCGTGAACCACCATGCCCGGCCGAGTCTTTTCTTTTTTGATAAGGTTGGCTAAGGGTTTGTCAATTTTATTTAATCTTATAAAGAACCAACTCTTTGATCCATCAGTTCTTTTTATTGTTTTCTTAGTCTCCATTGCCTTAATTTCTGCTCTAATCATAATTATAATTTCTTCCCTCATACAAGCTTAGATTTACCCTTCTTTTTCTAGAAGCTTGAGGTTCAACATTAGCTTGCTTGTTTTTCTAATATGAGAATTCACCACTATACATTTCTGTTGTAGGACTGCTTTTATTTTGTCTTATAAGTTCTGGTATGTTGTATTGGCATTATCATTTAATTGTAGAAACAGTCTAATTTCTTCTTTAACTTTATCTGTGACCCTTTGGTTGTTGGGGAAGGTATTATTTTTGTTTTGTTTGTTTGTTTTGAGACAGAGTCTCACTCACTGTGTAGCCCAGACTGGTTTTGAACTCACAGGATCCTCCTGCCTCAGCCTCCTGAGTACTGGGATTATAGGTGTGGGCCATCATGCCCAGCTGGGGAAGGTATTTAATTTCCATGTGTTTATGAAGTTTTTATAGTTTCTTTTGCCATTGATTCCCAGTGTCATTGCACTATGGTCTGATAATATGCATGTGATAATTTCAATTCCTTTGCATTTCTTTAAGCATGTTCTGTGAGCTAGTATGTGGTCTATTTTGAGGGATTTTTTTTTTTTTTTTTTTTTTTTTTTTATACCAGGGATGGAATCTAGGACCTTGCCCTTGTACAGCAGGTGCAGCACCACTGAGCTAAATCCCCAGCCTTTATTTTGGAGAATGTCCCACATGCAGTTGAGAAGGATATTTATGTTGATGTTGTGGGGTGGAATGCTGTAGACATCTGTTAAGTCCCATTTGTGCAAGGTTTTCGCTCAGTTCTGATGTTTCTTTGTTGATTTTTTTTGTCTAGTTCATCTATTTGTGACAGTGGGGTATTGAGGTCCCCCATTACAACTGTATTGGTTCTTATTTGACTTTTCATGTCCATTAATATTTGTTTTATATAGTTGGGTGTGCTGATATTTGGTGCATATATATTTATGATTGTTATCTCTTCCTTTTGGATTGTTCCTTTAACAAATACATAGTGACTGTCTTTGTCTCTCTCTTTCTGTCATTTTTTTTTTTTGGACTGGGGATCGAACTCTGGTCCTTGTGCTTGAGAGGCACATGGAAGAACCACTGAGCTAAATCCCTGGCCCTGTCTTTGTTTGTCTTAATCAGTCTTGGCTTAACATTCAGTTTGCCTGTGTGTTAATTAATTTTCTCTTAATTTCTCAGACAAAATACTCGATATCCAAAGTTAAAGGCAGAGGGGTTTATTTGTCTTTATAGTTCATAGAGGTTTCAGTCCATAGTTGGCTGACTCCAAGACAGGGATGGCAAACAGACATCGCAGAGGAGAAATAACATGGCGTATACACAAGATAGCAAAGGCAGCGGAGAAGTTTAATAGCATCTTTCTGCCCCTTTTATCTTTTTCACACTATGGGGGATTAGGGTGGTGCCAAACTGATCACTTACATATAGTGGTTTAGTTATCACCATGCCCTCAGCACCCAGCATCACACATTCCAGATTCAACTACCTCTAAAAAAAAAAAGTCCCACCTCATCCGCATGAGGCTTTGAGAGTACATCTAAACCCCCAGTCCATCCTTTTGACTTTCAGTATATAAATTTATTTTTGAATTAAATGTGTTTCTTCTATGCAGCATATGGTTGGATCTTGCTTCTTGACCCATTCTGCCAGTCTGTTTCTTTTGATTGGTGAATTGAGACCATTTACATTGATGGTTATAATTGATATGTATTGACTTATCTTTGTCATGTTATTTTCCTATTGTCAGTTCCCCCTTTTTCCCCACTTTATTTAATTACTTGCCTTGACTGATGTATTCATTCTGTTGGGGTTCATGGAGTTGTAGTCCTTGTTATCTTCTTTTAGAATGTCCTCTTAGAACATCTGGAGTGCTGCTTCGGTGATCATGAATTTCTTCAGGTGTTCTCTATCATGGAATATCTTATTTCTCCATCAATTTTGAAAGATAGTTTTTCAGGATACATCAGTCTGGGTTGGAGTTTGTTTTCTTTTAGCTTGAAATACTCCAAGCTCTCCTTCACTTGAGGATTTGTGTTGAGAAGTTTGCTGTGATTCTGATGGTCTTCCCTTTATGGGTGATTGTTTCTTTTCTCTAGCAGCTTTTAATATTCTGTTATTGTATTGAATTTCTGGAATCTTAATTGTTATATCCTTGGAGTAGATTTTTTTTTTATCGTGGCTAGTTGGAGTTCTATATACCCCACTTATCTGTATGTCCAATTCCTTTTCCTTGCTTGGGAAGTTTTCTGCCATTACTTCTGTGAATATTTTTTTTTTAATGTTGTTTCTAGTATTTCCTACTTTTTCATTGACTCTTATCAATCTGATGTTATTCTTCTTTGCATCATCTAGCAGCTGTTGGATTGATTTTTTGTGGTCCCTTGCTGTTTTTAAGAAATCTTTCTTTTCATGATCACTAACCAAAATCCTGTGTTCTGTACATGATTTTGTGTCCTCACATTATTTCATTCTGCTGTGTGTATTTTCAGTGGCATTTTAAATCTCCTAGATATTGTTTTAATCTGTTTTCTTTTCTTTTTTCTGTTTTTTTTGAGACAGGGTCTCACTGTGTAGTGAGACTGACCTGGAACTCACTATGTAGCCCAGGCTGGTCTCGAACTCACAGCGATCCTCCTGCCTCAGCCTCCCGAGTGCTGGGATTACAGGTGTGCACCACCACACCCAGCCTGTTTTAATCTGTTTCATGCATTGCACTTCTTTCCTATGTTGGGTGTTCTGGTTTCCAACATTTTCCTAAGCTCCTCTTTTTTTTTTTTTTTTTTTTTTTTTAATCTGTATTTGCTCTAGTGTCACTGACCATGTTTTTCATTATGGTCACCATTTCAGTTATCTGAGAGATTATTTCTGATTTGATTTTGTCCAGAGCCTCATTCATCTGCTTTGTTATTTCTGCTTTTACCACTTCAGAGAGTCCTGGGGGGCAGTTTTCAAATTGTTCCACCTCCTGCGTTTGCCTTTGGAGAACTGGAAGTCTGGGGGTTGCATATTGTCTAAGTGTCTTCTTGAGGTTTTTTTTTTTAGTTTACTTTTTGGGTTAATGCTTGTAAGTTGCTATGGCAGATAGCTTTATTGCTAGTGTTTAAAACCCTTAGTATGGCAAGCACAAGGTCCCGAGTTCTATCCCTGGTGCCAAAACAAAACACAACAAAAACCCTTAGGAAATGACTCCTCAGAGAAGTCTTTCAGGTGTGGCTGGCTTTTGGGTTTTGAGTCTTTTGTAAGATCCTACTACTCCGTTTGTTGGAGATGAGAAATTGTTGCCTGTTTGGCCTAGCCCTGGTTCTTTGTCTGGGCTATAGTATTGTTTATGACCCTTAGGTTATCTCAGCCTCGAATACCAGGAAGAACATGTGATTGGAACAGTTACATCACCTTGGCCAGAGTAGTACAATCAGCAAAAACAGTAACATCGAACACAGCCTAGAAAATGACAAACTGTGGTACCTATTAATTTGCCAACTTTAACCATATGAACTATATTTGTGGTTATATAATAAAATCTAAAACAAACTGAAAATTGTATGCAGCAAATATGCCCTAAATATGGCAGTTTTGCCCTCAGGGGAGAGAATTTACACTTGATCTTAGCCAAAAGGCCGAGAAGCGTTAGGGGAGAAAATTTAAAAGGGGCTGGGGAAACAGCTCGAGAAATAGAAGAAGGAAGAGGAGGAGGAGATTAGAAGCAAGGTTGGAGGATGAAGGAAATTTACATGAACTTCAGGAAACTGGTGAAGAAAATGAGGGAAAGAGAGAAAGAATAAAAACAAGAACAACAACAACAAAAAGAAAAAACCAAGAAAGCTAGAAATAGTGTTCACACTCATAAAAGCAAGAACAAACAAACAAGAAAAAAAGAAAAAATTTTAAAGTCCATTTCAGGGGATGTCTCTGTTGTCACTGGCAGACAGAGTGGTCAGACAGCACCCAGATCTGTGTTGATCAATCCCAGCAAGCCAGCCATAGATTTATGGCAAAGTATTGGATAATCCCAGCAAGCCTGCACCTTTAGTTCCCCTAAAGTTTAGGTTGGTTTCTGGCTGTGAGGCTGGAACCCGATTTTCCAACCTGCAACCCCCATTGTTCTTCCTGCTCACTTGAAATCGGCTCCCTGCTGGCCTGAACTCAGTTCCCTGACCTCCTGCTGACTTGAGCTGGGTTGCGCCTCACCCTCACACTGGGAGCCACTAGATGAAGCCAACCCGTGGCTGCTCTGAGTTCCAAGCTCAGTTGGCCTCTGTCCAAGATGGTGACTGACAAATCACCCTCCCCTGGGTGGTTTCTGAACTTGAATAACTCATAAGCCCCTACAGTCCTCTGACCACTTCTCCATTGCACTGGTGTATTTCTCCCTGGAAGCCTCTGGGTTGCCAGTAGTCACTGTGAATCTGCAGGTTCGAGCTGCCCCTCCCACAGGGCTCAGAAAAAGAGCTGCTTGCCTCCTCCTTCTTTTACATTGAGGTCTCTCTCTCTTTGCTCTCCCAGTGGGATTCAGTTTTTGTTTTAGATCTTTGCTGGGTCCTGAGGATCCGCTTCAGTCCTTCTCTTTTTCAAGTTGTCATTTAGTATCTGGACACCAAATCTCAGAGAAGCTGTTTCTCTGCTGTTCACCACTCCACTCACTATCTTCTAACATCTGTGTTTGTGATATTTGTTTGTTTTGTTTTGTGTGGTCTTGAGTATAGAACCCATGGCCTTATGTATGTTAGCACTGAGCTACATTTACAGCCTTGTCTTTGTAAAGTTTTATGAATCTGAATTAGATTGAACCCAGAACCTTTACACTGAGCTACATCTCCGTTCCTTTTTATTTATTTATTAATATTTTTAATTTTTAAATTATTATTATTTTTTGGTACCAGGGTTCAAACTCAGGACCTTGTGTTGCAAGGCAGGCATGGTGCCACTTTGCTAAATCCCTGGCCCCTTTTATTTTTCATTTTGACACAGGGTCTCACTAAGTTGCCCAGGCCTGCCTTGAAGTTATTATCTTCCTGCCTCAGCCTCCTAAAATGCTGAGGTAGAGATGTGCTTCACCATTCCTGGCCAGGCCAGTAGTTTCATAAAGTCCCCTTTGACTTGGGTCTCTGGTACTTGCTCATGGCGGTCTGAGGGTGTGTCTTTGGCAGGGACATTGGGTCTTGCTCTGTGTCATATGGAGATGCATACATTTGTTTTCTCTTGACTGGCCGGTCCAAGTGACAGCTGCCCGGTTTTTCCTTTGTGGTTAGTAACATCTTGTGAGCAGGCAATTTGCTTGTTCTTGCCAAATTTTGGCCTACTAGTGTGAGGATATGTTAATGGTATTTTTGCCAGAATCGGTTATTTTGTTGTTTGCCAAACTGACTTCCTAAATGTCGCGAACCGGCGACGCAGAGCACTGTCCCGCAGTGCCTCAAACCTGAAAGAGCAGTGGGGTGGAGATGGGGCAGAGAGAAAGGAAGGACGCCAAGACAAGAGTCTGATCAAGGCGACGTTTATTGCAGGCAGGCATCAGCCTTTTAAAGGAAAAAGACCGAACTATTATGGGCTGGGATTACCATAGTAACCTCAATACCTGCTCCTATAGATAACATCAGATCTTTAACATAACAAAATGGAGTTAACAACACCTGACTCCTACAGATCTTTGGCTGTCCGTGTTTCTCCCGTGCAGGGTCAAAACAAGTTTAACACGTGCAGTCCCTTAAAAAGGAACAAATGTTGTCTTTCAAAAAGCCAGTGGGCCATGGCTGGCTTCCCACATATCCCCCTTTTTATTATATTTAGAGCAGGGACTTTCCCTGTTCAGCAGAAAGGCTGTGCCTGTCTTAGGTGAGAAATGTCCAGAGAAATCCCTTACCCGTCATCAAGCCATGAGCAGTTTAATACTCATGCTCTGTCTTAGGTTGGATATTTCTCCACAATTCTCTTACCTGTCTTTGACTACCAGCCTCTGCAGGGGTTATACCATGGGTTGTGAAGGCTTGCCATGTAGCTTTTTCTACCTCTATCAATATTTGTAA
>NW_022900934.1:233330-249961 GCF_012274545.1 Fukomys damarensis | reverse complement strand
TATTCTTTTTAGGGGCCATTGATTCAGCTGTACCCCACGCAGAAAAAATTGAGTGGTTGCCTGGACCTCCTGTGTGGGTGGATCAATGGCCTCTTTCCCAAGAAAAATTACAGGCTGCTCATAGCTTAGTACAGGAGCAGCTTGAGCTTGGCCATTTAGAAGTCTCATTCTCTCCTTGGAATTCCCCAATATTTGTAATTAAAAAAGAAATCTGGAAAATGGAGACTTTTACAAGATCTAAGACAAGTTAATAAAAGAATGATAGTAATGGGTGCTCTTCAGCCTGGCCTTCCCTCCCCGGTAGCCATTGCCAAAGAATCCAAAATTATAGTAGTGGATCTAAAGGATTGTTTTTTCTCTATTCCCTTACATCATGAGGATAAACAGTATTTTGCTTTTAGTCTCCCAGATAGATGCAGATTATACGGGTGAAATAAAAATATTAGCTTCATCACCTGATGGCATCACTGTTATTCCTGCTCAGGAGCGAATCACAAATATTGCTTTGTCCTTATATAGACAAAGGGAAGTTTTTATCTCCTCAGAATAGGCAAAATAGAGCCTTTGGGTCTTCTGATACATTTTGGGTCACACCTATTCAACAAGATAAACCTGAATTAGCAATTTGGATTAATAATAAACCATTCAAGGGAATTTTAGATACTGGAGCTGATGTGACTGTAATAGCTCAACAACATTGGCCCAAGAATTGGCCTGTCCAAGATACAGCCACCCATCTTAGGGGAATAGGCATGATTCAAAAAGCCAGTGGGCCATGGCTGGCTTCCTACACCTAAATACTATTTATTCTGCATTTTGTTAGCTGGAATTGTAAATAGTGGAGAGCTTTTCTTTCCCCTTTGTTGATATGTGCTCCCTCCTTTACATCTGGGCAAACTGAAGGTACCTACCTCCTTAGTCTAAGATCATGACATATAGCTGGTGTCTCTGTGTGAAGCCCTTGAGGCTGATATTTTGAAACCTGGCCTTTTGCTTTTTTTTTTTTTTTTGGTACCAGGGGACTTGAACTTGTGACTTTGCACTTGAGAAGCAAGCAGGAGAACCACTGAGCTAAATCCCTGGCCCCTAGATGTATGTTTTGTTTCTTGAGTAAGTTGAGACATAAACCAATGGTAGTGGTCCTCTCCACTCACCCACATGAGGAATTAAACCTTGGCCTTGTACATGCTGGGTAACCATTCCACCATCGAGCTACATCCCTGCCCTCAAATTTTGTTGTTGTTGTTGTTGTTGTTGTTGTTGTTGTTGAGACAGGGTCTCACTATGTAGTTAAGACTGACCTGGAACTCACTATGTAGCCCAGGCTGGTCTCGAACTCATGGCAATCCTCCTGAGTGCTGGGATTACAGGCGTGCGCCACCATGCCCGGCATCCCAATTCTTTAAATTATATTTTGAGAGAGTCTCACTAAGCTGCCCAGGTTGCCTCACATTTGAGATGACCATTCTCCAATGTCCCTGCCCTGGGTTGTACTTCCTTCTAATTAGATTATTGCCATTGTGTACTTCCTAGCAGGTACCATCACTGAGAACCATAATAGGCTGGGGAGAACATCAGTCCAACTGCTCTGCACTGGCCCACCCCTCATGTTTGTTTGTCTGCTCTAGTGTGTGGCCCACAACGCCCTGGAGTGTGCACGAGCTATCTACGCCTATGCCCTGCAAGTGTTCCCCAGCAAGAAGAGTGTGTGGCTACGAGCTGCGTACTTTGAGAAAAATCACGGTACCAGGTATGTGTGGGACTCACCTGCTCTGTGTGCCTAGTAAAGCATGGTGCTTGACCTTAAACCTTGCATTGCTGCAGACCCATGAGTGCTTCCATCTGACATCTGTGATGATGGGACGACTTGTGATTAGGGCAGAAGCTTTTATGATACTTCTTCGGACTTTGCAGCTGGATTGGTCTTTATAACCCCTTGTGCAATAGGATTATCACTCTTTTATAGTTGAGAAATGGGTATCAAGACGACCTGTTCTGACCAAGTGCCCCATGGCTCCAGGAGTGGCTGGGTGCAGGCTTGAGGCTGGAGCCAACAGGGTGGTGGGTACTGGCTTCAGCCATGGGCGGTTTAGCATCTGGAACCATGCAAGCTGTTTTTTATTTAAGCTGTGCTGCTTTTGGTTTTGGCTGGTTTTATGCACAGAGGAGGTCCATTACAGTCTTCTTTAGTTGTACTCTTTAATTGAAAAAATCTTTTTAGGTCTTCCTTACTGGTTGTAAATGCTGATTAAATTAGGCCTTGCAATTTCTTGTTTTAAATGGGTAGCTCTCTAGGGCATTGGGTTCATGTCTCTGGACACCCTCCATCTTCCATCCAGCCCCTCCTGGGTCCTCAGCTGCTCTCTGTGCTTGGTAGGGACAGCCCTGTGTTCTTCTCTGATCCTGCAGCTGAGAGCATTGAGCCCTTGTTTTGTTTTGTTTCTTTTGTTTTCTCCTTTTCTTTCTTTTTTTTTTTTTTTCTTTTTCTTTCTTGGCTTTGTTTAATGTCAATTTCTTTAGAACCTCTTTCTGTGTGTGCTACTGAAGCTCCGTTCCCCTCCCCACCCTGCCAGCTGGTTTGGTATTTCAGAGTTAACAGACACATAGTAGAAATGGAGACATTTTGAAATGATACTGACAGCTCATTCTTTAGTGGGTCACCTGGGATATTGGAAACACCAAGCATGGCAGGAACATCTGCCAGATACGCATTGAGACCTGGTGGCTCCAGGCCTGAGCATGCACTGCTGGCCACTCAGTGGCTTAGTGATCCGTACCCTCCTACCACCCTCCCCACTCAGGACAGTGAGGGAAGCGGGACTGGGGCGTGGGGAGCATGGTGTTGCCTTGTGGGGCCTTTCTCTATGTAGTGTGGTTTTGTTTTGTTTTTGGTTTGTTTTTGTTTTTGAGATAGGGTCTCTCTGTGTAGTTCAGGCTTGACTTGAACTCACTGTGTAGCCCAGACTGGCCTGAAACTCCTGGTACTTCTCCTGCCTCAGCCTGCCAAGTGTTAGGATTGCAGATATGTGCTATCATGCCTGGCTGTGGTGTGGGGGTTTATTTTGTGTTTTTATTTGTTGCGGTACTGGGGATCGAACTCAGGACCTTGAGCTTATAAGGCAGGTGTGGCACGACTGAGCTATATCTCTGGCCCTTATTGTTGTAGTTTTTTTTTTTAATTGAATTTATTGGTACGTTCTAGGTAGACAGTACAGTTACATTCATTACTGGGATCTCGTACCTTTACACGCCAGGTCTTGGTTCTCATTTTTTCCCCTTGTCCCCACCCTCCCTTCACCCCTCTGTCCCTCCCCACCTTCAAACACTTTAATTCCATTTTTACATTTTCTCATATTTTTTTCCTTTTCCCTTATTCCCCTTTCCCTATCCTTCTCACTGTCCCTACACCTTTGGTCCTTTTCTTCCTATTTCACGTTGCTAATTGTCCTGTTATTGGTATAGTTTTATATGCTCACTTTGCCTTGCTGCTGTGCACAGTAAGGCTTAAGGGGATCAGCAGCAAGGGTGACATGATGAAGAGGCAGTAGGCCACAGCTGAGTCCAGAGTTCACATCTGATACTGACCTAAAACTACTTTTTTCCAATCAGACTTTTTGTTGGGGGGCTGTCAGGGACCCTTATCTTTATCTGTGGATCCGGGGTGTCCTCTTTGATTTGAGATGAAAAAGCCTTCCTGGTCACCCGACCTGATGTTATCTGTGCCCCCAGGACACATACTGTAAAAGACTGCTATTTAAACAATGTGTTGCTTTGTGGAACCCTCTTCAGTAATTGATTTTTAGATCCTTTATAGAGAGGAAAGATTTCCCCACGCTCTCCCCATTGTAAAACCTGGTAAATCATTTCTAGTGCCGAACTTTGGAGTGCTAACGGTCTTTCTCAGTATCCCTGCATGGTTGTGTGTCTGTGCTCTGGTTTATGGCCTGCCTCTAGTGACTGTGGCCTCTGTCCTGCAGGGAGTCTCTGGAAGCACTTCTGCAGCGGGCTGTGGCCCATTGCCCCAAGGCAGAGGTGCTGTGGCTCATGGGTGCCAAATCCAAGTGGCTGGCAGGAGATGTGCCTGCAGCAAGGAGCATCTTGGCCTTGGCCTTCCAGGTGGGTGAGGTATTGCTCATGTTGGGAAGGTTCTGCGCATGAGACCCTGATGCTGATTCCACCAGTGCCTGGCCTGAGAGCCTCTTTTATGCATGATGCTTGGGATATCCTGTGATCTGGGTGCGTTGAATTCTGCAGGCTGCTGGGGCTGTGAGGGCCCTCAGATCAGGAAGAATAGCCCCACACGTGTTTTTTGGTCCCTGCTTAGTGAGACCACAGGCCACGTTTTGTGGAGCACAGAACACAGAGTCACCTGAGGGTGAGGCTGGCCACAAACTCACAGTAATCCTCAGCCTCTCAAGTGTTTGGCTTTAAAAATAATTATCACAGTATCCTATTTTATGACATGAGATAGTTTCCCAGCATACTTTGGTGTGTGTGTATGATAATGGCGATTAAATTTAGGGCCTTTACCCTAGGTTATATCTCCAGCCTTTTTCAAACATTTTAATCTTGAGACAATCTCAGTAAGTTGTCCTTATTGGGTTTAAACTTTCATTCCTCCTACCACAGCCTCCCATAGTGCTGGGATTACAGCTGTACACCAGTACACCCAGCTCTGGCATACTTTCTAATGGAACTACAGAGTTTACAGTATAAATGTCCGGCTGCTTTTACAACCCTAGCTAACATTGTAAAGTTTGTCCTTCATCTAGTAAATACCATGAAAGGGACTGTCTTGGGCTGGTCTTTTGCTCCTAGCTGCCTGCTGGAGAAAACACAGGAGCCAGAGTATCTCCCTTCACTGCTTGCTGCCTGTTGCCTCGTTTTCTTATATGGTAAAACCCCTGTGGTGCCTTTTCTTGCCTGTCACTAGGGCTGCTTCTCAGGTGTTTGATGTGGCCATCTTGTATATGACTGATGAGGCTCTGCCTGGGCACTAGCTAAGAAGGCTAGAAGGCCCCACTGGCATGTGTGCTGGATGCTGGATTGCCTGTGGCTTGGTCCTGGTCTTTGAGCTTCATCATGGTCATCTGAGGCATCTCTCCCCCTGCCCACATGGGCACTTTAGGGCGGCTGGCTGAGGAAAGGAGTGAGGTCAGCTGTGTCAGGTCCATGTTTGTAGTTCACAAGTGACCATGCATAGGCTTTGGGAGGCTGTGCTGTGTTTGGGTGGATTTGTGGAAGATGCCTCTACAGCTGCAAGCATTATTCTACAAGAGCTGTGGAGCTCTCAGCTCTGTACCACAGTAAAAAGACTGGCAGGAGTCTGCTCTGTCATCTATCCTAGGAAGGGCTTGGGATGACACTAGTCTCAAAGAAGAGGGAGGTCTGTCTCATTTCCCAGGCCACTTGCTTTTGTTTAAGTGTGAGCTAGCACTGTTGACTTTTGTTCTGATCCCTTCGTAACACTGCTGTGCTTGCCCTCCAGGCCAACCCCAACAGCGAGGAGATCTGGCTGGCAGCCGTGAAGCTGGAGTCAGAGAACAACGAGTACGAGCGGGCCCGAAGGCTGCTGGCCAAGGCGCGGAGCAGTGCACCCACAGCTCGAGTATGTAATGGCAGGTGGGCAGGGTGGAGCGGGGCCCCCTGGAGCACCTCACGTGCAAGTGCAGATCCAGGGAAGAGTAAAATGGGGAAGAGAGCTCAGGCTGTGGTCCAGTCTTATTACTGAGCTGTAAATGCATCTGTTTCTTAATCCCCAACTTTGTGTACATGGGATAGTTTATAAGGCACATACGATGCAGCAGGACAGATGTGTGGGAGATGAATCAGTACAGGAAGCATGGTCACATGCGTGCTTCCCATCTGGACAGGTGGCAGATGCTGTGGGAGTAACTTCTGCATGACACTGTGTCTCTGCTTGGCAGGTGTTTATGAAGTCTGTGAAGCTGGAGTGGGTTCTGGGGAACATTGCAGCTGCCCAGGAGCTGTGTGAGGAGGCACTGAAGCACTATGAGGACTTCCCCAAGCTGTGGATGATGAAAGGGCAAATTGAGGAGCAAGGGGAGCTGATGGAGAAGGCTCGAGAAGCTTACAACCAGGGGGTAAGTCTCTGCCACAGCCAGCCTACCTCATGGAGCCAGACGTCTTGGCAGTGGTCATTGCCTCTTAGGTTTAAGGAGAATTAGAGAGCAGGGACTTGCTCAGGTCCCAGCTGATAGAACTGTGCGCTCTGGACTGAATCCTGGTTCCTTCACTGGATGCTGTGCTTTTTCCTTCTATGAGCATATGCCTGTGCTCTGGTTGGGATGTGTGGGATGTGACATGCCAAAAGTTAAGGTG
The DNA here is from genome assembly GCF_012274545.1 of Fukomys damarensis. Taxonomy (NCBI): domain Eukaryota; kingdom Metazoa; phylum Chordata; class Mammalia; order Rodentia; family Bathyergidae; genus Fukomys; species Fukomys damarensis. The sequence continues at coordinate 243,619 of NW_022900934.1, read as the reverse complement.
GGTGTGTACACGGCACAATTGCATATGTAGAATCAACATACATATGCACATATACACAGCACAGCCACATGGGTAACTCCATACACACCTCTGTGTGTGTGTGTGTGTGTGTGTGTGTAATACAAAAACAAATCTGAAAATCCCATGTACAGAACATGAAGTGGACATCTCTGTGGTTTCAAGGTCTGAGGTGAGCTCAGGTAGAGCCAGCCATGAATGTGTTGCAGTCCTTCGTTGTACCTCCTGAGCCCCTCTCTTGGTTTGTTGACTGCAGCTAAAGAAGTGCCCCCACTCCACACCCCTGTGGCTCTTGCTTTCCCGGCTAGAGGAGAAAATTGGGCAGCTGACCCGAGCACGGGCCATTTTGGAGAAGTCTCGTCTGAAGAACCCAAAGAACCCTGGGCTGTGGTGAGTCTTGGGCTGTTTGTTGGCCCATCTTCCCCTTCAGGGGGGCTGTACTCATTGTGCAAGAGTCACTTGCAGTGTTTCAGCTCAGGCTCCCGTGGTGGGAGCAGCATGGGGCGGGGATCATGGTTTCTCTGTGGGGGAGCTTGGTCTGGGCCAGGCTGGATAGGCCCGTAGCTGGTTTGATGCTGACAGCACTCAGGAAGTGAGGAGCTGACGATGGACTGAGGGAGGGTGAGGCTGAGACCACACTTCACAGAAGAGGTGGCAAAGACATGGACTTGGGAACTGAGCAGGAGTTTGCCAGAGGAAGCATGTTGTTGTCTGGAGAGGTGTAGAGTCCAGGTGCGGGTGGTGTGCTGCAGTATAAAAGGACACTGCCAAGGAGGCATAGCTCTCGCCCTTGGGATGTTATGTGCTTCTCCTGGTGTCTTCTCTTTCATATAGAGTGAGTGGGTCCCAAGGCCTTGGCTCAGCCAGCTCCTTGGGCCTGATAGGCTTGTGCAGTGGCATCAGCGTTACTTCCTCTGGTGGGCAAGTTCCACCCTACAGAGAACAGAATCCTATTTGCTGCAGTTACTGAGACAGGAGCTTTCTGACAAGACCCTTGGAAGAGTGCCACTGTGTGGTTAGATGTCCATGGGCTTGTCCCACCAGGTTGGAGTCCGTCAGGCTGGAGTATCGTGCAGGGCTGAAGAACATCGCCAACACGCTAATGGCCAAGGCATTGCAGGAATGCCCCAACTCTGGTAAGGGCTCCCAGGACACCAGCAAGGAGGGGTACTTTCTGAGGGAGCAGGATGTAGCTTCTAACAGACTTGTTAGGGTGTGTATGCACGACTCGTTTCAGTTGAGTTTCATTGTACTTGGTTTCTAAGACAGGCTGAATTCCCAGCCTCAACTGAGAGTTTGAGTTCATATTCTGAAGTGCTGCCATTTCTTTTTCTTTCAAGATTTAACTATTATTTTATCTCAAGTATCTAAGGAATACATATACAACATAAAGAAATTTGGAGTTAAAAGGAGAAATAGCAATCGCCTTTCTCCTACTACTTAGATTCCTACTCTTACTCTTTATAGTGTTACAGCCTATATTATTGCACGCAGTTAAAGTCACAGTGTGTATTTGATATTTTCGCCCCTTGCTCCCCATACCAGAGATTGAACCCAGGGCCTTTGCATTGAATTATATTCCTAGCCCATTTTTTTGAGATAGGGTCTCACTAAGCTGTCCAAGCTGAACTTGAATCCTCCTGCCTCTCAGCGTGCCAGGATTGTAGGCATGTGCCACCATGCCCAGCTTGATGTTTTACCTTTTTTGTTTTTGTGGTGCTAAGAATTGAATTGACCTTATATGTCTTAGGCAAGTGCTCTCTCACTGAGCTACCCCCCTCGCTCTGTTTACCTTTTTTAAAAGCTGAACATTTAGTAAGGACTTTTGATTCTTATTAAGTGTTTGGGAACGTAGATTTCTAGTGGCTTTTTATATGCATCAGCAACATACCCTCAGTTGTTGGCTGTTCATTAGACTTTTAAGGTCCCCCCAGCTCTTTTTTTCCCACTACTGGGGATCACACTCAGTACTTTGCATTTGCCAGGCAGGCATTTCACCACTGAGCTACATCCCTGGCCCTAGTTCTCCCCATTTTTCCCCTTTTTTGTTATCTCCAATTTTAATGTGATACTGCGTTGGGATTACTTACCATTTTTATTTAATGTGAATCTTTGCTAGTATTTCTGTTTTGTTACAATAAATTCTTAGATGTTCAGTTACTGAGTCAGTAAGAATGAAAGGTTGAAGGTTGTTGTTAATGCCTCTATCACCCCAGAACATTGTCTGCTCTGTACACAGACTAGGCAGGCAACTGGTGGGTGGGAACTTGGGGCCTTTGGGCTGGCCCTAAGCAGGATCCCTTCAGGGCAGCCTGTGTAGGTTGGGCATGTTTCTGAATCTAGAGATGAGGCTGAGGACAGATCTTTGTTTCTGAACTTTAGGTATCCTGTGGTCTGAAGCTGTCTTCCTTGAGGCCCGGCCACAGAGAAAGACCAAGAGTGTGGATGCCCTAAAGAAGTGTGAGCATGATCCTCACGTGCTCCTGGCTGTGGCCAAGTGAGTGAGTAGGAGTCCTCTTGGGATCGCTGACCCTTAGACCTAATGGGACCTTTTGCTGTCTGCCTTTCCCTGACAGTGCTAAATGTGCCTGGGAGCAGGGTGGGCACCCCCAGTCCTCGGCTCCTGGAACTTTTGTTTCAGTCTTCTTGGGTGAGGTGGTCCCATGATGTGTGCTACCCTTATTGTTGGGTGTCTGTGCATATTACTGCATCTTGTTGGCCCTCTTGGGCCCTTCTTTAGTCTCAGGTTTCCCCTTTTTTTCCTTTCAAGGAGGACCTTCAAACTGAGCTGCATCCTCCTCCCTTCTAAAAATTTTTAAATTTTTGCTATGGGGTCTTGCCAAGTTGCCTTTGCTGGTCTTGAACTTGAGATCCTCCTAGGTGACTCAGAATGCTGGGATTACAGGCATGTGCCACCATTCCCAGCAAGTCACAGGTTTCTGGTGGGGGCTGTTCTGTCTGTCAAGTTTCAGTTTGTATTGCATATGGCTAGGCTCCATGGCAGACAATTTGCTGATGTTGGACAGAATTTAAGTAATAAGCAAAGCCCCTTTGGTACAAGGGGCTTCAGCCAAGAAATTTGTTTTTATTGCATTAGGGAAAGAAGTTAAGACTTTCACCTCTGGGGTCCTGGGAACAACTCTGAGTCTAATCCTTGTGAATGGGATAGAGATGGCTGACTAGAGTCCATCTCTCTGAACACATGGTTTTTAAGAGAAGAAAAGGTCACTAAGCGACCTCAAAGCCCTTGAGCACGCTGACACACTGGTGCCAGTGAGGAGCTCTCTGGGAGGCAGTTCTAGAGCCATGAAGTTCATCAGGAAGATGGTACAAGATTGTGGCTGCTAGACTGTAGGGCCATCCTAACCCCACAGGGTCTCTACTCCCTTCTAGAAAGAGGAAGGCACTGAGGGGTTGGGCCTGAGTATGACGGGGAAGCCAACAGTGACCATGCAGAAGGATGTGAAGGGAATCATCAAAGAAGACCAAGTTGTCCTGGGTCAGGACTCCTGAGGCTGCTCCTCTGAGTAGCAGTTGCCCTGGGGACGAGGTTCTTCCCATCTCATCCCCCATCCCTCCACCACCACCCTACACCCCATACCCCTGGCACAGGGTACAAAGGCAGAGCCTTCCTAGAGCTGCTCTTAGCTGTCCTCTGAGTGGTGCTGTGTCTCTAGGGGTCTGGCAGCCTGTGCATCTCTCCAGTGCCCATCGCCCCTCCAGACAAGGGAGGCTTCTTGGAATCCACCTTGTGTCTGACCCTGCTTCCTTCCTTCGGTCCTTGTGCTTCCTTATCCCAGAGTGACTTATGTGTGGCCCTCAGATAGGGCAGCCATAAAACATTATAAAAGGCTTTGCTAAAGTAAATAAGTCACTCCCTGCTGTTCCCAAGCCATGTTCCATGTGTTGGCTGCCTGAGCTTGTGCTCTTTAAATCACAGTTTATCTAACACCAAGCAATTAAGAGTGCTACAAGGCTTAAAAAACAATCAGGTTATCACAATGTGAAATTATTCTATTTGGTACCTGAGACCAGCGCAAACAGCTGCCTGTAGTAGAGGGTTACCTGTGCCATCAGGTTCTTCAGTGCCTCTGGCTACAGGGGAGGCTGAGTTGCAGGAGGGTGGAAGTAGCCAAGTCCTAGGCTGCCAGAGAGCCCATCACATACACAGTGTACCCTGCTGTCCTGCCTTCATCAGCAAGCAGAGGAAGGGTACACGTGGAGGCTCTAATTTGGTTGCTGATAGCTCACACTCTTGGCTTCCAGCTTGGACCTTTTCAGCCTGGTTTTTGGATGTCTGTGTATCTGACAGGTACACCAGGCATGTATGTTATGTTCTGAGTACTATGTGACTACAACCTCTGACATTTTCAAATCCCCAGTGCTGACCAAAAGCCTAATCTCTTCGTGTTTGCTTGGTTTGCTGCAGGGAGCTGGCTGGACTGAGCAGAATGGTCCAGCAGGCGTCTTACTGAGGAGTAGGCTGAACATCACAGTGCTAATCAGAGCCTTAATTAATGATTGTTCAAGATTGATTTCATCTTGTATTTAACCTGGGAAAATAGTTTTAAGGAGTTGAAGATCTTGATCTGTGTGTGAATGTTTAAAGAAGCAGATAGATGCTGGTGATTAGATAATGAATGGATGGTTGTAATTGACAGTTGGATGATTTCCAGGCAGTCCAGGAGCCTTTCTCAGACATCCTCATAGTGCATGCCAGGGCTTCCTGGGGCTGTTCAGGTATGGGGTATAGTTGATGACCCACACAAATGGATGAGGGTTGGCTCAGTCATCACAGCCTGTTGGTACCACTGTGCACCTCTAACTCTGAGATCTCTCACTCCTCTCCTGCAAAAGGCTGTTCTGGAGTGAGCGGAAGATCACCAAGGCCCGGGAGTGGTTCCACCGCACAGTGAAGATTGATTCAGACCTGGGGGATGCCTGGGCTTTCTTCTACAAGTTTGAGTTACAGCATGGCACCGAGGTGAGGCTGAGCAGCTAGCATGCAGTGTCTTCCTGTCAGTGTCCTGGCCTCTGGGACTCTAGAGGAGCTCCGCTAGCCTTGGGCAGCCAAGATCAGCACCCCTCCTTCAGCGCTGGTCTGGAAGATATGGGTAGGAGGTACAGCAAGTCGATCTCTACAGCTTTTTTCTGGTTATAATTGAAATTTAATTGCTTCATCCATTTTTTTCCCCCACGTTCTGCTTTATCCATTTTAAGTGAGCCCTTTTCCCCTGAGCCACATCACCAGCCCTTTTTGGTTTTACTTTTGAGACGGTCTCCCTGAGTTGTCCAGGCAGGACTCAGTCTTGTGATTTTCCTGTCCCAGCCTCCTTCAGTGCTGGGGTTATAGGCGTGGGTCACTATACCCAGCTGTCACCATGGCCCTCATGCTCACAGGCAGGAGTAACCAAGGTCTCCTGGGGTCTTCCCTGAAGTAGCAGTCAGGCCACATTGAATTTAGTAAGTGCCTTATTCTGAGGTGCACTTGGGGTCCTTGCAGGCCGTAGAGTCAGGGTGCTGACAGCTCCGTGCACAGACGCACTGATGGGGCATTGCTTCACAGAAGTCTTGAGTAACTCTATGAACCCAGTGCCTGCCCACCCTGCCAGCTGGACTGGGTATTGCTTTTGGGGCTGGGTCCTGGGGGCAAGCAGGTGTGAGGGAGATGAAGCTCAGGAACAGCCCAGGAGGAGTCCCACCTGAAGTGCTCTTTGGTCCCTCTGCCAGGAGCAGCAGGAGGAGGTGAGGAAACGCTGTGAGAATGCAGAGCCTCGGCATGGGGAGCTGTGGTGCACCGTGTCCAAGGACATCACCAACTGGCAGAGGAAGATTGGGGAGATCCTGGTGCTGGTGGCTGCTCGCATCAAGAACACCTTCTGAGGGGGGTGGGGCATATGGGGATGGCACATGGGCAAGTGTGCTCAGGGTCTCAGGTATCTTCATTCATTAAAGATTTTTATATAGTGTATCAGGGCTGGAGCCTTGCTAGTTTTCTCCAGGCTCTTCCTTGGTGTGTGTCTTTGCAATCTGATTCCATCCCCTTGCATGTGAGTGGGTAGTTGTGACACCTCTGCTTTGGGCATGAAGATGCATGGTTGGGGTGACAGGGCTTGCTGAGATTTGCTGAAGAAGGTGGAGGGAGCACAGGCTCTGAAGACAGTAGGACACCATGTCACAGATCTGAAATAGCAGGTCAGAGGCTACACAGGACCAAGCTGTGAGTGGGATGAAGCTCTTGGCAGGGTCACATCCACAAGATAAGGGACTGTTAGGCCTTGTATCTAGATTTCCTCCCAAACCTTATGTAGTCATAAGTGGGGTTTTTCAGAGGTAGCTGGAACCACAGTGTGTGATGCTTGGATCAAGAGTGTATGATAACTGAATTAGTCTACTGATTGGTTTGACATAGTTCTGGGTGTGTATAATAGGAAGGCCTACTCTGGGTGTGAATGCTACCTGCCCTAAGGGCATGTAGAACAGATTAGAATATAAGGAACAGAGGACTAGGGTTTTAGCTTGGTGGTGCTACACCTCCTTACAGGCAGAAGGTGTCCTGAGTTTGATCCCTGGTACCGGAGGTGTGGCGGGGGGAGTATAAGGGACATTGCTTGCTTCACTATTTTGCCACTTTGCTGCCTTCTGCCCACCATAAACTGTTTCCCCCCCCCGTGATGCATCTCTGCCAGGCCACCCTACCTTGGATCCAGCCAATTATGGACTGAAACCTCTACAATCTGTGAGCTGTAAATAAAACTTTCCTCCTTTAACTTCGGGCATCAGGTATTTTGCCTCAGCAGTGAGGAAAGTAAGACAGAATTTGGTACCAGGAGTGGTAGTGGTGTTATGATTATTTTTGACCATGTGGTTCAGGGGCCTTTACACCTTGCTTGAGGGAAAAGTTTGGAAAGGTTTGGAGATGCCGGCTGGAGAAGCAGCCCTGGAATGCCTCAATATCTATTTAATGGGAGATTTTGGTCAGACCTCAGAAGAACATAATGCTGATAGCAGTGCTGCTGGTAAAGACAAGGCTCAGGAGGTTTCTGTTGGGAAGGACTACATCGGCTATTGGACTCTAGATGATGTGTGTGCCTTGACAGAAAGTTTGTCTGCATTTTGCTTGTGTAAGGGACTTTACCTGAGACCAAGAATAAAGGCAGCAGACTAATCTTGCAGAAGAAATTTCAAGGCAGTCAATGTTGAGGCAGTGTCATGGCTACTGCTGGGGGCTTTTAGCCAGAACTATGTTGAAAATCAAGAGCAAAATGCTCAGCAGAGGGCCAGGGATTTAGCTCAGTGGTACCATGCCTGCCTCAAAAGTGCAAGGTCATGACTTCAATCCCCAGTACCAAAAAAAAAAAAACTCAGCAGAATGATTTAAAACATTGTGAGGCCGGGCATGGTGGCGCACTCCTGTAATCCCAGTACTCAGGAGGCTGAGGCAGGAGGACTGCTGTGAGTTCGAGACCAGCCTGGGCTACATCGTGAGTTCCAGGTCAGTCTCAACTACATAGTGAGACCCAGTCTCACAAACAGAAAACGTTGTGAGTAGCCAGGCATGCCTACCTGTAATCCCAGCACTAGGGAGGCTGAGGCAGGAGAATCACCACAAGTTTGAGGCCAGCCTGGACTACATGGTGAGTTCAAGGCCAACCTGAGATATGTAGCAAGACCCTATCTCAAACAAATAAATAAGTAAATAAATAAATCATTATAAGTTTGGCTGGACAGGAAGCTCCAGTAAGGCTGTGGACGGCAAAGATATAGAGTAGACGGAAACTTGGTTGCAGAGAAGGAACAGGACAATGAAAAGATTGCCTGAGGACATCACAAGAAACACCAGGACTCCAGCCAAGATTGCAGAGGTGAAAGAATTTGCTTTGAGAACGCCCCAGAGCACCATGTTTCACGGTGGCAAGCCTAGAGAACTCATTCCACAGAATTGGGTTCAGAGTGCTCAGGATCCAGGCACTGCATAGCCAGCAGAGAGGGAAGCCTGGCTACTGCTCCAGCTGGTGGCAGATGTTGTTGCCCACACGGTGCTGGTTTTAGGTGCCTGCAGAATGTTAAAGAGTTGTGGTATCAGGAAGACTTGCACACAGATTTCAGAAGAATGTTTGGGAGGGCATGCAGTGTACTCCTGAAAGGGCAGTGTGTAAGGCTGTGAATGTATAGGCCACAGGTGCAGTGAAGAACCTAGAAGTTTAGAGGAGCCAGAAACATGGATTATCTGAGGAAAGTTTCAAGGAGTGAGAAGAGCCAGCTCGAGAGAAACCATGGGAGCTACAACATCTGCAATGCCGTGTAACTATCCTTATTGCAGGTTGGACAAGTGTATTACTTAGCCAGGTGTGGTGGCCTGTGTTTATGATCCCAGCACTCCAGGAGACAGGCAGGAGGATCTCAAGTTAAAGCCCAGCTTATATAAATTAGTGGCTTAGCCAGACCCTGTCTCATAAAGGGGCTGGGGAGCCGGGGAATGTAGCTCCATGCAAAAGCCCTGGGTTCAGTTCTCAGTGGAGATAAAGATACAAATATCTAAGAGATTTGGCTTGTTTGCAGCCTTTATGCTCTATGAGGATAAAGGGCGAAAGGGCTTCCTTGGACCATGGATCAATGTGTGTGTGTGTGTGTGTGTGTTTGCGTGTGTGTACATTCACTTGAAAACCATCCTGCTGGCTGGAGATCCTGGTTGGCCTAGAGAACAAGTGGAGGGTCTTCACATTGGCTTGGGAGAAGAGATAGTCATGTGGTATAACAAGGGGCAGCCCTACGTATCTGCTTTCTGGGCAACAGCTTTTCCCAGTCTTCATAAGAGACGAGCCTTGGAGGACTCTGTGTCTGGGGTGCTGGTGATGGGGCCTTCAGCTCCTGTAGGGGTCCTGTGCTGGCTGTAGTAGTTCCTCTCACTACTGACAGATGAGAACGGAGAGCCCTGTGAGCCCCTAGGTGGAGTAATGCCCAGTGGGTGCCTCTCTCTGCCCTGCAGTGGTGTAGGCCCATCTTTGTAGTTCTGGGAACCTTGAGGATAGCAGGGCAAGGGATCAATTTTTCCCAGGTGAAGCAGGGACCGGTGGTTGGTTGGTACTGGGCAGGTCACCTGAAGGCACTGGCACACACACAGCCTGTCAAACTGCAAATCCTTGCTCCTGTCATGAATAGTGGTCCCAGGAGCTTGGATGTTTCTGTGGAAACCTGGGTTGGAGTCTTGGAATCCCCTGTGGAGGAGTCCAGAGCCAGCCCATCCCCATATAGGCAGACGGCTTTGGCCTCAGGCTCAGGCTGCTGGTGACCACTGTCATAAGTGGGCTTGGCCCCTCCTTGGCTCTTCCGGACTGGAGAGCTACGTGCAGTCGAGGGTTGCCAAAATGGCTGATAGGTTAAGGCTTGCTGAGTCCAGAGCAGCAGCACTGTCCACATCTGCATACCTTTCTCATTTAAGAGAGTGGGTTTCCTGGTTGGTCTGAGGTGTAGACTCCCTGTATGTGCCTCACCAACTTTTCTCCCTGGGAAAGCATACTTTAGCTTTTCTTTAGCTGAAATTTTTCCACCCACACAGTTAAGGTAAACTGTGTTCCAGAGGCTTCTCTTGTTTTTGGTCATAGCAACACCCAGGGGATGTGACCTCTCCCACCCACAAAAGGCCCCAGGAAGGGAAGATGGAGCCAACAGTGGGATCCTTGGGACCTGCTGGTGCAGGACTGCCTGGATATCAGGGTACAGGGACTGCTGGTATATGGGCAAGTCCTGCACATCAGGTTCTATTCATCAGGCCCCTGGGAAAGCCAGTACCTGCTGACTGCGGAGACAGGCTCTGGCTCCCTTGCTCAGTTCCCTTCACCTACAAGCTGGCTCCTGCATTACCCTGGACCCGCTGAACACCCCCATCCTAGACAGCAGGGTCTCCTTGGAGCTAACTCAATCCAAAACTCAGCAGCTCCTGGGCTCTGTGGTTAGGTTAATTGAAGCGATTGGATAGAAGGTGAGGAGCAGGGGGGCAGGGCTGGGTTGTTGGCCTCTCCCCTCCCCTCTCCTCCTGTTCCCTCCCTCCTTCGCTGGAGGAGCCAACTTCAAAAGCCTCTCCGCGTGCCCCACTGCAGTCCTGTGCAGGGAGGGCCCATAGGCTCGGCTTGGACCTTCTGTGGCTGCTGAGTACCGGCCACCCTTGCTACCCGAGGACCTCAGGGACCATGTATGTGGCCGGTTGCAGGGAGTAAGGGAGGGCGAGACCCTGAGAGGCCCATGGTGAGCAGCTGGGGTGGGGTGGGGGG
>NW_022900934.1:222057-233110 GCF_012274545.1 Fukomys damarensis | reverse complement strand
TGGGGTGGGGGGAGGGGAGGTGGGGGCTAAGGCTAAGGGGCTAGTGTGCATATAGCTCGGGGAAGGCTGCTTCTCTGGTGACCCCCGATCCCCCTACTTGTACCTGACAGCTCCTGTCACAGAACACCTGTGGCTGTTTGTATCTTGGTGTTCCTAGAATCTGTCTTCCCCATGATGGACTGAGTGTGAGTTTTAGGCCTGGTGGGGGTGTAGGGATTTGCTGTGCAGCCAACATGCCGTATTTGGGGCATAGCCAGTGCTGGACATTCCCCCAGCAGCCCCTGCTAGCCTGCCCACACTCTGGCTCTTGTACTCAATGACTGATCCACAGCAAGCGGAGGGGTAATGGGTACTTCTGAGCCCACTTTGCTGGCCATGGTGCCTGTTAGGTTTCAAGAAGAGGCACAGCTAACTGCGTCTGTACTTCCAGTTGCTGCTTGGAACCCTAACAGGAATCCCCTACCTCCCCCACCTCCCCCACACCCGGCTCCAGGTGGATCCAGGCGGGTTGGCTGTGCTCCCTCAGCGCCCCTGCTAGGGCTGGGAAGCCGAGTCCTGTCTTCTTGCTGGGTTCACATGATTAATTTTCCAACCCAAGTTGGCTGGCTGACTCCAGCCTGAGGCTGATTTGGGGATTGGCCTTTTTGGAGCCTGAGGGCAACCATCTGCTCTCTTTTCGTCTATGTGGGCTTCTTCCAGAGAGCAAGTCTCTTTTGGGGGTGGGGGTGGGGGTGGGGCTTTTTGATCAACTGTGTTTGAAGTATGATGTGGCCCCTTCCTCTTCTATGGCCTCTGGGGATTTCCCCAGCCTTCCTCTACCAGTGGAGTGTGACTTGGAGCCCTGAGACTCCAAATCTGTCTGTTTTAGGGCATCTAGGCAGGAGGACCCCAGTTCCTGTGGTTCAGAGCTGACTGTAGCAGAAATGCTGATGGGGCGGTATTTAGCTCAGTGGTTCCTTGCCTGCCTCAAAAGTGTGAAGTCCTGAGTACTGGAAATAAAACAGAACAAACATGCTACTAGAAGTACCCATGGTGGGTGTGAGCTGCAAAGCCACAAAGGAGTGGAGTTGATTGCCCCCCAGCTGGGGAGACAGGTGTGTGGCCCCTGCCAATGGACACACAGAGGGGACAAGGTGAGGGACTCAGAAAGGAGAGCCCCACTCTAGGCGTGGGTATGAGGCTATTTTGTGTGTATTTCCTGCTGTCCCCCAGAGCTGGCCACACCAGATGTGCAGAGCCAAGTGGGCCCTCCCCTCTGTTATGGGTGTCCCATCCCTTGCTTTCCATCACCCCAGGTACGTTAGTGTCAGGCCCCTTGCCTGTGGAACCTGTCGCCTTTGTTTCTTTCTGGGTCTTTCAGGTCTCAGGGCAAAGGCCCCCAGCCCCCGCAGCACACCTGCAGGTCTTTTGTTTCTCCTCCACTAAGAAGGCAGGGCTTTATCCTAGACTCACACCCTAGGCTTTGCTGAGTACAGACATCTCCATCTTCCACTGGCTCAGAGACTGGGAGTGGCCCAAAGTGCTTACCAGTTTGGGCTTTGTGCTGGGAATCACCTTACAATCCATCCTCGACCTGTCCTCCCCTACAGGTACCCCCAAAGACTTGGCTCTGTGCACTCCTGCTGGCGCTGTTGGGGTTTGCGCTGGGCTGGGCCGGGCCACGCTCCTGCAGCATCCCCGACGTGCTTCACCACTATCGTGCTGTCATCTTTGAGGACCTACAGGCCGCCATGAGGCAGGTCGAGCCAGAGGCCCGAAAGACAGGGCTAGGCTCCAGACCCCACCGTTTCATTCAGAAAAACCCGATTGGGGCTAGCGGAGGGCGGGGACATCCTGAGGTCTCCTGCAGTGGTCAGGAGGTATGGAGGGGTTTCCCACCCCTGCCCCCCTGCTCCTTCCCTTGGTGCTTCCGTCCCCCCAGCTTTCCTCCCTTCCCTCCCCAGGAGCACAGTATCCTACTGTCCATTAAGTCTCTGGGTCGGACTCTGCGTGGGGCAGTAGCAGGGGGCCGCCGTGGAGCCCTGGAGAAAGCCGTGTGGACCGTGGCCGTTCGTACGGAAGCAGTGATGCGCCGCCACTGCTGGACGCTGCGCCAGGTGTGCGCCCCTAAGTGCATGCCGATCCAGACCAACCCCTCCACCACGGGCTCCCCCTGCCCGTGGCCTATAGGCTGGGGCTGAAGTAGGGCCCCCTAGCGGGGTGGGGACTGGGTACGAGCTGCGGGGGGCGCGGAGCACTCTGACTGAGCGCATCCCCGACAGCAGAGTCGGAGGCCCAGGACGCGCCCTGCCTTGCATCGCGGCGGCGCTCGGAGGCAGCTCCTGCTGCGTGCCCTGGACACAGTCGCCACCTGCTGGGAGAAACTCTTCGCGCTTCGCGCCTCGGCCTCCAGGAAATCTTAGCAGCCTGCGCCCCTGGTGCTGTATGGGGTTGGGGGGAGTAGCGGCGGAGACAGAACGGGCCTCATTTGACTTCTGATGTTGACCTTGACCCCTTCCTTGGCGCTGCTCGCACTCACCGAAGGATCCAGGACTTGGAGAAGCAAGCCTTTAATAAACGGGGCTGCAGGCCCCACTCTTACCCCTTCACCTGCCTGACTGCACCTGGGCCGCCCGGGTTGGCCCCTAGGCCGGGAGGAGCTAGGCCAGTGCTTCCCATTTCCCCGCAGCATCTGGGCGCGGGCAGAGCCGGTCCTCCCAGCCTCGGGCGACAGGGGGCGCGCTCTGGACGTTGGTCGCGGCCCAGGAGGTTTCCCCCTCCTTGCGCCCGCAGGTTGAGGGTGTTCTAAAGCGTCATGCGTCCGTCCTAACCCCACTCAGGACGAAGCAGGAGGGTGGAAGTGGAGGGGAGGGGAAGGCTGAGCTTGGTGGATTCAGAGCAAAACAACCGGATAAAGGAAACAGGCCTGAGGGGAAACCGGCCCTACCGCCCTGGCTGAGCTTGGCCAGGCCATTTCCTGCTGCCTGAGGGTGGCCACTCGGCAGCAGGAGGGGGAGGGGTCCAGAGAAAGACCAGTCTTCCTTCCAGCCTGGCTGGCCTCTAATATCTGCACAGGTCTGGCTGTCTGCCCTTCCCTGATCCTGGCCCATAGTTGTGGGTTGGGCACCTGCCTTCACCTCCTGGACAGGAGGAGTGGCCCAGGGGCTGAGGCAGACCTTGCCTGTGCCTGTGGGACAGGCAAGCAGGAGACACAGAAAGCCTTAGTGGGACAAACTGCATGAGCAACAGCCAGCCACGAAGCTGATCCTAATCCTGTTTCCTGGGCACATACTGGGTCTGTCTACCAGGAGCTGTTGTCCCTGCTTCACAGGCGAGGATGCTGAGGCTTGGGGTGGGGGTTGTTCAACTCACACAACCAGCAACTGTAACTGACCCAGGCAAAAGTGGGGCTTCCTGGCTTTGGTGTGCATTTGGGTTCCTCCAGTGTTCGGCCTCTCAGGCCACGTCTGAGCACAGGCTGGGAACTCTAGGTCTGCCTTCTGCTTCTTGCACACCATGAGGTACTGTGTGAGGGGCTGGAAGGGTTCCAGGAGGGAACCAAGTACATGGACCTGTCCAGAGGCAGCGAGGGTGTGGACATTCTTCAGCAAAGGAGGCTTTTGAGAATCCTGCTGCAGTATGTGGATGGGAGGCAAAACAGGAAGGGGTGACCAAGGTCCTGGTCCCAGGGTCTGGGTGGGTCCTCATCCTGAACCGTGGAACACTGTGGACCTGGACTGAACATGACTCCTTTCAGGGGCTCTGATGTGCTAGATGTAGCCAAGCATCCAGGAGAGAAAAAGGCACAATTTTGTTGGACCATAAGGTGTAGGGCAGCAGAATATGATGGGGGGGTGGTCAAAATGAGGTCTGGAGAAGGTAGGGAAGAGCCCTGAGGTGGGGAGGTTTCTTCTGGGTGCAGCCTAGATACGTAGGCCCTCCATATAGGAGCCCAGGCACCTACCTTCCTGACTGCTTGCATTCGGCCCTTTCCATCTCCAGGGCCCATGGGGAGAGCATTTCTGTGAAGTAGGCATCTGGGCATGGCCTCCTGGGTGTCCCATAGCCGCTACCCACCCACAGTGCTCCCTTCTCTTTTTCAGAGTCATCAGGGCTGAAGAGTGGGTGGGCAACAGGGCACCCCTCAACCTCCTGACTGAGGAAGGATCAAACAAACCACCTCCTCACAAGCTGGAGGAGGGGCCCAGGCCTGGAGTTTTGGAGACATATGTTGGTGGCTGAATCCTGGGGAGAGAAGCTGTATCCTGGTCCCATTTTTCCTCTATAGAGCTCTTGCCAGTGTTAGCCTTGGAGGTGCCCTTCAACCTACCGCAGGGTCTTTCCTCCTGCAGGATGTGGGCAGGTTCAGAGTCACACAGAAAGGCTAAGTAAGAGCTTCGGAGTCACAGAGACTAGAAAGATCAACAAGTGCCTATGCAGACCTGAGACATGAGGTCTTTAGGCCTAGCGCGAAGACCCTAGTAGAGGCTCCCCTGTACCCCTGTAGAGCTGCAAGAAGGCAGGGCGTGTCTTCCTCACTTGTACCCAGCACAGGCCAGCGTATGAGCTGAGCTGCTCCTGTCTGTTGACTGGAACTGGCTGAAACCAACCTGGAGATGCAGCAGGACTGAAACACAGCGCTGGGGCTGTGCGCTATATTGTCCCAGGCCACAGTCCCCTCCGTGAGGCTCAGCTGTTTCCACAGTGGCAGGGGCTGTGGCCCAGAAGGAGAGGGCTGTGCCAGGGTGGCAGATGGAGCCCGAGGGACTGGCTGGGTTGTGCAACTTCCTGCAGCCCAGGAGCCAACCCCCAACCCCTTGTACAGAGCTGGGGGCGCGGCTGGTAGACTTTGAAGGGAGCCTGGGTCCCATGGCCTCCTAGACTGGGAGCCTTTGAAAGAACATCTGGAACTCCAGTGACAGACAAGCTAGTCTGTTTGCAAAACCAAGTTAATCCTGACTTTGCCACTTGTGTGTTCCCTACTCCTGCCCCACTTCCACCTCCACAGGAGGTGAAGGCTGCAACATCTCCTGAGCAGGGGTAGCACCTTATCCCCACACCACCCTCCCCGCCCCGCCGGAGTGTTGCTGAATGGAGTGAGGAGAGGGCAGGAAAGATGGGGAGGTCTTGAGTGCCCTATGTGTATGAAGCCTCAGCTGGGCAGGCAGGGTGCGAGACAGTGGAGAAGCTGGGACTGCACCATACACAGGGAGGAAGAGGAGGAAACACCTGCTCCCAGACCTGGAGGATGCGTGGCTTTGTGGGCCCTGGGCGCTTTGCGTGTGAGCATGAGTGTGGAATCCCAAGACCAACAGGTGTGCAAGGAGGTCGCCTGCCCCTGCTGTGGCTGGCCCGGAAACAAACAAGTCCCCCCACCCCCCCACCCCAGGAAGCACATGCTCATTGGGAGGTACCAGGTGCTGAAGCCTATTGTCCCTGTGAGTGGCCTTCAGGACCCTGGGGGAGGCTCAGGGACAGCTCCCATCCTGCCCCCTCCCCAGGAAAAGATTCAGCTTTGTAAACACAGAACCCCCACTCCCCGCAAACTCCATTAAATCCTGAACTAGCAAGGAGGCTGCACCTGCTGTGGGAAGTGAGTTCTTGTTGAGGGAGAAATGGAGAGGTCAGAGCCCTGGGGGCCAGTGCGGCATCATGCACTGTTGGGGAGGTGGGATGTCCTGGGGTCACTTTCTGGCTATGAGGACAGGACTTCTGCTCTTGGCTGTGAAGGGGACACCAGCCTGAGGTATCCTGGGGTACTCGCTGGCATCCTCTCAGCTTGCTGCCTGTTTCCCCATAGTCCATATGTGATAGTTGTGGCTCAAGGGGGAAGAGGCCAGGACTCCCTGCCAGGTGACCAGGCCCTGTCCTTGAGCAGCCCCTGGCGCCCCCTGCCCGGCATGAGGCCAGGGGTCGGGGCTGTGGCCCGAGATAAGCGGCACTTCCTGCACTTGCTCCCAGCCCCAGCCCTGTCCTTCCTGTTTTCTCGGGCAGCCGGCTAGCGGGCAGGCAGGCTTCGATGGGGAAGACTGGGCGGAGTCATGGAGGCGTGGTTGGACGTGGGATACCGGGTGGGGTCAGAGGGGACAGGGCATCTCTGTGACTGCTTGTGGGAAGGGGAGCCAACTGGGCTGAGCAGCTGGAGGAGCAAGTGTGGTCCCTACTCCGTCAGTCCAGCCCTTCCCGGGCCCTGGCCCAGAACCCTCCCGGTGTGAAGCAGACAGCCTGGAGAAGTGCTGGGTAGGCTGGATGGAGCAACAGGCCAGTCTCTGCAGAACAAACAAGATTTGCTAGGCTCAGGATGAGCTTTGGTTTGGGGAGCCTGTTGAGGTTGGAGGTCAGCCATTCCAGACCTGGGGTTTCGGGTATATTTTTTTTATTGGTATATTTTATATATGCATAATGATGACATTCATCATAGGGAATCTGTGCCTGAACGTATAATCTATTTGGCTTCTTTTTAACCCATTCCCCTCCCCTCCTTTCAACCCCTCTTCCCCTTCTTATTTACAAAAGCTTTGTTTCCATTTTTTCTTTCTATTCTGTTTTTTTTTTCTTGTCCCTTCCTTCCTTTCCCACTACCCCCTCCCCTGTTCCCCTTCTCATTTGAACATTTTCTTTCTGGGTACAAATAACCTGTTTTTCAGACTTGCTCATTAAAAATATGAATGTATGTATTGTTAATAAAGATTCATCCACGCTGGGTACAGTAGCCTGTGGCTGTAATCCCAGCACTCAGTAGGCAGAGGCGGGAGGATTGCTGTGAGTTCAAGGCCAGCCTGAGCTACATAATGAGTTCAGGGCCAGCCAGAACTACAAAGTGAGACTCTGTCTCAAAAACAAGACAAAATAAAAAATAAAATTTAACTTTGTATATAGCTGGGCATGGTGGCACACACCTAGAATCCCAGCACTCAGGAGGCTGAGGCAGGAGGATCGAGGTGAGTTCAAGGCCAACTGGGCTACATAGTGAGACTCTGACTCTAAATAAATACATAAATAATAAACTTTGTGGGCTGGGGATATAGCTCAGTGGTGCTGCCGCCTGCCTCTCAAATACAAGGACCCAAGTTCAATCCCTGCTACCAAAACAAAACAAACAAAAAAACCCACTTGTATATAAATGTTCACTACAGTATTATTCCCAGTAGTCAAAAAGCAGAAACAATATAAATGCCTGTCAGTTTGGTGAATATAGAAATGTGTCATGTTCACACAAGGATAGAATATTATTCAGTGCAAGAAGGAAGGATATTCTGACTCAGTCTGACATGTGTGATGCCCAGGGAAGCAGGCGGATGCACAGACCACATACCGTCTCCACGCCTAGTACAGTCCTTTCTCTCATCCTGGGGTGAGGGTGTTTGAACCTTTGGATAGCACTGGACCCCAGATGAACTGTGAGCCATGCTGTCACCCTATACATACATTTTCTGTAGTAAGGCTTAATTTAAAATGAGGAATAGTAAGAAATTAACAAAAAATTAATAATAAAATATAAAAGTAATGGCCAGGTGTGGTGGCACACACTTCTAATCCTAGCCCTGGGGAAGCTGAGGCAGGAGGATCAAAAGTTGGAGGATTTAGCTCAGTGGTGCTGCTGCCTGCCTCACAAGCACAGGGTACTGAGTTCAATATCTGGTTCTTAAAAAAAAAAAAAAAAAAAAAAAAAAGAGTTGGAGGATTTCCTGGGCAACTGAGTAGGACCCTGTCTCAAACTGGGAAAAATAAAAAGGGCTGGGGGCATGGCTCAGTAGTAGAGTACTTGCCAGCATGTATGAAGCACTGAGTTCAATTCCCACTGTTAAGGAAAAATACTATAATGGTATACTGTAAGAAAGGAACATGAGTGTGTTCTCTCAGATTTCTTCACCGTGCTTACCCCTCGTTGATCTTTTTTTTTTTTTTTCTGGTACCAGGGATTGAACTCAGGACCTTGTGCTTACCAGGCAGTTGGACACCACTGAGCTAAACCCCAGACTTTTATTGATCTTAAGTAACTGAAACCTCTGAAAGTAAATCTATGCATAAAGGAGAGTAGAATGTATGAAATGTCCAGAATGGGCAAAGCCATAATGGGAAGCAATTTATTTTTATTTTATTTTATTTCAGACAGGATCTTGCTGTGTAGTTCAGGCTAGACTTGAACCTACTATGAAACCCAGGCTGACCTGAAGCTTTATGGAAATCCTCTTCAAGATTTGTGGTGATCCTGTCTCAGCCTCCCAAGTGTTGGGATTGCAGGTGTGCACCATCATGCCTGGCCCAACAGTTTAGTCTTTGTTGTTTTGGGTACTGGAGGCTGAACCCAGGGCCTTTACACTGAGTTACATCTGCAGAACCTTTTTATTTTTTATTTTGAGATAGGGTCTTGCTGTTTCCCAGGCTGAATTTGAAGTAGCAATCCTGGCAGCCTCCCAGGATGCTGGCACTACTGGCATATTCCACCACACCCAGCTTAGTTTAGTATCTTTTAGGGGCAGGAGGGAATGAGGAGTAATGGAGGTGGTGAAAAAGTTCTAAAATTAAGTAATGATAATGGCTTCTAATCACGTGGATCTATTAAAACCACTAAACCATGCACCTAAGAATGTGTGGGGGTTGTCTATATGGTAAGTTAAATAGTTGGGTTTTCCCAAGTGTTTGTCCATGCACCCCAAACACACATGCCCTCCTTGCCTGCCCAGGGTGGCCCTGGTACAGCATGTCTCTGTGCGGCATGCAGCTATGTTGACCTCTCAAGGGTGTCTGCTGTAGAGAGGGCTGTGCCTCCCCTGCTCTGTGCCCATTTCCCAGGCGGGGTCCAGGGCATGGGGAGGGAGAAAAGGGGAAGATGCAGACAGGGCCAAGACAGAGAGATGCCCTGGACTGTGGTCCTGCCTGACATGGTAGCTCCATCCTTGGACAAGAAGGACGTCTTCGCAGGCAGGCACTGGAAAGTGGGTTCTACAAGGAGATTCAGCTCTTAGCACCTGCCCACCGCTGTGAGGGAGCCGTACTAGGACCAGCTGCTATTAGTGGGCATTGATCCTGCTCATATCCTCTTCTGACCTTGGGACTTGCTCAACTTAGAACTTGCTTCAAGCTCAGCTAACTTCAAACTAACCTTCCCTGACAGTTCGGGGAGGGATTGCTAGGGAGCATCCTGCTCTCTCCCCTCCTTACACATAGGGGCTACACTGCCACCCCAAAGCACCGTTTAAGCTCCATATTGCCTTGACCTAAAGGAATGAGCAGAAACCAGAATGGAGGCTGTATCCTGGCTGTTTGAATGTCACTATGTCCAGTATCTCTGTGTGTTCACGGGTGTGGCTGGGCTGGGTGCCTGTGGGATGCCTCGGCCCAAGCAGGGGTGACTCAAGAGTTGCTCACATGGTCACTTTCCTCTCCTGCCCTCCCAGCTTGTCTGTCCCTGTCCTCTTCAGTGTGCGCTGGAGTTGTCTCTGAGTTCTCTGTGCTCTGATGCAAATGAGGGAAAGGGGCCTAGGTGCAGGCCTGCAGAACACCCTCCCTATGCTGGGCACTTGGCCCATATGCGTGGTCACACACCCCTCTAGCCACAGGCTCGCTGCAGGTCTGGCACACAGTCACCCACGTAGATGACCGTGCTGGTTGTCTCGTGCCTGCACTCAGGCTATGTGCACACACCCCACATGGGAGACAGAGCTGTGGGTGACTCTCAAGGATCAGCTGGACACCCTAAGGTGTATGCCGTAGGGTTACTGGGTAGAACACTCCCTGCCTTGGGAGGACACAAGACCCTGCTTCCAGCTGAGACTTGCTGGGCCTAGGAGTAAGTGTGCAGGGTCCATTTCTGGGGTGATGCTCCAGCCTTCCCTGGATACATAGGATACTCCTTTGAGGACTAGGGAGACTAAAGAGGTGGTGGGTGTGGAGAGGGGTTCAGTCCTCCTGGGAGGAGTCCCAGGCTAGTGTGATGGCACTCCAGAGTTGGGCAGCCTCGGGTGAAAACTGGGCCTCCTGCCCCGGTCACTGACCCTTTGTCGTCGCTGAGTCGAGGCTGGGCAGGCCACCTGGAGGAGCAGAGTGGATAGAGTGCGTGCTCTGCTTCCTGGAAGTGCCTAACGGCTGAGATGCTGTCTGTACACAGGCGTCGACGTGCAGGTCTGCTGAAGGGATTGTGATAAGGTTGAGGCATGTGAGGGGACCGCTGAGTGTTAGGAAGGGGTGCTGGCCTGGAGGGGGTGCCAGTCTGGGTAGGTCCTGGAAGGTAGGTGAAAGTTGCAGGCTCAAGGTGGGAGCCTGGCTCCTTCCAGGAACGAGCAGGACGGCAGTGCGGGGCTCTGTCTGGCAGTGCCTCTCGGCCTAGCAACCACAGACACAGGTGTGCAGAGGAGTGGCCCAGGCATTTTATTGTGGCCCTTGCCCCAAAGGGATCCAGCTCCTGGCCCCTCCTTTACAGCAAACATTATTGTCCCTTGTATTTAAAAAGCCCTTGCTACATGGATGCTGGTGATCACAGAAACGTTTAAAGGTTTAATTAAAAATTAAATATATTGTATTATGTATATAAAAAAGACAAAGTAAAAAATACAATCTGGTTCTAGAAAATACACGGCAGGTAAAGAATTAAGTGCTTCCAAAAGGTAACCCTGGCAGGGCCAGCCAGCAGGTCCCAGGCCTGGGCTTCCTGGAACAGCCCCGACCCCCACCCCACCCCGCAGGGCCCCAGGAGGTGGGGCCACCCAACCCGAGCGTCCAGGCTGTTGTATGATGACACATCTACGAGAGGGAGTAGGGGCGGCAGGGCCGCAAGGTCGAGATGGCAAAGGAAGAAGCGCTGGGACAGGGCGGCGAACTACCCCGAGATGCAGGCGCTGTAGTAGACAGCGCTGCTGGCGTCGGACAGCGCCGAGATCAAGCTGCTCTCCTCCGGGCAGGACATGGCACGTGGGCCCAGTTTGGCCAGCGCCACGTGGTACGGGAGCGCCGGGGCATCGGGCCGAGTCCGGCTGCAGTTGAGGTACTGGTCGAACTCGGTGAGGTCCACATCGGCCCACAGGTCGGCGGCAGGCCCCAGCTGCTCGGCGCCCTCCAGCGGCTGGGCTTCGGG
>NW_022900934.1:209572-220409 GCF_012274545.1 Fukomys damarensis | reverse complement strand
GGTCAGGGCGGGGCAGGCAGGGCTGCCCCCTCCCCGGGGGCTCCCTTTCTTCTCCGGCCGGACCGGATCACACGGAGGCCTCCCGGGCACACCCCTTTCCCCCACCCCGCACCGTCTCCGAAGGAGGGACCCCCGAATGGGCCGGGGCCTCTGATGCAGATGGGGGCTGGGAAGAAGGGGGCCTTATGGGACCGGCAGGCTTGCAGAGCAGAACTGCCTTCCCACCCACGGAGTCAGATCCCCGCAGTATCTGGGGGAGGTGGTAGGGCTGAGATTGGGCCAGGAGGAGGAAGACGTATTTTAGCACCAAATTCTTGGGAGGCCACCTTCCCTTGTGCTGCACCTAGGGAAAAGCCCCGGAACTTTGGTGGATGTTATGCCCCCCAAATCCTCCACATACAGGCAGAACTCTCAGTGCCGCGTCTTCCAACGCCTCTCCCAAGCCTGCCTCTGAGGTTAGAGAAGATGGGCCTCTCCTCTCACCTTCTCCCAGTCCGACTTTTCCACAAGAAGGCAATCTGGGGTTGCAGCGCCTCTAGCCACATGCCTGCTGCCCAGGGCCTGTGAATGTGGGGACCCCTCCACACCTTCCGTAACTGGTTCCCTTGTCCATCCCAAGCCATCATTGCAAGAAGAGTGAGGAAGCTGGACAGGTGAAGCCAGGGAAGGCAAGGAGCACCAGTGACTTGCCTGGTGGCCCCTCACTTGGGTGGTGAACCAGGGATTGGAGTGGGGGAACCCTCCAGCCTTTTATTTTCCCTTTGTCCATTCTATCCCATCAGGAAGGAATCTGGGCTCTAGAAGCTGCTGGCTGTCCCCTGGGAGGTCCTTCTCCCTGCTGCTAACTGTAGTTCTATTAAGGGAAGGTTGCCAACCTGGGGTCAAGACCCCATCCCACGTGCACTTGTGGTCTGGAAACTCTGCTGTATCCCTTACTGTGTTAGGATACCCACCCCTGAGCCTTGGGAGCGCCATGGTTTGAGGCCACAGGTATCAGTGGCCCTCTAGATCACAAGAGGTCCGTCCCTTCTTAGGAATGGGATGGGTCCTGCAGCACCCCCACTGGCTGTTCCTAAACTGTACCCCTCTCCCCACGGCTGGGTTCCATTCATTCCCACATACCCACCTCACATTCTGGGCAGGGTCTTAGCAGGAAAGGGCTGGGTTTCCCGGGTTGATGTCCAGACTTCCCCAAGTCCATCGCTGGCACTAGAGCTAACACACAGACACTGAGAAGGGCTGGTGGGGCATTTGGGGTCCTGGGGTGGGTTCTCCAGCTTTTCTTAGGAGGCTGGGAATAGTGGTGAGAACCATCGTGGATAAGTTCACAGGCCTCTGCCAGTGTTGCCAGCTCCATTCAGCCAGCTGTCAGTGTGGTGGGTGGACTAGGAGCCAGCAGGGAGGAGAATGGGAGTTGGAGCTGTGAAGAAGACTCCAGGTGGGCAGTGGGTCTAGAGGGCCATGCTTCTCTGCTCTCTCCAGCAGCACTTGGCAGTGGCTGCTTGTATCCCATACCTTTATTGAGTGCAGTCTGAGGTCTTCAAGGCTAGGCTTGGCCAAAGCAGAAGGTCACTGGGGCTCTGGCTGGGGTCTCTAGGATCCTTTGCACATGTGCGCGTACACACACACACACACACACACACACACACACACACACACTGGGTGGATGTGGAGATCCCTGGGTGCCCTAGCTGGTGTCCAGAGTCATCCCAGTGCTCTGTCCACACTAGCTGGCAGCATCGGCATTACCTTACCTCCCTCACTGCAGCTCCTCCTGCAGCCACCTCCTCTGGTACCAGCCAGTGGCCCTTTCTCTTGGCTAAATTATGGGACTCAGGTGTCCAGCTGCTGTCGTGTCCTGTGAACTAGGCAGGGCAAGAACCTGTTGGCATCCTCTCTTCCCACTGGCAGGGGTGTGGATGGGACCCCACTGTCCAGATAGGACAACAATGGGGACAGGGGAGCTGTAGTCAGCAGGGTGGCCCTGACCCTGGAGCCTCAGGGCGGAAAGGATTCCCTAAGGTTGTGTAAAGCCTAGTGTGGGTGTGGCCAGCTGTGCTGGGGGAGGGTCATCAGACATGATTGTGTGCATGTCTGTGTGTGGTCTACATGTGTGCCTGTGTCTGTACATCTGCCTTGGTGTGGGGTGAGGTGGACCTAGTGCTGGAGGCTGTTCAGAGCCTTGGGAGCCAGACAAGTTGTGTTCTCCCATAATGAGATGGGGGCTAGGGGTTGAGGCTCAGGGATCCTGCTCAGGAAAGTATGGCCATCCGCATCCAAGGGACGGGACCCCAACACTTGTCTGGCCACTGAGCTGAGACCCAGCTCTGTCTAAAGATGAGGTCAATTCATGGCTCTAAGGGCATTTCTCTGTCCCCAGAACCCCTCTGACTACCCTGGCTCAGGCTGGGTGCTTCCCACCCTTACAAGAGGGCCCTGTGTGTAGGCCCAATCCTCAGAGAGGTGGAGTAGAGGAGTAGCCTTTCTGTGTAACTGTGGGGCTGGCACGTTTGTTGCTCAGACACTGTCCTCCCTGGTATCTACCTACTCCTCTCCTTCAGCCTGGACTGGACCCCAGGCTCTGGGTGAGGCCTGCAAAGGCTGCTGGGTAGTTCCCCTTGGTGGCTCTGGGTGGGGGCTTGGCTTGGCTCAGCTCCGGGCTGGGGGTGGTAGGACCTCCCAAGCGCTGCCTGGGCACAGACCTCCCAGGCTCCCACCAGCCCAGCCCTGGCGGCTGCAGGAACAGCAAGGCTGGGACCAATTACAGAATCCTGCAGGGCCCGGACTCTCCCGCTCCCAAAGGGTGGGGTTGGGGGGGTGGTCTCCATCACATGCAGCTCCAGGTGGAGGAACACTCTGGTCTGCTGAGACCTCAGCTCCAGAGCAAGTTGCCTGGTTCAGACATCACCTACCTCCAACCTCTGTCAGCTTCAGGCCTGGCTGGGGGAAGTGAGTCTGGGGTCTTCCTTGACCTCCTGCAGCCAGTGCCTCCAGGAAGGACACCTGATACCTCAGGTCCAGGTGGCCCTGTGTGTCTCTGAGCCAGTGACAGATCTGGTTCAGGTGGACGCTGGCCCTTGCTTGAGGACAGAATCCTCAGACCCTATGCCCTCTTGCTCTCAGTGTTTCTGTACACTGGACTTCTGATGCTACCTGTAGTCTTGCTTCTGAGACAGGGCTGATGGACACACATGGTGTAAGGCTGTGAGGAGGCATGAGTGGGTACAGTACTTTCAGATGTTAGGTTTGGTATCAGGGTTCACATGCACAGTTCATTACGGCCATGTGGACTGAAGAGTGCCATGTGGAAATGGGTGTCAGTGTGGGTCCTGGGAAGTCAGTGTGTCTGTAAGGTGCTGGTCTGGAGGAGGGGATGGGGTGTAGCTGTGCAGAGGCCTGCTGATGGAAGTCTGTGGTGTGTGATGATAGCGGGGGACTGTTTACATCTTGGGGTAATGCCACGGACGTTGTATGGGGTCACATCTACCCTGGGTCCTCAAGGGCCAGCAAGACTGTGCAGGACTTCTCCTCGTTGAGGGCATAGGGTTGTGAGGTGGGGTGCAGCCCTCTGCCTGTGACTGCAGCGTGATTGTGAATGATGACACACATGCAGTGGGGTGGCTTCTGGGGGTTCTCCTGGGGCCCGGGTGATATTTCAAAGGCTGTTTCCCAGTTCAGGGTATTGTGCCGTCAATGGGGACTTGGGTACCCTGGGTGTTTTCACAAGCTGTGCCCACTTTCAGGGGAACTGGATGAAAGCTGGGGTGTCAGGAATGCCATGTGAGTCCTGGGGCTATTGTGCAGCCTTTTTGGGGTGCTCTGCTCTTGGGGTGGTTGAAGGGCTGTGTGCCCTCCAGGGTTGCTGCATGCTGTGTGGGCCTCCCCAGCAATGCTGCTCTGCGGGGGGCTCCATGGGAACCAGGCTGGGGAACTGGGTTGCTCTGGATTTCCATGGCAACAACAGGGCAGGGCCAGGAAACAGCAGCTCAGGAAGGAAGGCTAGCCTCAATGCCTGAGGAGCCAAGGGCCAGCCCTGGCTGAGCAGGCGCCATTCTGTCCAGTCGCCCAGCTGCTGGCCCCTGCTCCTACCATTGGCCACACCCCTGGCCACGCCCCCTGCCTCCAGTTGACCTGCCGTTATGTGGTATGGCCGCCTTTCTTTAGTTCTCAGGGTCCAGGGCCTGGGTCCGTGGGTGTCTAGTTCTGTGCTTATGTGCGCCCTGGTGCCTTTGGTGGCTCTATGGAGGCACCAGCAGGCTCTGTGTGTGCCTGCCCTGTGGGCCTTGTGTTGGACACTTGGTCCTTTGGGCCCCTGGGGGGCAGTGCCTTGTCCTGGCCACCCTTGCTCTACCCTGGCCCCTCCTTCCTGGGAAACAGGGAGAGAAGGAGGCAGGACCACAGAGGAAGAACATGCCCAGGTGGTCTGTTGCCCACCTGCCAGTTGGGTAACTAGGGTGGGAAGCCTGAATCTGTCCTGGCTTTGGTCGGAAACTACTTGAAGCTGCCAGCTGGGCTAGGGATCATCCACCCTCCTTGTTCAGTCAGGAACTATCATGCACGCATCCCCTTCATTGCTGAGCACCTGCTGGTTCAGGCCATTTTAGTAGGTAGGGATTTGGCACAGACCAGATCCCTGCTGTGGAAAGCATCCATTCTGGTGTGGAAAGACAGAAAAGCAACACATCCCATGTAAATCAGAATTTGGGGTCCCAGGTATGTGGAGGGTACTGTGTATGGGGTGCTCCTGGTCTGTCTTTTCAATAGGTGACTTTTGAACCATACCTGAAGGAAATATGTGAAAACTCAGAAAGGAGCCTGCAGGTGTGTGGAAAGGCAGGGAGTTCCAGCTGGAGCAGCTGGGACTCAGGGGACGAGGGCACAGTAGGATCTGGAGTGTGTGTGTGTGTGTGTGTGTGTGTATACGCGTGTGCGTGTGTGTGGTGTGTAGGTACTGGGGATGGAACCCAGGACCTTCACACTGAGCTATATACCCAGCCCCACTCCCCTCTTGAAAATTTGGACACAGGTTTTTGCTAAGTTGCTAATTGGCCCATGTTGGGCCCACACTTTTGACCCTCCTGCCTCAGCCTCCCAGAGGGCTAGGATTTACAGGAAACTGGGTCTGGGAATTTTGTTTTGTTTTGCAGTGCTGGGGATTGAACCCAGGGCCTGTTGCATGCTAGGCAAACACTGTACTGCTGAGCTACACCCTGAGCCCCTTGGGAAGATTTTGAGCAAAGCGTGTGATCCAACTAAGCTTTGCACAGCCTCAGCACAAGCTGAAGGACTGGATGATGCTCCTTCAGGGGCCTAGCCATGGCTACCCTCAGGAGACTCCCTGGTCTCTGCAGGAAGGCAGGGCAGGCCAGGCTGCCTCAGGACTCCTAGGTTGGCTGCCCTCTGAGTCAGCTCTTAGAACTTCACCCATCGCCCCTGACCCTGTGGCTGCCTGGGGCCCCCTAGGGAAGAGGAGGGTGGAGTGGCCGCCAGGCTGTCGGGCTGGCAGGGCAGGAGGGCAGTGTTTCTGGGAATTGTGTGGGGGAAG
This sequence comes from Fukomys damarensis, assembly GCF_012274545.1. NCBI lineage: Eukaryota > Metazoa > Chordata > Mammalia > Rodentia > Bathyergidae > Fukomys > Fukomys damarensis. The sequence goes on along the minus strand of NW_022900934.1, from coordinate 214,864 downwards.
CACATTGTTAGAGCAAGCCTACAGCAGGCCGCCACCGGCCTCTGGGGATGCCTCCTGGCTTCCCTAGTGCTGTCTCTGGGGGAGGGAGCTGGGCCTGAGCCAGGCTGTGGGCTGGCTTGGGACTTTCCAAGAGACGCTGCCCTGAGCTGGTGGCTCTTCTCATTCTGCAGGCTGGGAGACTGAGGTCCAGAGAGCCAGGAGCAACACCAGCAAAGCATCACCAGCAGGGTCGGCCTCAATGGCCTGCCCACAAATAGCAGGCAACTCTTGCTGCATCTAAGTCTGCGGTCACTGCCTGGCTCACCTCTAAGAGAGGCCTGAACGGAGCTGGCCAAAGTCATAGCTCCACAGAGCACTGTGGAAGGGAGGTTGCAGCCCCTACAGTGGCCTAGAGGGGCTGATGAACTGAGGTTGCCCCCTCCCATGGCAGGGAGGTAGGGGCTCCAGAGGCTGCAGGATGCCCCCCACTCTGTGGTGATGGGAATGAGGGAGCTCCGTGTGAGTTTGGCAGCATGAGCCTTCCCACCACCGCCCTGCCTCAGACAGGGGAAGCGCAGATGCTGGTCACTGGGGTCACGGCCAGCTTTGGGGGGGTGGGGGACACAAATAGAAAAATAAATGGCCTGAGCTTCCGCTGTTTCCTGCACTGAGGATGGAGGAGAGGAAGGCTCTGGGCCAAAGGTGCAGCTGGCCCAGGGGGTGGACCCTGGGGGTCCCCAGACCCTGTGAGGGCCTCCAAGCTAGGGCTTCTCCTCCTAGTTCCCCCAGGACAGGGCTGTGTTGCTCACTGAGGGCTACTGAGGGTAGATTCAGTTTATCTCTTTGGAAAAGGCACCAAGTGCAGAAGATCCCCTTCAGGAGGAGGCAAAACCCCTAAGGAAAGTTAGGACTCAGATCCCAGAAAGGGGCATAGGAATGGTACTTCTGCCAGGGTTCCTGGTAGGGTAAAACACAAAGGAGCCCTGGCCTGGGCATTCTGGGAGCTGCGGGAGGTCCCCAGCAGCAGGCAGGTGGAAGGTGAGTGAGTGCCCCTTGGGAGCCTTGGCACCCACCTGCATGGCAGGCTATTGTGTTCCCAGACTCCAAGGACTGAGGGGCATGGAGAAGTATGTGGGCACTCTCTTTTCCATTGCCCAGGACCTGGTTAGAGTCCGAAGGCAGGCAGTGCCGTTGCCATGCACGCCCCAAGGGAGCATCCACTGGTTCTCATGTTGTCACTTGTAGTACAGCTCTTGGGCACAGGAAGGTCTGGAGGCCCTGGTAGTTGTCAGGGAAAGCTCTCTAGAGGAGGAAGTTCAGAAGGCTGACAAGGTCCAGGGTGGGGTCCGAGGTGGGGCGTGACTGCTCTGAGCAAGGACCCAAAGGTCAGGCCTCACATAGGGCCTGGGAATGAACATTTCTGACTGGTTGGGCGTGTCGGGGCTGGTTAGCATCATGGCCTGACAGCCAAGGGCCCCTCAGCACTGACCACATTCCCACCCTTGTGGCTTCACGGTCACGGCTGGGCAGTGTAGTCCCGCTGGAAATGCACTGGACTTCTCTAGGGGTGAGCAGCCAAGTTTAAGCAGGTCTGTGGCTCACTGCCGCCATCTATAGGCTGCTGCTCCTCACATCCCTGGGACCAGTCAGCCTCAGCCCAGCCCAGCTGCCTCCTCCTACCCGCCCCCTTACCTGTCCAGTCCACTGCCTTCCTCCCATTGGCTTGCTCCTGCTGTGGGCCGGGCCACTATGCGGCTGCCCACACCTGTCCAACCATGCTCCCTGGTGCAAGGGGTCTTCACCCTTAGAGGACCACAGTAGCCTGGACTCCCTCGGTCTGCAGCTTTGTGCGCTGAAGTGGAGACCCAGTGAGACATGGAAGTCTCCTCACAAACTGTTTCTTGTGTGGCTCCCAGGGCCCCAAGAGGCAGAGGCCACCTGACATCTTATAGAGGAAGAAAATGGAACCAAGTCAGATAGTTCTGGACTTCCACTCTGGCTTTGCAAAGCAGAGTCCTGGTTTTTAGTTGGTGGTCTTCTCAACTCCCCTGTTCCGGGGCACAGAATTAAATGCACAGGATTGCCAAAGAAACCAGTTATACCAATGTACATATGAAAGTGTTCTCCAAAATTTGTAATTGATTGAGTTTTTGGGGGTTTTAAAAAATTTTTCTTTTTTGGTACCGGGGATCGAACTCAGGACCTTGCGCTTGCAAGGCAGGCAGCAGAACCACCGAGCCAAACCCCCAGCCTGAACTCTGACTCTGAGTGCTGGAATTACAGGCCTGTACCACCATGCCTGGCTCTAAAATTTGTGATCTAGAAGTCAAGTGTTGCTTTACTGACTCACTGAAAGACAACATGTGTTGCTGGGTGGAGTGAGCACTGCACTTGCTAGCAGCAGGGGATATGTGGGATTGAATGATGCTCACAGCATCAGTCTCAGGCCCTGCTGATCACACATGGTGTGTGGTTTTTTTTTCAGAAGTGAAGGTGGGATACAATTCTGTGGCAGTCTGGGAACATATTACCAGTTTCTTTCCCATCAGGATAAGGCCCTATCTTGCATCTCTCTTCCACTTCACCCAGGTCTTCTCTGCCCTGCAGCAGCTTCTCTCTCTCTCCATAGCTTAGCTAAGATGGCTGGCTAGAGACTGGCTCCAGTCCACCCTGCCGCCTCCCCACCTGGGGATGCCTTCTGTCTCAGAATGCTACCTCCATCTTTCCTGAGCCTCTCACCTAGGTCCCAGCCCACGCTGGCGGGCCTGTGGCCCACACCTCTTATCTACACAGAGGACAGGATCCCAAAATCCAGTGGGCTGGGGAGGGGGGCTCCCCACATAGGGCTTCAAGAGTCACTACACAAGGCCATTAGGCATAGAAAATGGATGCGCCTTAGGACAATAAATTTTTTTCTTTTTTTCTTGGTACCAGGGGTTGAACTCAGAATCTGGCACTTGCAAGCCAGGCTCAGCACCACTGAGGTATATCCCCAGCCCAGGAGCATAAATTTTAAGTGAAGTAAATCACACACATGAGCGTAAATATTGCATGGTTTCTCTTATATGAAAAAGTCAATATATAAATAAATTACAAAATAAAAGATAATAGAGAGAAAAAAGTTATTCTAAGCCAGCACAGTGTATCTAATAGTGTATCCTGATTTTGTATCATTGTTTTATGTGTTTGATGTGTTTTTAGCCACTTAGTGTAGTTGTTAATCTGTATGTATGACAATTAACTTTATAAAGACATAAATAAATGAATCTGAGGTCTGGGGATTTAGCTCAGTGGTGTTGCCACCTGCCTCGAAAGTGCAAGGTTCTGAGTTCAGTCCCCAGTCCAAAAAAATAAATAAAAAAAAAATGACTCTGATCCTGGCAAAAAAAAAAGTGGGATGGAGGGGAAGGGAAAAAAGAATTTAGTGTATTATATACATGTACTAATTCCCTACAATGAATGTAATCAATATTTACTACAAATATGTACTAATAAAAAATTTTAAAGAAGCAATTACAGCATCAGAACAAAACCAAACCCAAACAAAAGTCTCCTTACTGAGTCAGCTTGTCCAGGTGGGGCCAAGGATGGTTTCTCAGACTGCATTTCCTCTCCCTTAAACTTTGTGCTTGCTCCTCCTATGGAGAAATCAGACAGGTCCCTAAAGGTGACCTGCTCAGAGGATGTACCCATACCACTTCCCAGCCAGGGATCCGCAGACTCCTCTGGCAGAAAGGCAATGGCTCCAGATCTGCCTTAGTTCTACCTCTTTTCTGAGACTTATCTTAGTGTCATGTGGGCATACATCTGCCTGCCCAGTCCTGGGCTAATGCCATCTGCATTAGCAGAGGGGCCTTTCTGTGGCCAGTCTCTGCCCGCACTGTAGGATCCCCAGTTCTGGTGGTCAGATAAGTGTACCAGCTTGCGTGTGGGCTCTCTTCAGGTGGTCTTTAAATCAACTCAACTCTGAGAAGCCTGTGTCTCTGAGGGCTGGCCTGGCAGCTACCATGTACATGACCTTATAGATGATTGTGAGCCAGCCAGCTAAGAAGCCCTTGCATCCTAGAGCTTCAAAGCCACATCTTTGGGGTTTCTACTGGTTCTTACACAAAGGCAGCCCCATAGTGGATTCTACAGGACTCATACGAGCTCCTTGGTATGGTTAGTTACCATCAAGTGTGTGTGACTTCAGCCTCCCCTGGTGCCCCTGGTGTGTCTGGACCCTTAGAGCCTAGCACAGGCTTCTGGCCACAAGGATATGCTTTGTTAGGTTGGGCTTAGAGATAGGACCCCAGCTCACAGGAAAGGGGAGAACCAGAGAAGGTGTGGAAGATGGAGGATCTGTGTCCATTCATCGTGGGGCCAGTGCCTTGAAGAAGTTTTGTTACTTACAAGGAATTCTATGCCAGCTCCTGGGAAACTCAATCATATCCAATGAATGACAATGAGAGTCCGAGGAGTTGTCAGCCCAGGCCATTTAGACATCCCACCCGCCATCTGACCTGACAATTCTTGGCCTGCATTTCAGTAATGGGGGTACACTACAGACACTAGTACTTTGGCCCGCAACTCCCCCAGATTTGTGCTCCTTCCAGCACACCCCAGCATCTGCATCACTAAGAGGTAGCAGGCATTGGTGGGGGTGCTGGTCCTATGCCTTTACCTGGCCAGGGCATCCCTTTGGCCTAGGGCAGTCTGGCCCTTCCTGGGGCTCTCTCGCAGCAATGCCCGAACTAACTTCCCTGTCCTGTGCTTAATCTGTGGTGTGAATTAGTTCACATCAACTTGACAGTAGGGCTGTAGGGTAGACTACAGTTCCCAAAGAACTGTTGCAATACAGAGCCTGGGATCTGTACCCACCCCACACAGGATACCCACGGGAAGCAGGGGCCTTGCTCATGCAGCCTCCCAAGGGTCCAGGGCCCTTCCTCATCCCAGCACAGATCCCTTCCAGGCCCCGCATACGGCTACTGTCTGTCATCCCTCCCAAAGTGTGTAGGCGTTTGTGCATGTGCACGCAAGCCTGAAGGCACGGTGGGAAGGGCTTGTATATGGTCAGTAGGGACGAAGGGTAGAGCTGAAGGTGTTGAAGCCGCAGGCTTTGGCTCTGGGTGCTACTTGGTGCCTTGGGGGCCACGGCCTGCTGCCCGAGAGGCAGTTTGCACCACACCCTGTACCGGCTCCCTGTCGCCGCCCCCGCACGCCCTTGGACTTTTCCGGTTCCGGGCTTTGTGGGCCTGGCGGTCCAGCGGTGGCTCGGTCGAGACTACTCTTCCCAGGAGGCCGCGCGCGCCGGGGGGGGGCGTCTGGGAA
>NW_022900934.1:195814-208429 GCF_012274545.1 Fukomys damarensis | reverse complement strand
TCTGTCCCCATCCTACAAGAACCAGGTTTCTCTAATAAATTGTCTCTCTCCCTTAGCCAGCAGCCAGTCGGTTTGGGCAGATGGCAGAGACTCTGGGAAGAGCTCGTGGGCTTTAGGAGACCCCAGAGGAGGGCCGGCTCTGACCCTGCTGCCTGGCTTCTTGCCTGCCTAGCGCTGAACCTCGGAGGTGGTGTGTGAAGCCTCCCAGGTCCAGCCCAGCTTCTGACACTGACAATCTTAGCAGCTTTGCGGGGAGCATCTTTAGTGTATGGTACCTGCATCTTGTCTGGTGTGGGTAGGGAGGGGTTGGAGAGGTAGTGGATAAGCTTCTAGACACTGCCCTCCCTGGAGACGGTTGCCGGGGGAGCCCAGAACAGTGAGGGGCTGAGTCACTGGCTTTTGAGGCCTGCACAGTCTTCCCAGGACTGTGCCTGCAGTGGAGGTGGAGGGGTGGCTTTTTTCATTGTGCGAGGTTGAGCCTGGACTGCTTGCTGTTGGGCAGAGTTCCTGGCTGGGGCCTACACTGGAAGGTGGCAGGGTCTCACATATTTATTTGTGCTGAAAAGAATTCATCCATGACTGCACACACCCCTGGGCACTGTGGGCCTTAGAGCAATGAGCTGCTTGTTGATCAGAGAAGGGTGGTGCTTCCCTTCTTGCAGGAGACAAACCTAAACCACAAATGTGCAAGGTGGGTGTGGGTGTGGGTATGGGTTGGGAACCCAACTTCATGGTGGAAGCACAGCCTGCATGGGACTGCAGGAGACACATAGATGGGAGACTGCAGAGGCCCAGGGGCATGCAGCACCCGAGAGGCATCTTGGGGAGGTGGGGCATGTTTAGGGGTTTTTATTCCCTTGGTCCTGTGTCCACTGTGGAAGCTGTGTCACCCAGTACTCAGGGTCTGCTGTCGGCAAGAGTGCCATTAGCCCTGGAGATCATCTGTCCCCTCAGAAGGTCACCTCAGGGCTGGTCTCTCCACAGCCTAGGGGGCAGAACCTGGTGAGGGTGAGGAGGAACTGCAGCCTGAGCAGAAAAGCCACACAGATTGGGGGGCAGGCCCAACTCCTCCCACAGCCTCAGGTGCCAGTCATCTGAGAGGAGGGGTGGTTGTCTGCCCCCTTGTGGTGTGGGGAGACACGCATGAACACACAGGATCAAGCCATATGGTCTGTGAGCAGGGCAGAGTGGGGTAGTGCATGAGCCCATCAGGTTCTAAGTTGGAAAAGGTGTTTGAATGAAGCTTTGGGGGGATGTGAGCTTTGTCAGTGTGTTGGGAAGGGGATCGGGGCAAAGTGTCTTCCAGGGCAGGGGTCCTGGGGTGGTCACTTGGCACCCGTAAGGAACATTGAGGAGGGATGGCTTGTCTGCACAGGTTCTGAGAACACTGAGGGACGAAGATCTTGGAAAGGCAGAGGAAGGAGAACAGGGAGGTCTGTTGCAATATCCAGAGGAGGAGTGGTGGCCAGCTGTGGGCCTTGGTGCTGGCTGTGGCTGTGAGGAGCGGAGGTAGCCTGAGGGTCAGCCTGTCCTCACTGGCAGTGAGCACTCTTGGGAGCAACTGCCCTCACCCCTGGAGCATGGCTGGGATGGGGCCAGTGGTGGAAACACTGAGCTAAATCCCCAGCCTGGCATTTCTACTCTTGGTATTCAGTGACCTGAAGTGGTTATAGTGAGGTCAGAAAAGTTTTTGCTATGGATTCGGTTTGGGAAGCCATGTGAACTGAGGAGCAGGACTGCGGAGCTGCTTCCCTTCTCACTCCTGTCTAGGGTGGGGGTTGTGCGGGACCCTGCCATGGTGCAGGAACAAGTGTGCAGAGCCCTGAGGACTTCAGGTAGAGGATTGTGGTTTCTTTCTGATAATCCAAATTGTTACTGCCTTTTGTCCCTCCAGTGGGCAGTAGGAAGTGGAATTGTCCACTGAGGTCTAAAGTCCTTTATGAAGGTCCCTTCTCCTTCCAGGAGGGAGCCATGGACCTGCTGCGGGAGCTGAAGGCCATGCCTATCACGCTGCACCTGCTCCAGGTAGGCCCTGCCTGCCCCAAATTGGGACAGCTACGGGGACAGCAGCACCAAGGGCATCTGGCACAGCTTCTGTGGTTCTCCCCACTAAGGCCTTGATTGTCACAAACACCTGTTATTAGGAGAGGGTTCTTGCCTTCCTCTGGTACTTGATGAGTCTGGGAGGGGATGCCTGAGATGTCACCCTTTCCTGGGTTCCACATGGGACAGTTGTTAACCTCTCCTGGGCCGGTCCCTAGCCCCTGCCCTGTGGGTCTGGCCCTGGGGTGCCACCCCCACTGCCTCCCAACCCAGGCTGCTTGCCTTGCAGTCCACCCGTGTTGGGATGTCTGTCAACTCCCTGCGGAAGCAGAGCTCGGACGAGGAGGTCATTGCACTGGCCAAGTCTCTCATCAAGTCCTGGAAGAAGCTCCTGGGTGCGGGTCAGGCCTTGAGGGCCAAGTGCTGGGGCAGCGGACACCCAAGAAGTGTGGGGTCTTTGTTGCTTGGCACAGGATATGGTGCTGGTCATACTACCCAGAACCTGGGCTCCTGGGAGTGGGTCCAGATGAATTTGGGGCAGGAGGTGCTCATCTTGGTGCTAGAAGTGGATGGGTAGGTGCCCATCAGTAGCAGTTGGAAGAGGTGGCTAGGGAAGGCCTGATTTTTGGGGCAAGGAGGTATGCAGGAGAAAGTGTTCCATGTAGAACAGGGAGAAAGAGTTGAGGCCAGGTGTTGGGCTGCAGCATCAAGGGCATCAGAAGCTCTAGAAGGAAGGGGCCAAATGGCAGTTCTTACAGAGGAGAATGGCAAGGCTAGGATGTGCAGGAAATGCATGCAGATAGGAGAGACAGAGAGAGAGAGAGAGAGAGAGAGAGAGAGAGAGAGAGAGAGAGAGAGAGAGAGGGAGAGCGCTAGGGCCACCACACAGAGAAGGGCTGGGAAGACAGTGGCCCCTTCCTGGGGAACAGAATAGCTGAGTTGCAGAGGAGGCAGCTCTACATCTGGACTCTGGAAGTGTCCCAGCCTCTCCTGGGCTTTGTCCATACCCTTGGGGCCAGCCACTGGTGTGACCATTGGCATGTGAGTGGCACAAGCATATCTTGGTTCCTTGTGAAGGCCTGGGCAGGCTCTATCCAAGTTTGGGCTTGGGAGAAGCCTTGTGGGGCACATGCTTCGTCTTTCTGGTTGAGGATGGGGGCAGGAGAGTGGCCTCCAGGATGGCTTGCTTGGGTGGGGTGTGTGAGGGTCAGGGTCTAGGGAGGCTGATGGGCTTGGTGAGGGGAGAGAGACCTGTTGGCAGGAGGACCTGGTACCTTGCACTTTTGGCTGGGCTGGGAGCAGGGGCAGTGGGGATGGTGGTCTAGCCGAGGCTGGGACCTACTCCTGTTCACCTGTCCCTGACCAATCTGTCCCCTTCTTTTCTGACAATGACAGATGTTTCTGATGCTAAAACCAGGGATCGAGGGAGGGACACATCTCTACCCACATCGTCCACAAAGAATGCCTCAGAGGTCATGGACCCCAGGTAGCACACCTGAAGGAGGGGCACACTTTCCTGTCTGCTGGCCTCCATTTCCTCAACTGAGCCATATGCCTGGATGCTTCTCTGAGGGAGGGTCTTTCTCTGGACGGCCATGTCCTAGGTTGGATCATAGCTGAGATCCCTTGCCCCAACCATCTGAGATAGGTGGCCATGTCTTCTGTGCTGTCAGGGAGACCCCTGCCATCTTCCTCAGCAGAGAGCTGCTGCAGGCTCTGAGCTGGCCTAAGGAAAACCTCTGCCTACTTCTCCTGTGACCCTCCCGAGTGGTTTTCATTGGCCTGTTCTGCTGGACTCCCTCAGCCTGGTGTCACTCAAGGACGGGACCCTTCCCACAAAGTTCAGCCGGGAACCAAAGGTGGCTGCCTGGCTCCCCTTTCCACCTTTGCATATGCATGTGACCACCACTGCCTCAGGAGCAGTGTTCAGGGTCCTGTTGCTGGGTGGTACAGGGTGTTCCCAGCGATATGCTGTAGTGGAGAGCCGCTTTGCTTCTGACCAGACTGGGTAACAGTGGCTGGGCCCAGGCCAGAACAGGGTGAGCTCAGGACCACTGGTATGAATTTGCATTGGGAGTTCATCTGTATACTGCATGGTTGATTGTGCTCCAGGAAGTCGCCTGCTTCTGCTAATGTCTATACAGCCATGAGGGAACCCACCCTATTCATTTGGGGAATAAGTCCCCACCCATCAGGGACCCCATGATCCACTTTCCCCCTCTGATTAGCTGGGCAGATCTCATGGGCACACTGGGCTTGAATGAAGCTGATCTCAGCCATGCTGGGATCTGTAGGTAGAGCAAATGGGCTGTGGGGGTAGGAAAGGTGTTCTGACACTTGTTTTTCTTGGGGGCTGGCATCTTACTGAGGTGCCTGTGGCCTTGCATCTGAGCCGCATGCACTGTCTCTCTTCAGCCGGAAGAGGCTGGACCTGCCCAGGATGTCATCCACTCCAAGGATCACCACATTCCCTCCGGTGCCCGTTACTTGTGACGCTGTACGCAACAAGTGCCGTGAGATGCTAACCACCGCCCTGCAAACAGACCGTGAGTGCTCAATAGCCCTGGCCCCTGACCTGCCCTGCTGTACAGCACAGCCTGGGCAGCTGCCACTACACAGGCCTCCTCCCCTGCCTGCTGTCCTACCCCTAGGCATAGGCAGGGGCTCCTTAGGGTTGCCAAGCACCTGGATCCTGGGTAATACCTCCCAGGGATGTGAGTGTCCCCTCTAGCCACCAGTGTGCTGTGCAGGCAGAGAAGCCAGTTGGATGGCTAGCGAGGGCTCCCTCTTGCAGATGACCATGTGGCAGTCAGTGCAGACTGTGAGCGTCTATCGGCTCAGATCGAGGAGTATATCCTTTGTGCAGACCTTGTGGGGCCAAGGCTTCAGGTGGAGTCTGTAGGCCACTGGACCTGGCTCCCTCTGGTGGCTGCTGGACACCACTGCCGAGCTGCCAGTACCCTCTCTGGGCTATATCCTGCCTTTTCCTGGGGTGTTTGTGTGTGTGTGTTTGGTGGGGGGCGTCTTGCCCCAGCAGGGTCCTCCCTGGATGGGCCAAGTGGTGGTTCTGCTTGCTGATGAGGCCTATGCCTCAGCCAGGAGTGGGTGTAGGGAAGTGAGGTGCTGTAGCCTCCAGCTCTGCACCAGGCCCAGGTCTGGGGACTGACCTTGGTAGGGCTGAGCGGAACGTCCCCCACATGGCCCCCTGAAAGGTTGGTACAGTTCATTGGCTTCAGATGGGTCCTTAAACACCTGCACGCATCTTCCTGGATGTGGGAAACACAGACATGAAGTACAAGAATCGTGTGAGGAGCCGTATCTCCAACCTGAAAGATGCCAAGAACCCAGTGCTTCGGAGGAATGTGCTATGTGGTGCCATAACACCCCAGCAGATTGCGGTGATGACATCGGAGGTGAGCCCCCACAGGAGAGACTGGGGGCTGCTTCTGCAGAGCTGCAGGCTAAGTACTTGGCCCCTCACCGCAGGAGATGGCGAGTGATGAGCTGAAGGAGATCCGTAAGGCCATGACCAAGGAGGCCATCCGGGAGCACCAGATGGCCCGCACGGGTGGCACACAGACTGACTTGTTCACCTGTGGCAAGTGCAGAAAGAAGAACTGCACCTACACGCAGGCAAGTGGTCTTTTGTCCATGTTGCACTCTTCTTGGAGCCCATCCTGTCCCCACCTCTGTCTGGCCAGGGGCCACCCTTACACCTGCAAAATAGTGCCAGAGCAGGGATCCAGTGTTGGTTCCAGTCTTCAGGAATCGCCACTTTCATTTAGGACCCCTAACCTATCAGCAGCACCTCAGGTGGTAGATCCCATGTGTTCTGGAGTGCTGAAGCTGGGGTCCTGATCCTGCCCAGCAGATGAGGTGTCATTACAGGCAGGAGGGTGGTGTATGCTGCCTGACAACAGCCACAGGACACCGACCCTGCTGTGGAACTGGATATTGAGATGCTTGGGGAGATTGTGTGGACCCCGAGATGCTGGGGGCTTGGGAAGAGTGGAAGGGAGGCTGTGGCTAGTGGAGCTTCTTGAGAGAGGTGCTGGAAACTGCCGTCTCCCTCTTTGGGCTGTAGGGGAGCCCTGTGTGTACAGTGCTGGGTTGGTGCCACTGCCAGGACTGGCCCTGGTCCTTCTGGAAAGGAGGCACAGCCACTGGAATCCCTGTAGTCCTCCCTCCATGGGCCTCAACTGTTGGGGTCCTTTCTACCTTTACCTCCAGCCTGGGCTCTGCGTAGGCCCTTTATGCCAACATGAGGGTCTATGTGGTTGTGGCCTACCTACCCTGTAGGGCCAACAGTGGAATGCTGGGGTCACTGGGCAGCCTGAGATCAGGTCATGCACTGGGGCTCAGGGGCTAATAAGCCCCACACTGCTGCAGAGAGCTTACCCCTCTGCAGCAGAGCCTGGTGTGACTGCAGGGTGCCACCCCCCCCATAGGTGCAGACTCGTAGCTCTGATGAGCCCATGACCACCTTTGTTGTCTGCAATGAGTGTGGAAACCGCTGGAAGGTAAGTGGGTGGGCCCACACTGACCCCTCTAGCCCATTCTCTCGAGATTGGTGTCTTAGCTCAAGGGGAGCCTATGGTGTGGACCAAGGCTAGCCATGCTCAGCTAGCCTACTGGGAGTCTGGATAGAGAATGGGAGCCCACTACCTGGGTGACTGTCCTGCCTCTGCCCTGGGGGTCAAGTAGGGCCGTAGCTGGATGCCCCTCCCTGCCTTCATGCAGTTCTGCTGAGCCCTCATGCAGATATGCTGCAGCCCCAGGCCATGGCCTCCCGCATTCCTGGTGGACACAAGCTTCTCTGGAGACCCCTCAGAAGGTGGCACACCTGCTTCAGCTTGCCTCCTTGGCATGCACTGTTCTGCCTTTTGCCCCATTATTAAATGTTTTGTTTCAACATCTTGCCATCCTTGGACCTTACTCCTGGTGGGCTAACATAGGTAGGCCCCATCCTCTGTCTGGTCCATCTTCTGTACTGTGAACACCCCTCCTCCTTGGGTTCAGGCAATGCTTGGCTTAGCCCTGGAGGGACAGCGCTGGAGGCAAGCACTGGGCCAGCAGAGATCACCTGTGCTGATTCTAGGATGCTGGGATATGAGTGTCTCAAGTGAGACCTTTGGTACCTACTAGGGACCCCTGTCCAAGGCAACACTTTTGTTGGTTGTTGCTTTGAGACGATCTCACTATGTAGTTCAAGTTGGCTTTTATAGTCCAGGCTGGCCTCAAATTTGTAGTGATCCTACCTCAGCCGCCAGAGTACTGGGATTATAGACATGTGATACCATGAATGGCTCTGTGGCAACACTTCTGGTCGCATCTCAAACATTCACGAGGGCTGGCCCCACCTCAGGGCTCAGAAGGCTTAGGCCAGGAGACAGCTCATGGGGCAGGTGGAGCAGTTACCCACTGGGGCCATTGCTGTGCAGGAATTGGGTAGAGCCCAGGGTAGGGGCAGAGTCTGCAATGATTCCTCTTCTCTAATCAACCCAAAAATGGGAATAAACAGAGAGGCTCCCATTTTGAAAACATCTTCAAGGATAAGATCCTGTTTTTAGGGGGCAGAGAAATGGAAAAAGTATTTTTTCTTTTTTTTCTCTTTTTTCTGATAAAACATACAGCAAGGATATGTTTCCAGGTTTAAAGTTCATGAACATGTAAAATATAATCAGGTCCTGTCACTTAAGCCTGGTTCTGAGGTTCCACATCTGGTTCTGAGGTTCTAGGTCTGGTTCTGGGGTGCAGACAGCTCAAGTAGAAGTGTGTCCTGCTACAAAGCAGATGGTGTACAGGCTCTGTTCTCCCCCAGAGGCATGTCCTGGGTGCATGGCTGCCTGGAGAAGGCCTTATCAGGCTGTGGGCCCAAGGTACATCCTGGGGCTGTCGGGAGTGCTAGGCTTACAGCTTCAGGCCCTGTGGCTGGAGCTCCTGTTGGACCAGGGAAGATGGAGCCAGGGGGTGTGGCACTTCACACTGGGACTGGGTCTGCTTCCAGGGTTTGGGACCCTCATCCAGCCAGGTGGAGCCATGGCCGTGAGCCTGGACTCTGCCAATAAGCAAGTGGAGTATCTGTGCCATGGCAGTGGGCTAGGCCTCAGAGGAGGGCTGTGGGGGCTCTGGGAGCAGCAGAGCACGGTAGGTGGGGGAGCTGAGGAAGCGAGGGTAGGAGTCCCGGTGCATAAGAGTGTAGATTTGCATCTGTGCATCATCAAACGTGTGTGCAGATGGCTCCTGCATCTTCCTGTTGATGCCCTCCCGTACTCGGGAGTCCAGGCTCACCTGTGGGACAGGGCACTGAGGTCAGAGGATGCCTGCCCAAGACAGCCCCACCCATCCCAGCAGCCAGCGCACCTCTTTGGGCGAGAGGATGGACACATAGTCCTCATAGATGAGTCGTGCCTTCTCATCTACCACATGCTGGTTGGCTTCTGCCTTCAGCTCCTCACAGGCTAGCCAGAAAAGCATATTCTCCTCACTGTACTCTGTGCGCAGGAATGCCCGGAACACGCTTCGGCCCGCGGGGCTGTGCATCAGCTTGTCAAAGGACTGCGCCCAGCTCTGCACCTCCTCAGGGCTTGGTGGGGCACTGCTGGTATTGGGACAGGGTGTCATATCTGGCTCTACCCCACCCCGCAACACGTGTGCACGCTGAGGCCAGACTCACCAGGCTTCGCAGCTGGAGAGGGGCTGCAGCTTGCTCTCACGGGACGCCCTCCATGCTCGTTGCCGCTCTTGATTCCTGGCAGCAGATGAAGGTGTGGATGTCCTGGGCACCACCAGGCCCAGACATGGGACTTGACACATAGGCAAGCATGACACATGGGAGTCTGCTACAGGGAGTGAAGCCCCTGCAGTTGGCCCTTTTTGCACCTCCTTGTCCTGACCTTAGTGCCAGGCCAGCCTTGGCCCTTTTCCTCCTGGTCAGCAGTTTGACCATCTATGTTTCTGGGACTCTGCGGGGTCCTGGTGTCTCTTCCTTTCCCTGGTCTACTGTATATGACCCTGTTCCTCAGCCTGTCCTTGGTTTATCCCTTTCTTTTTTTTTTTTTTTTTACCGGGAATGGAAGGTTCATCGCTTTCTTAAAGAGGCCATCAGCAGACCCATAGTGTAGGGCCAATGCCAGCAATATGACTTGCTGGCTGATGTAGGGTGGCAGCCCCCTCCCTGGGTTTGCACCTGTCTGGTCTTGAAGCCTGACCCCTGGACCCTAGTCCATGTCCACCTGACCAATCCATCACTTGACAAAAGTCTAAACAAACTCAGACCTTGTTCCTTCTCAGTAGCAACACAGCCCTTGCTCCACATCCTGCTGCCTCCCATCCCTGTATCTTGCCTGGACTCAGGACTCACCTGCTTACTGTTTAGCAGACACCATGGGGTTCCCAAGCCTGGGTAGGGCCAGGCCTCTCTTTAAGGCCTGGCCAGCTTCATCCTCCTAGGAAATCCTAGAAGTCCCACTCCTGCCTCACACAGATGCTCAAAGACATCAGCACCTTTGTGCCTCAGGGCCTTCTGCTCCCTCCTTTGGGTCTGTTCCAATTGCACCCCACTGTAGTCTGGACTAGCTTGTTCACTATAGTTCTCCAGCAGTTGCTGGACAGGATGGTGCTGAGCTGGCAGAGGCAGCCTGCCCATAGGTGATGTCTTGGAGGCCACTAGAAGGCCTGGGGAGCAGGGCCCTGCGTCTGCCCCCCTCCCTGAGCAAATTGTGTCCCCAGGCTCACATACCAAGAGCAGCTGCAACAGCAGCACCAGCACAAGCAGCAGGGGTTGCGGCTGGGGGCCACCCGGGGGGCTGTGTCATGGCTGGACATTGAGGGGGGCCTGTCCGCCTCTTCTGGCCCTGTGTGCTGGGGAAGATGGGGCTGCCTCAGCCTCCCGACCAGAATCCACTGGACACAAAGCTGCTGCACCCCCACGGGCACACTCCTTCCCCCCAGGTATCTGGGATCTCTCAGCAACTCTCCCAGCTTGCCCACCCCACCACCCAGGGAGAGGGCAGGAGGAAGTAGCATACCTGCTTCTCAGACTCATTTGGGGTGGGCATGGGTGGGTGCAGGGGGCTTCCCAGGCTCTGTGGTGCCAGCTCCAGGACCCTCACCACAGCTTGGAGGTCTGGGGAGAGGAGCCGAGGTTCTGACTGAGCATCTGTGACCCCCACCCTGCCTGCCTCTGGGAGGCGTCCTAAGAGGACCTGCCTCTACCTCCCAGCTTGAGCCTGGCTAATGGGCTCTCTGCCGCCAACCCTGGCTGTGTGGGGCATGGTTGGGGGGTAGTGGTCATTACAGAGTGTGCTGTGTTAGCTTCTGGCCCCTCTTTTCAGGCTGGGCCCCAAATGAGGCCCCTAAAGGACACCCCCATCTGCTCAGTGCCAGGGAAGCCGGAAGTCTGGGTTCCTCTTTCTTGGTTTTCAGTGCTCAGCCCCTCCTAAGCTAGTGGCTGGGGGTTCAAACATTAAGACCTCTATGGGTCCAGTCTGGGGTAGGTTGAGTTGCTCCCCATGAGGAGCCCAGAGGACTCTCACCTACTACCCTCCCCGCACTTGGCAGGAATGGTAGGCTAGGCCAACAGCAAGGACTTGATCTGGGAGAGGACTTCCTCCTTGCAGGGAGAGGGGTGTGCACTGGAGAGGGATCTGTGCTGGGGAACAAAGTTTTTGTGTTCCTTGGCTGCTCTTACACCTCTCATGCCTACCCTAGCTTCTCTCTCTCCCTGCTCAAGGCCTTCAGGCTGGTGAAACCCTGAGGCCTGCTAGCTAAGGAAAGGGGCAGCATGGTGGGCTCAGAAGGATGGGGCAAGTGGTTCATCCTTCCCAAACAGTTTGGGCCATACCTTCACAGCAGGGTTCTCAGGGAGCAAAAAAACGTCAACCTGCAAAGCCCACAAATCCCAAGGGCATTGGACAAAAACAAACAAAACAAAAAGCCGGGTGTGGTGGCTGAGGCCTGTAACTCCAGCACTGGAGGCTAAGGCAGGAGCCAACCTGAGCTTCATTGAGTTACAGGCCAACTACATCGCAAGACCCTGTCTCAAAAACAAAAGCAACCAAACAAAAACAAAACCACGGGTGGGTGTTGGAGCAAGGTGGCCAGTCAGTGCCTGGAGGCAGTTTTGAATGTCCCCCCAACCTGTGCCACCTCTGTCCAGGTGAAGCCCTCTCTGAAGTCCTCCATTTTTGCCTCTCAGCAGCAGAGGGCTTGATCTTCCTGCTGCCCCTCCCCCAGCTCATGGCCTTCTAATCCTGTTTCCACCCTTCCTGGAGAACTGACTGGTGGTAAGAAGGGATGATGCTGAGATCTGCATACGTGCGGAACCTATTGGGGGCCTCAGCCCTTCACCACCTGCCCAGCTTCCTCTAAGATCCTGGGTTCCAGGCAAGCAGCTGGGGACACACAAGTAACTGCAGCTGGGTCTCCTTCTGGGGGTCAAATTTCTAGGGAAGGGAAGGGGTGTGGCAGCCTGAGGTCTGGTGGAGCATCCAGAGCCTGTTCTTCCTCCTCCATACCCCCCCCCCCACTGTCCTTTAGAGCCTCCATCTCCAACCCATTCTGCACCAGAGACAGAGATGGTGTGGTCTTCTGTGAGGTGCGGGGCCCTGGTGTTGGGGGCCTTCCTTCCAGCTGTAGGCCCTGGACCTGGGTCACTGCACCTTCTCAGGGGAGTGGGGCCACGCGTGTCCTCCTTTCGGAGGGGGAACGCACAGGGTCTGAACCACTTATTGGGGGGCTCCTCTCACTCCCCAGCCCTGCACGGTCCTCAGGCTGGGAGAGGCCAGACAGAGCAAGTCTGATCTCTGGGGACAGAGGCTCCCTGGAGAGTGGCTGCTGTTCTGCTCCACAGAAGGAAAAAGAACGTCCTGGAGTCTGCCCAGTCCAAAAAAAGAATTTAAAAATGTGACAATCCCAGAGAAAAATGTCATAACCTTTGGGAGGGGCATTGACAGAGGAGCTCTATTCCCATTGCTGTCCTAGCCATACCTTCCCTACCGCACCCCCAGTGGGTCCCTTCCTAGTCTAGAGGAGTCTGTTTCATCTGCAGGATCCCTTTCCCCAGCGTCTCACGCTCCCACCCCTCCCTTAGGTAACTCGCCACAGCGCCCCACTCACCAGCGACCCAAAGGCGGGGCGGGGGCGGGAGGGCCGGGTTCGGTCTGGGCCCCACCCTGGCTGGCCAAGGGGCATGCTCTGCAGCAGCGGGGACTCCAGATCAGACGGCAGGAGGTACTCACTCCTGCGGCGCTCTGGAGGGAGGTTGGGGTCGGGGATGCAGCGCCTCCCCAGGCCCAGCGGCTGCTATACCACACGGGGTGGGGCAGGGGCAGACGAGGTGTCCCGTCTGGCCCCTCCCCGCTAGCCTCTAGGGGTAGGAGACGCGGAAACCTGGGTTCTTCCGGCCCCCACCTTTGGGCAATCACTTCCCCAGGCTCTGAGCTGCAGAAAAAGGGGAACCCTGATGCGCGTCCCCTCCCCCACGCCTGAGGGGCGGGCTCGGTCCCACCAAGGCCCAGGTCCACGTGGGCCCGCGGCTGCAGTCCCAGGAGTGGATCCCCGCGCTAGCTA
>NW_022900934.1:192437-195581 GCF_012274545.1 Fukomys damarensis | reverse complement strand
GGCCCAAGGGATGAGGCACTCGGAGGGCGGCAAGAGCTTAGCCGCAGACTGTTCAGGCCCTTCCAGCCTTTTCATCACGCGAGAGCTGACCCCAGGCGCTACTTATTTTGTTGGACAAGAAGGGGTCCCTGGTTAGGCGTGACCGGTGGTCCTTGCCTTTCTGAGCCTCACTGGTAAAATGGGGTCAAGAGCCTGCCGCCTGCTGTGGGGCTTCCTCAGGAAGGAGAAGGGCGCTGTCCTACAGTGCAGTTGGCACTGAGAATGCAGGTGCTTGCGACCAGTCATGCCCACTGTGTGTAGGGTGTGTGTGGACCCATTCCCTTTTGCCCCTGTCCCTTTGACACACTCTTGTCCCTTCTGACTGGGTTATTAATGTGGGTTGTTGGTTATCCCATCATGCTTTGGTCCAGTGTCCAGTGTCCCTGAGTCTGCTCTGGATCTGGTCTGCACAGTCTGTTGTCTCCTTGAGGTGTGTGATTTCTGCTCTCCCAGCACCGCTTGAAGCCTGGCAAATTCCAGGTGTGGCAGGCAGCTCACAAAATGCCGTATGTTGAACAGAACTCGGAGAGGAAAAGTGGAGATTTCATACAAGCTCTTCATTCATTCAGCAACTATGTAGGATCCCTTGTGCACCAGGTAGTGAGCTGGACAGACCAGCCAGGAGTTGACTGCTGGGGGTGGGTAGGGGTGAGCGGTTGACAAGAAATGAAGTAGGCAAGAGCTGAGGAGAGGAAGGTATTTCCACAGTGCTCCTGGGGCTTGGCTGAACAAAGAGCAGCTGGGCAAGGGCTTGGGGACCACCAGGCTGCCTGTGGTGCTGTGTACACAGGACTGTGTTGCAGAACCCTCTGGCTACTGTGCTGATAGAACAGTAAAATTGGGGGAGAGGCAGGAAGTCCATTGGGACAGGAGGCAGCTGCTTTAGTTCTGGTAGCAGCCCTGAAAGGTAGGTACGGGTGAGGACAGGGAGACCTGCAGAGATGGACCAGCACCCAAACAAGGCTATACCACCAGACCGATCCTGTAGTAAAAGCATGGTGGGAAATGCAGGTGTGAGCAGCTAGCAGTAGGTGAGAGTCAGCACACTTTTCTCTCCCCTCAGTCCCCATTTTCAGTGTCCTTTGTCCCTTCAGGCCTGCTATATGTGCCTTGCAACAAAGCATTCCCAAAATCCAAGGAGGAGCCCAAGAGGGCCGGGTGGGTGGTGATGGGGGATGGGTCTTGAACCAGGAGCATCGGGTCACTCCAAAACACACACTCACACACACACTCACAGCCACAAGGCCTCACTTATTAGGCCTTAGCTCATAGGCTTTGTTTCTCTGTAGGGCTTTCTGCAGGCAGAAGCAACCTCATACCTTGTCTAGACTTCTGAAGAGCAAGCCCCTCCTTGTCATGGGGATCAAGGGGTACCTGATGCCAGTCCTGGTGCAGAATTGTCTCTGGCCATTGTCTTTATGGCCTTTAAGGGTGCTGGGCTTTGTCTTCAGCCCTCTGTCCTCTTGAACAGCCCTGTGACCCCCATTTTAAGGATGAAGAAATAAAGGGCCAGAGAAATGATGAAATAAATATGTGACTTTACTAAGCAGAAGAAATTCTTCTAGGCACTCAGTAAATCCCCAAGAGACAAAATCCTGGGGTCCATTAGTAAGGTGCTTGGCGGGAGAGGCCCAGGAGGGCCACACTGGGATATGCGTGGCTACCACTCACGGACAAAGAGATCGTTTCCCTTCCTTGTCTGCCCCTGCCTACCTCCACCATCCCTCTGCCCCGCCAGCCTACCTCCTTCTTCCTGAGACTCAGCTGTCCTTGGGAGCTGTTGCTGACTTGTGATCTCTGGTCTTGGATCAAGGCCAGGGCAGCAATAGCAAACAAAAGGCAAAGGGTCAGGTGCAGGGGAAGAAGGGCTGGTTAAGGGGACAGAAGTTCTAGAGGACGAGGGAATGGCCACCAGTGAATGTATTCCTTGCTGGACCCAAGCTCTGACTTCAGGCTTTTCCTCTACATCTGTTATCTGCTCCAGGTAGAGCCAGTGGGAGTGACCTGGCAGGGGAAGGGGTTGTGTGTTTCTCTGTAGCTCTCAGCTCTGCTTAGCCTTCTGGGCAGGGTCTGAGAGGAAGGGCCAAGAGAAACTCCAGGCTCTGCAAAGAGACCACACTGGGGAAAAAAGAGTAAGAGCTGCCCAGAAACCAGGGGCTTTCCAGTGTCTAGAGGTCTTGTAGGACTCAGGCTTGTTTGTCAGAATGGGATGAGGTAGTTTCCTTCCTGTGCTCGAGAGCTTGCATGTGTGTGTGTTCGCGTGTTGGGGAAGGCTGGGTGCTGAGGTGGGTACAGGAGGTTGTTATTCAAGATGAAGACCAGAGAGTAGGTCTTCTGTCCCCTTCGTGGGTCACTCCTTCTACATTCTCTGGTTCTCTGCCTCTGGGCACAGCTGGTGACCCTCCAAAGGCCAGCTTTGGTTGGTGTAATCACTTTCTCCCAGACTGCCACCGTGTTCATGGGATGACTGACTTTCTGGGCTTCTGGGGCACTGGTGCTGAGGCAGGTTCTCTTGCCTTCCTCTGCACTGGGTCCACTGGTGCTCCCCCAGGACACCAGAGTGATGGGGGGAGGCTGGAGCTGGGGGCTAGGCTCTCTGCACCGTACTACTTTGACACGCATTCACTCTTGTCTCTTTCATTGTTGGGGAGCCCCACTGCTGTCCCTGGTGCCCGTGACCACCGGTGTAGGACAGTCTGTATTCCTACTTGCCCTTGCTCTACGAGGGTCCTGGGGACCTTGAAGGAAAAGACCAGAGAGCCCTTGGAGGAGAACTTTATGTAGGAGGGTGGGGCGCAGCGGTACACACCGGGTCGTCATGACCGCGGGAAAATGCTGCCGTCCACGGCCTCCTCCAGGATGGACTCCACGTGCCGCCTCTGCGGGGACAAGGCTTGGGCTAAGTGTGTGTGGAGACGAGGGCCTCCCGCCCCTCCCCGGGCTTGCATGCACCTCTCGCCGGTCTAGGGGATCCGGGATCCGCATCGGCTTCAGCTGTGGAGGCAGGAACAGTTCGAGTCGGATGGCGGCGCGCGCGGAGCCCTGCTGCCGGATCAGAAGCGTGATCTCCTCTGCCTGCGGGCCGGGGCGAGTGAGCGGCCCCAG
>NW_022900934.1:172440-192000 GCF_012274545.1 Fukomys damarensis | reverse complement strand
GGCCTGAACCTTCTCGGCCCGCGCGCCGCCAGCTCTGCCCTGGTCCCAGCGGCTCCTATCGTGTTCCCGGCCTCGCACGTGTGCCTAGCACCTCAGTCCTGCGATCAGCTAGGACTTCTGGCCTTGCTCAGAGCTGGAGGAATCGCCCTTCGCGCCCCACAGGCCGTTCCGATTGAGGGGGGAAATCGGGAGCTCCTTTCAGGCTCCTTAGGCCCTATCTCAGGCTGCTGTGCGTTAGGCCAGGCTTCAGGGCAGACATCGGTGGTCACAGGACAGTCACCCTCCCAACCAGATCTGTCCTGCTCGCTACTGGCCCCAGGACGCCTGCCTTGGTGTTCAGGATGGGGCCGGAGGGCTTGGTACTCTGTGTGTGTGCGTGTGTGTGTGTGTGTGTGTGTGTGGGCGCACACATAGGTGCTGGAAGGTTCGGGGTCCACTGAGGGCTGGCTCCCTGCAGGGGCGTCCGCATCTCTTGGCCTGTCCCCTGCTAGGTCTAGATGTAGGAAGCAGAGTCCAGGGGGATGACGGGTGGGAGAGGGTCCACAGGGGCGAAAAGGGAACCCAGCCCAGCGTCCTTTCTGGCCCCAGCTCACAGAGGCCCCCTCCCCACCCTCAGGCCACGTGCTTTTCTCTGAGTCACGCGTCCCTCCCTCGAGTCCCACCTCCCCATCCCACTGTTCAGTTCCAACAGCCAAACCGCGCAGCCCCTCGCCTGCACACCGCAGTACTTTCTGTTTTCTTTGAGGGAGCCTCCCATTCAGCGGGGCTCTCAGGGCTCTAGGACGCGGTTGCTTGGCAACGTGGATTCCCGCCCCACCCCGAACCGGAGAGGGGCCTGGGCAGAGTTAGGTCGGTTTTGTGCGGGGAGCTGGACGACTGCCCCAGGTGGTCGACATAACCCCTGGGCTTTCCAGCCTGGGTCGCAGCTCACTGTGCTCAGGGTTGTGGACTCTGGGTTCCTGGCTGGAGAGGTCTCTGGAGCTAGTTTACGGGACAGAATGGGAGCGAAGTTCCGATGAGGCATCGGAATGCCAGAGCTCGGACTCCTCACCTCCTCTAGGGCTAGTTTGGGATCTCAGCGGTCCAGGTGCTTCTTAAAGCCAGACCCGGGTTTTTCTAAAGCCTAAAGCTCTGGGCTTTGGATTGTGATTCTAGATTTGTACAATCCACTTATACATCTCTTAATTCATACTATGTAATAACTGCTGTAACTCAATCTATTCTACTCTTTATTAATTCTATATTCATTCATTAATCAGTGTATTGTCATGCTCATCTCACAGTTCAAACTAGGCTAAAATTGGAACATTAAATTCATAATATGCTAATGTTTATGTTACTGCCAGATCCTCACTGTCATTTCTAGATGGGTGGATGGTGCCTTCTGGAGTTTGGAGCCCAGGCCTGAGGGTGGACTGCTTGGCAGAGTGCTGCGTCTCAGCGGCGGTTGAGGCCTTTCTGCAGGACGCTGTTCTCATTGTTTTTGGAAGCTTGCCTTGGCCTCTCAGTGAGAGGCTAAACTGTGGCTCTGCACCCCATATCCCTGAGCCTGCATGCCCATGCTACAGCTGAGTGGAACAAGGGCCCCTCCCTCCAGCCCTCTAGCTGTACTCAGGTAGTGTCCTCAGAAAGCCCTTCCTCTTACTGCCCTGTTCTCTCTCACGTGTGTCTCTGAGGTGTGGCCTTTGAGGAGGAAGATTCCTGGGTTCAGGAGGAAGCAGAGAGTAGGGGAGGCCCACCTACAGGCCACCTCTCCAAACAGCCTGCCTAGTCATCTGTGGTCTCGTGAGTCCTCTGAGGCCGGATCTGGGCCCTTCTCCCAGCCTCCCAGGGTCCAGGCCAGGGAGACCAGGGGTGAGAGGCTTGCAGGTTCCTACTGATGTGGTGGTGGTGGGGTCACAAAGGGAACAGGGGAATGTTCTGTTCTCTTGTAAGAAGGTATTCTGTCACTTTTCTCCTGTTTTTATAATACTGAAAAACACTGATGTTTCTTTTTCCTGCCCTCATTCTCAGCAAGGACGCTCAGAGGCTCAGTGCATTCTGGGCACAGGAGAGGCCTGTGCTTTTGCTGGGAGGGAATTGCTCCTGCACATGTGGGGCCCAGCCACTGTTTTTGTGCCCAGGACTCCTGTGTTCTTTGAGGGCCAATGGAAATCTAAAAATGTGTTTATGGGCACCAAGTTCTAAAAATAAAATCCCCAACTTAATGAGCTGTATTCAATGACTACAAAATTTAACATATCGAGAAGCTACAACTCAATTCTTTTGTGTTGAACATAACTTTTGTTTGTTTTTGTAGTGCTAGGGATTGCGCGCAGGGCCTCGTAGATGCTAGGCAAATGCTCTATCCCTGAGCTACATCCCCAATCCTGTATGTAAATTTTATAAAGTTAAAATCACAAGGATGAAGTAGTTTATTTATTTTTATTTTTTGGTACCAGAGATCGAACTCAGGACCTTGCATTTGTGAGGCAGGTAGCAGAACCACTGAGCTAAATCCCCAGCCCTGTGGTTTATTTTGATGAAAGTCAGAACTGTTAAAATTTTTTGCTTTGTTAACTGTGTGTGGCTTGGTGATTGAATTCCCCAGCCAGTGGCTGTCGCATGTGGAGCCGCCACATCCTCTGCTGTGATTCCTGTTCTCTGGTGCCAAGGGCAGGGCTGGTGAAGTATATGGGGAGGGGGTGGGCAGACAGCATCCCTGCCCAGGTGGTGAGGGCAGAACTTCAGCCTGTCTGGTCCAAAGGCTGTGAGCTTTGCGAGTGTGAGAGTGAGGTGTGTTTGACCTGTTTGTGTGTGAGTTACCCTCTGAGACCCAGGCCTGCCCACGTGGATATCCACGATATCCACCTTAGCCCTGTGAGCATTGACTGCAATCTGTGGCTATGTGTTCTGTGCTCATTTGTGTTAGCTTTGTGTCTTGGGCTGTTGCTGGTGTTCCGGCTTGTTTTGCTTTGCCTGCCCATGACGTATACATCAGTGGTACATTCTCTTTCCTTCTGGCCCTTGTGGGTCTGGGTCTGCCTCTGCCCCTTAGAGGGGCCAGCTGCCCTTGCATAGTTCAAGCCAAGGGTCAAGAGAATCCTGGCCTGTTTCCTTTCACTACCAGTCTCCTTTTGTGTGATGGGAGTTAGTATCACATCCTGGCCACTCACCTGCAGGGAGACCAGGTGATCTGTCCTTCCATCTGAGACTGTACCTGTGAGCGGCCAAGAAGCTGCCTCCAGCTGGTCTCTGTGCCAGGACTACTGACACACTCTCACAGGTATCTGTCCAGACCAGTGCTCACAGGCCCACTTGGCAGCTGGTAACTGAGTTGCTGTGTGGTTGGGGATAGGGGAAGGGCAGAGACAGGACTGGAGCAGGCTAGGGACTGGGACCTGTGCAGGTAGGGCAGGACAGGCACACAGGAGGGAAGAGCAGGCCCAGGGCCATGTGAGAGGAATGAATTGGCTCCCTTTGAGGCTCTGCTCATCCTCACAGTGCCTGCAGCATCCTCTCCTCCAGATTGGGCTCTGGGCTGGGAGGCAACTGACGGCCACTAGGAAGTTAGGCTGTAAAGTAAGTGAGCAGGTGAGCAAGGGGAGCTGGAGAGCTAGGGGCCCCAGAGTTACCTGGGAAGGGGCTTCAGGAGTCAGAGCTTCCAGAACTGAGGCCTCCAAAGGTTCCTGAGGTCATGGGGTCAAGCTTGCTGCCCTGAGAGTGTGTGTGTGCATGTATATGTCCCTGGGTGTCTGAGAGGCTGGGCCTGCGTCTGCCTATTTTCACAGGCATCTCTGCTGTTGTAGTCAAGGTTTGCAAATTAATAGATTTAATACAGGACACATAATTTATAGGATTATTTTAGGAAAGTCACCCAAAAAAGTCAAATACAGAAGAGTACAAGAGATCTATCGTAGTGCTAGAGACCCGAAGAATTCAGCCAAGGGCCTGGTTTCCATGGCAGTGTCTTGCACAAGTCCAGTTGAAGGCCCAGAGTCCATGGCAATGTCCTATGCAAGTCTGTATCAAGGATCTGCATCAAGAAGGCACAAAGGCCAGTGGTGGAAGCTAGAAAGTCTGTGCCAGTGGGGTGAAGGATTTGTGCCACCAGGCTGAGTGGTCTACCCTGGAGCCAGGAAGCAATGCTCAAGGCGAAGACTGGAGCACCCCTGACAAGAACAGAAACTATTCCTAGTGACAGGACATGAGCTCCTCTGATGATGAGAACAGCTATTTCATATAAGGAAAACCAGCCACAGCAAGCTTCTCTAGGAAAATCAACAGCATATGGTCCTCCCCTGCAGTTCTCCTTTTGTGCCATTGGCAACAGTCCTCAGGTGGGTCTTCCATGCCCAGAACCACACTGACTCAATTCAGCTGGGCATTCCAAGTTGACCATTAGCTAATCCACTACACCTGCTCTCTCTTATTTCTGCCCATGAACCATCATAAACTTGTCATGGGTTTTTGTGTGTGTGAGCAGCGTGTGAATCCCTGAATGTGTACCTGCATCTCTGTGTTCAACCTTCTCCTGTCTGGATGTCTCTGTGTATGTTTGTAGGAATGCATCTCCTGAGTACCCATGTGTCCTTGAATCTTAGCTGCAGTGGAGGCACAGAGACAAGTCCTGGGGGACAGCTTGGGATGCTGAGTGCTGGGGCATCTGCCTGCTCCAGCCTCTTCTGACTCTACAGGTATCCTAGCAACATTGTAGCCAGTTGCCTAGCAACCAGGTCCCCATCCTTGCAGAAGGAGCAGGGTCTGGCTGGTGGGGGGAGGTCTGGCTCTCTGTCACAGCCTCTGTAAGAGGAACAACACCATGACCAGGTGGGGTCTGGAACTCAATGTAGGGGCCACCCACATGGCCTTAACCTGTGATCTTTTATCTCAGTGGTCTGCATGTGTACCCTCTGTGCTGGCAAAGAGGCAGGTTCACCTGAAATAGCCTTTTATTGGTGTATATGCCAGGGCCCATGCTGGGACCACTCCTTATAGAGGTGCCCTTGGTGTAGCTCTCCCCCATCTCTTTTGACAGGTGGATTCATCTCTCTGAGGCTTTGTGCTCATAATAGGCACAAGTAGCACAAAGTAGTAGTGCTGGGTCCTGGGCCCAGGTACTCTCCTGCTTATTTACAATGAGGCTGTGACCTTGAGAGCTGCCTTGGCCAAGGCACTGTCATCTGTCCACCTGCTGTGGCTTGACTACTGCAGGGGCCTGGCTAAGGGGTTCAGTTGAGGACAGGGAAGTTCAACCAAGGCTGGACTGGTACAGATTCTCCAAAGCTGTGTCTGTGTATACTGGGGTTCCACATCTGCCTGAGTATGCACTTCTCTGTGTGCCTCTCCCCAAGTCTTGTCCCAGTGTCTGAGTCTGTGACTGTGTGTGTGTGTGTGTGTGTGTGTGTGTGTGTGTGTGTGTCTGAATTCCTGTCTGTGTCTCCAATTCTGTGTTTGTGGCCCTGTGGACATCTCTGTCCTGTGTCCCAGCCCAAGCATGTCTTTGTTTGGGCTGCTTGGGTACATATTTTAACCCGTGCCCTGATTTTCTGTGTTCCAACCCGTGTGGGGCCCAGGTGGCCCAGGCTGGGTGGTCCTCCCTCCGGAGCCCCTCCTCCAGCCTGCACAGCCCCTCCTGCTCTGGAGCTGTAGCCTCCTCCCCCGCCCCCAGCTCTTGGCTGCCGCACTCGCTGCTGCATCTGGTCTGGCGTCAGCTGAGAAGGAGCTGCCGCCACAGCTCTATCTCGACCTGCACTGGGACCGCCAGTCCCTTGCCACAGCTGCCCCTCTGCTCTCTCTGCTGAGGGTTAGGGTCTCCTCAGTCCCGCTTCCCAAGGACATTTTGGAGGTGAGGGTCTATGTTGCAGGCGGTAAGGGGGGCCTGCTGTCGCTGCGGGTGTGGCTGGGCTGCTCAGCAGGGCTGCGAGAGGCAGGAGAAAGCTATGCCCAGCCATTTATGCCACAGGCATTTCTGGTCTTATCTTAGGCTCTCTTGTGTATGGATGTGCATGAGGGTGTTTTGGACATTTTTGTATTGGCATGTGTACATCCCTGATTCTGGGAAACCCAGTAGCTACGTGTCCCTGAGTCTCAGGGGGTGGATATATGTCCTTTTGTAACCATGTCCACATAGCCCGTGTGTGTCTGTAGATGTGACGTGAGGTGTCCAGCTGGGTGTCTATGTCCCATGCATCCCTGTGAGTGTACCTGTTCTCCTGTTTGTTTGTGTCTCTGGATGTGTATATGTGCACCGGTGTCTTTCTGTGAGTGCTTGAGTGTCTGCAGGTGCCCATGGTGGTGGTGGGGTCCCGGTACCTGCTGGGCTGCACATGCCATGCTCTGAGGACTCAGCAGGCGTGGTCCAGTGGTCACTTGTCTCTGTGCCCTGTCTCAGGTTCTGTACTGAGTGGCTTTGCAGGGTTACAGCATGGAGTCTCTCTTCCCCGCCCCATTCTGGGAAGTCCTCTATGGCAGCCACCTTCAGGGCAACATGTCCCTTCTGAGCCCCAACCACAGCGTGCCACCCCATCTGCTGCCCAATGCCAGCCACAGTGCCTTCCTGCCTCTCGGGCTCAAGGTCACCATCGTGGGGCTTTACCTGGCCGTGTGCGTCGGGGGGCTGCTGGGAAACTGCCTCGTCATGTACGTCATCCTCAGGTAGGCTGAACCCACCGAGGTCCCTGTCTACTGAGTCCCATGTAGCTGTGTAGGGGGATCTGAGGCAGGGGGAGTTGGATTTGAACAAGTGGAGATTTCCTGCTTCCCCTATTAAATTCCTTTCCCTGTCCGGGGGGCAGGGTCAATTCTGAGGTCTGGGATGCTTCTCTGCTCTGCCCCCGTCTGTACTGGGCTGAAATATCACCACCTTGAGCCCTGTTTGAGCTGCAGCCAGGCTCCATGCCAGTTGACAGTGTGAACAGCCTCATGGGATCCCACAGTAGCCCCAAGGAGATTGCTCTTGTGATCCTTTTCCTCAGATGGGCAAAAGGAGACACAGAGACTGACCGGTGGTAGGATGGACCTGAAGTCCCTTCTCTCTGGCTGCAGGGCTTCCTGTCTGTGGCAGTCAGCTGTGGCTGAGCCCTCGCTGGTGCTCAGAGAGAAAGCTGGTGCTGGGCACTTGGGGTGGTGGGGACAGGGTGGGGGGACTTGTGAAGCACCACGGGGATGACTGTGGAGTGTACCATGAGGGACGCTATGGGGTGCATTGCGGCAGACGATGTGGGGCAGCATGGAGTACAACGCTGGACTGGGCAAGGAGCTTAGCTGTGGGCAAAAGGGGAAGGGTTCCTGGGCCGAGGACGTGATGAAGCCTGTGTTCTTGCAGGAGGGAGGGAATGGAAGAGAAATGGGGACAGCAGTCAGGGTCCTGCTGCCAGACAGGGGAGGCTTAGTTCTCCAGACATTAGGGCGTCATGGGCAGCACTTGAACAGGACAATGACGTATCCAGGGTGAGATTTCTTCCTGATCCAGAAAGAGGTGATCTGGACAAGTGCTCAGGACTCTATAGCAGTGGTTCCTCCCTATGACCTTGCAGATCCCCTCAGAGGTGCTTCCCTCACCATCCTCGGGTGTCCCTGAGCAAACTCTGTTGCCCTATGGCCTTGTTTACCCCAGGAAAGTGAGGAGGATGCATCATACAGCTGCGTATGCATGTGTATGCGATGTGTGGTCAGACAAGGTGTAGGAAGAGCAGCTGTGCTCTGTAGCACTGCCATCCAGGGAGGGATCCTAGGGAGACTGCTCCCGGACCTGCACGTCCCTTCATGGCTGGAAGACGTGTCATGGGCCAGAAGTGCAGCAACCAGGCCAGCCGTGTCCTGTGATCATCCCTTCTATGACAAGAGCTTCTCTCCTGTGTCTCTCTTCTACTCTGGGGCATTGAAACTCTCACAGCTACTACCTGGACTGGGGCAGATGAGAAAGGCCATCTTGTCCACCAGTGTACCCAGAGAGTGATGCTCAGAAACAGCTGTGGCCATGCTGGCTCAAGAGGCAGCACACAGTATATACTGAGCCAGTGGACTTTTGTGGCTTCCCGGAATCAGAAATACCTGGTTCTGAGCTCCGGTTTCTTTTTACCAACTCTAAGGCTACTTAGACTGGATGGAGTGGCACCTGTCTGTAATCTCAGTGCTTGGAAGGCTGAGGCAGGAGGATTACAGTAAGTTTGAGGTCAGCCTGGGCTACATAGGTGAGTTCAAGGCCAGGCTGAACTACATAGCAAGACCCTGTCTCCAAAAAAGCCTAAAAGATAGATTTTCTGAGCCTCAGTTTCCTCCTTCATAGAGTGAGGGTCAATATAGCATTTTTATGAATCTCAAACAAGATAAAATCTATGTGAAGAGATCAGTATAACCTGCCATTGTCATTGTCATTATTGTTACTTAGTTGTAGTTAAGGCTTTGGTCTTATTCTTAATCTTTCTCTAAGGGATAGAACGAAACCACAAATACCTTTATGGGATGTGTGATAATTTTTTTGCGGTACTGGGGATCAAACTCGGGCCTTTGTGCTTATGAGGCAGGTGGCGCAACCACTGAGCCAAATCCCCGGCCCCCAAATGCCTTTATGGTAACTAAGCTGACGTGGAATATTGTCACTCTAGCACAACTATAATCCCAGCACTCAGTAGGCTGAGGCAGTATGACTGTGAGTTCAAGGCCAGCTGGGACTACATGCATAACAAGATCCTATTTCAAAAAATAAAATAAACAAACAATTGTCATCTCTGGTACTGTGGCTGCTGCCACTTTGTGGTGGTTATCCACATTGCCAGAATCATTACCTTCACTTTCATCACCACCACCGTCACTGCCACCATTACCGTCGTCAGCGCCATCACCACCACCACTCTCGTATCCCTCTTTCACCACTATTAAACCATTAATTCATTCAGTACATATTTTTTTTACCACTTGTAATTTTCTAGCCCTGTTCCAGGTGCCCGGAGTGCAGTCAGACCCTATTAGTTCCCCATCTGGCCCTAGGTCGCACTGTGGAGTGGGAAGGCCTATGATAAGCTTTTATAGACTTTGGGGCTCTTAGAAACCTCTGGCAGCCACAGGCCAGCAGGTGAGTCTGTGTGATGTCTTGAGGGAGACTTGAGGGGGAAGGCAGGTTCATTCTCTTGTGATTCCTACCCCTTTGTTCCTATGCAGTGAAGTGTATGCTCCGGTACCCTACATGGCCCAGCTTTTCCAAAGCAGACAAGTCTTTAAGTTTTGGAACTCTTTGTATGTGTGTGAGGATCACTTGATGAGCTTGTTAAAACTTTTGCCCCCAGGCTGCATCCGGGTTGACTTGCTGGGTGGGCCTTGGGCTGGGTCCAGGATGCTGCCGTTTGAAAAGCTCCCTTGGGGACACTGATGTTGAAGGACTCAGGGCTGGCATATTTTATGGTGGCCAACAAAATGAGCCTCTTGCCCTTCGCTGCCTTGTTCATTCAGATTGGACAAATGGAACCTTTCTTCTCTCTGTCCTTTCTGCAGGCACACCAAGATGAAGACAGCTACCAATATTTACATCTTTAATCTGGCTCTGGCAGATACCCTGGTCCTGCTCACACTGCCCTTCCAGGGCACAGACATCCTGCTGGGTTTCTGGCCATTTGGGAATGCCCTGTGCAAGACAGTCATTGCTATCGACTATTACAACATGTTCACCAGCACCTTCACACTGACTGCCATGAGTGTGGACCGCTATGTAGCCATCTGCCACCCGATCCGTGCTCTTGATGTCCGTACGTCCAGCAAAGCCCAGGCTGTCAATGTGGCCATCTGGGCCCTGGCCTCTGTGGTTGGTGTTCCCGTTGCCATCATGGGCTCAGCACAGGTGGAAGATGAAGGTCAGTGGGTTGGGCTTTCTCCTCCTACCAGGCTCCTATTGCTCCCAGTAGCTCCCTGACCCCATTTCTCTTTCTGCAGAGATCGAGTGTCTGGTGGAGATCCCAGCCCCCCAGGACTACTGGGGTCCTGTGTTTGCTGTCTGCATCTTCCTCTTCTCATTCATCATCCCTGTCCTTATCATCTCTGTATGCTATAGCCTCATGATCCGGCGGCTCCATGGTGTCCGCCTGCTCTCAGGCTCCCGAGAGAAGGACCGGAACCTTCGGCGCATCACGCGGCTCGTGCTGGTGGTGGTGGCTGTGTTTGTGGGCTGCTGGACACCTGTGCAGGTCTTTGTCCTGGTCCAAGGTCTGGGTGTTCAGCCGGGTAGTGAGACCACTGTGGCTATCTTGCGCTTCTGCACAGCCCTGGGCTATGTCAACAGCTGTCTCAACCCCATCTTGTATGCCTTCCTGGATGAGAACTTTAAGGCCTGCTTCAGAAAGTTCTGTTGCACATCTGCTCTGCACCAGGAGATGCAGGTGTCTGACCGTGTGCGCAGCATTGCCAAGGATGTGGCCCTTGGCTGCAAGACTTCTGAGACAGTACCACGGCCCGCATGACTAGGCGTGGACCTGCCCATGGTGCCTGTCAGCCCTCAAAGCCCGTCTACACCGAACACGGAGCTCACGCAGGTCACTGCTCTTTAGACTGACCCCTGAGCCTGAGCTTCTGAAGTCTTGAGTGGCTTTCCCTTTGGCCCAGGGATGCTCGGTCCTAGAGGAGGACCTAGTGAATCATGGGACAGGTCAAAGAATTAGGGCTGCTTGAGTGTCCTCTGTTGGACTAAAGCTGCCCTCATGGCTCAGGGCCAGAGGACACAAAGACACTGCCTGGATGGACAACTCTGGATGCATCTGCCTGGGGACTGCATTCAAACTGCTCCATACCATTTCCCCACTCTCTGGCTCAGCCAGCTGAGCTCTGTGCTCAGTGGCTCCTGCCAGCGGTGTGACAGTGGCCCTAGGGCTGTGTGTACACTCTGTGCTGCATGTGGTCTACATGGCAGAGCTTCAGCTGCCCTCAGCTTTGCATGTTTCCTTAGGTCAGCCAGACAGGCTTGGCACTGTCCAGGAGCATGGTGGATAGCATTTCTTTGGGGTGGCACTGCCCTTGAGCCTGGAGCTGTTCCCTAGAGCACCTGCCTGTTCTGAATTTTTCTGTGCAGCCAGGGTTCCCCTAGTAGTGTTGTCAGCCCCCAGCTGAGGCCTCAGGTGGGTCCTGGGCCCAGGGCTTTCTGAAGGTTTTCTTCCTGCTGTACAATGTGGCCTATGGATGTGGACCTGCCACTCACTTGCTGCTTGCTTTGCCTGACTTTGGCTCAGCCCTAGGCTTGACTTCTGCTTCCCTTCAGGAGCCCACAGGAGGCCTGGCTCTTGGAGCCTGTGGTCTCGAGAAGTGTGAACTATCGTGCGTAGACCATGCAGCGAGCTCTGCTTCTTGGGAAGCAGAGGTGGCTGAGGAGGAAGATGCCAGGTGACTACCATGGGCTGCTGTTTTGCTCACAAAACACAGGCTCTATGTGCGTGATCTTGATTGCTTGTTTAGGGCAGGGTAGGGGAATATGCTCTGACCAGAGGCTCCCACGACCTGCTAGAGCCTCTCCCTCACAGTCTGCTCTACTTGAAGGCCCAGCAGTGATACAACTAGATGGAGACCTAGTACCTTGGGAAGGGTGGTAGTTGAGATGTGTTCTTTGCACATCCCCAGTGACTGCCCGCTTCACTTACCTCTGGGGAGGGCCTGAGCTTGCTCCCAAATCAGAGGTTTGCTTCACATGCCCAGTTGGTGTGAGGGGTGGGGTTTAGCAGGGCTGATTTAAGCAAGCTGCAAGGACTGTCTGTGCTTTGGGGGTACTGGGGGAGTCTCTGTACCTTGGGAACTCCCTGCTGTGGCAGCATTGCAAATGCTCTTCCTCCAGATGAACTATTGAAATCCCTGCAACACTGGAAAGATTATTCTTCCACTGAGATCTTTTTCATGGGACCTCCAGGGACATGGACCTGGGTCAGGCTTCTGTCTTGGGAAGCCTTGGCTACAAAGCTTGTTCATGGGGATGCTGGACTTTCTCTGTGATGCCTGTGCAGGAACCATCTGGCTTCAGTGTTTTCTTGCCAGTGTTGGAAACTTTGTGAATATGTGCTGGTGTAACATGCCTCTTTATATATTTATGCATGTGATGTGTATCATTTCCCATGCATGTAGCCAGCCCTGAACCTGTCTCTGGGGGTAATGAAGGAGGGTCATAATAAACAATTGCTAACTGACTGGCCTCTTTCCTTCCTTAGAAGGTGATCCTGGCCCTGGCCATGTGGGGACTGGCTGCTGGAGTAATTTTTTGGGTTGGCATGTTGGGGGAGGAGGCTGTAGAGCCCAGGACACTGAGTCCTTCTGCCTGCTCTGTGCATCTTACAGGCTGGCTCTGTCCTTGGTGGAGGGTCTCCTGCAAGGTGCAGACCTATCTGCAGGAAGCTAGTGCATGGTGCATTGAGGGGGCACCACTTTCCCTTTTACACAGTTTCTCCCTGCGCAACTGAGTGCCACCTCTTTGCCAGAGTTGGTAGTTGGTGGATGCTCCTCCTGGACAGCAAGGCTTTCTTTATCCATTTCACCCCTGCAGATCCTGCCCTTCTTCATTTCCCTTCCATGAGCAATCTGAGGGGAGTTTTGGCAAAGCGTGAAGACTCAACTGATACCACAGGGATGTGCCTCTTGGCTCCTGTGAGGGCCCAGTTCAGCTCAGGATGGCCTGTGGGCAGATGACCCTACCAGAGGGACTTTGGAGAGGGTAGCAGGGTGTGGCTGGGGTCAGAGGACAGATTTCCAGGTGGGCCAGTGGTTGGTTTTATGCATGCTTTAGTGATGTACTGTTAGCTTGGGTGCCATAGCAAGGCACTTTAGGCTGGCAGTTTATTAGCAGCCAATGTTGATTTTGAGTGGTTTAGGAGGCTGGGAGCCCCAGTGCAGGGAGCCTATGCCATCCATTTCTGGTGAGAGCTGTCTTTTCACTCTGTTTTCAGTGGAAAGGGGCTCCAGAGCCTTTGGTACCCTTTTAATTTTTAATTATTTATTTATTTTGGTACTGAGGATCAAACTCAGGACCTTGCACTTGTGAGGCAGGTGTGATGCCATTGAGCTCAATTCTCATCCCTTTGGTATCCTTTTTGTTTGTTTTGTTTTTGTTTTTTGAGACAGGGTCTCACAATGTAGTTGAGACTGACCTGGAACTCACTATGTAGCCCAGGCTGGACTTGAACCCGCATCCATCCTCCTGTCTCAGCCTCCCAAGTGCTGGGATTACAGGCATGCGCCACCACACCTGGCTCCTTTTGTATCCTTTTAATGAGGGCACTGATCCCTCCATGGGACTGTCACCTCGTAGTCTACTCATCTCCCAAAGATTCACCTCCCAATGCAACCTCCCAGTTCCATCATGGGTCATGGGTTAGTACTTCAGTGTATGAATTTGGGGGAGACAAATAGTCCTTAATAGACACATCGCTATTAAAACAAAAATTCACCATCAAGGGAAAAGTTGGGAGGAACAGGCCCCACTAGGGGAGTTACATGCCTTGGTGCCCAGGTGGTGCTGGTGGAGAGGGCACCCCTGTGCAGCCTGGATTGTAGGCCCTCCTGCCTTGGGCATGCGCCTGGGGCCAGTACCTTGGGGGAGGGGCATTAGAAGAGGCAGCGCCTCCCTGGCCCTCCTGGACAAGCCGCCTTCCTGGGCCCCTCCCTTTCTACACCCTCCCTCGCTCCCTGGTACCCCTGCCTACATCTCTGCCTCTAACCGCTGCTGGGCCTGGTTAAGACCGGCTTCTCCAAGCCTTGATTTCCTTTCCTGTGCAGAGGACTGTAGAGCCTTATTCATGGGTTAGGGGAGGGCCGGGTCTGGAGGATGGAAGACCGGCTGGGACCTCAGAAAAGTCCGGTTCAGGACTGCTTTGGAATCTTCCCACCAGGGGACGCTGTGGCCCCACATCAGGCTCAGCCCAGGTTGCCCCACAAGGGGCTGTGGCTGCTAAAGCAGTGAAATTTGGGTACTGAAGGGGAGCCAGGAGCCAGAGCTTGGGGACTTGGCAGGGTGAGCTTCTCAAAATGGCTCCTCCCTGATGTCAGGAGCTTACAGTTCAGGACACTGCTAAGAAGTAAGTACCTCTGTCTCTGTCTTCTGTTGTTCGGGGCCTGGCTGTGCCGGTCTCAGTGCCCTATGGTACTGCAGGGAGCTGCAGAGGGGATGAGAGGTCATGGATGAGGCTGAAGCCACCTGAAGGAATCAAGGGCCTGTAGTCTTTGGAGGAAACATGGTGGGTACCTGCTTTGCTGTGGAGATGGCCTTCTGGGGCCCAAGGGTAGATAGGGGCGTGGTGGGGGCCCAGCCCAGCCCAGCACCTTAGCCTCCAAGCCTGGCACACTCCCCAGTGTGTCCCTGCCTGCTGTTCTTCTCACCCTTTCTCTGCTCCCTTCTTCACACGCTCTTATGCCATGCACCTGGCTCTGCCACGGGGAGAGCTGCAAGCCCCAACTCTCATCCTGAAGAAGCTGGCATGTACAAGAACAGTCTGTGGACTGATAATTAGGCTGTTTGTGAGGTGTGACTGCACTGCAGGAGGAACAGGCCCTGGGTGCCTTGTTCTTCCTGCAGAATTGTGGGTCTGGGTGATTTCAAAGTACCTACAACCCCCTCTGTGTGGGCTGGGTTCAGCAATGGGGAGGCAGCAAGGTGGGGGAGAAGCCTGGCTGTCTCTGATCCCTGTCCTGGGCCAGCAGCATCACACTGAGAGGAGACTCATGCAGCCCCACAACAGCTCTGTACTGTGACAGCCCCAAGAGTTGGCCTGCTTGGAGATGATGCTCAGTCCCTGTGGCTCCATAAGAGGACCTGTGCCTCGCCAGTGTCCTGACTGAAATCTCAGGGGAGACTGAGCCAGAACCCCAGACAGTCCTCTCCCAGGCTTCTGACTCTCAGCATCTAAAACATTTATTATTTTATAGCTCTTAAGTTTTGGAGAAACCTGTTATACAGCAATAGGCAACTAACACAGTGCTGGGACGAGGAAGATGATGGGCAGAGGCAGCATCTGTGTTGTTTTGGAGTTGACTGGAGGTATGCAGGGAACAGTGGGCAGGGAGCTGGTGCTGTTCTGAATTCAGGCAAAGGCCTACATGCCCAGGAAGCTTGGTGAGGGGGCAGGGGCACACACCCTGAGCGCCTAGGGGTGATGAATACTGGGCCTACATGTCAGGGCCCCAGGTCTGAAATCCACACGATGACTTGCCATCTGGTGAGGCCAGAGAGATGTAGTAGATGTAGAACAGCCGGGAGCCAGGCCTAGGCCCACCAGGTGGCAGTGGTCTCTGAGCAGTCTGTGCCTCTCCACAGTTCTGGTTTCTGCTGGCTGAGTCCAGGTCCCAGGCCCAACCAAGATGGAGGGGGCTTCAGATGCCAGCTCCTTCAAGGGTCAGCTGGCCCTTAGAATATGGAAGCTGAGGGTACTGACACCTACAGCAGGGTATGAAGAGGCCGTGGGTGATGGGGTGGGGTGCAAGGACATGGGTCTCCTGGTGAGCTGTTATTGGTTTCAGGCCGTTGGTGCATTTTGTGGCTTTATTTGATACCATGTCCTCAGCCTTATCAGCAATGCTTGATTTTGCTCTCTGAGGTACCCTTACCTTTGTTTCCTCCCTGTCTTGTCTGAAGGAGGCCAAGGGGTCCTGACTGGAACACAGCACCTGCTCCAGGAAAAGCTTACAGTTTGGGTCACTTCACTTCGAGACCACTGTTGTCAGGAATCCTGGGTTCCAGAGAGGACATGGAAGGGACCATCTTGGGGCCATCTGTCTGTCCATCCTCTTTGTGTGACCAGACTCAGGGTGCCTGCTACCAGGGTCTGAGTCCCTGTAGTTGTCCAGGAAGAAGAGACAAGAACAGGGCCACACTACAGTGGTCCTTCTTGGAGGTGACCCTTTGAAGGGTGTGTGCCTGTGTGGGCAACACAGGGATGTGATATGAACAGGCAGGACATCCCCTGACCTGGAAGCAGTGGCTGGAGGTTCTCAGGCCCCTTGGCACAGAAACACGGTGCGGAAATTCTTGCGGAAGCTGTCATCCAGGAAGGCATACAGGAAGGGGTTGAGACACGAGTTGGCATAGCTGAGGCTGGTGATGGTATAGGAGATGCCAATGACAAGGGATGTCTGGGGCATATCTGTGGTCAGGGCCACCACAGAAGCCAGGTGGAAGGGTGTCCAGCAGAGAAGGCACACAGCCAGCACGGTGAGGACCAGGATGGTCACCTTCCGCTTGGCCTTGCCTAGGGCTTTGGCTCCTGAGTGGAGCCTCATGGCTCTCAGCCGGCGTAAGAGGTCCATGTAGAGCACACAGATAGTGCACACAGGCAGTGCAAAGCCCAGAACCAGTGTGTAGATGCGGCTGGCCTGGAACCAGGCCCGCTCTGGCCGTGGGAAACTCAGCCCACAGGTGGGCACCTGCAGCTCATTACTGTAGACACGAGCAAAGGAGAAGAAGGGCAGAACCATGATAGTGACGCCCAGCCAAACACATAAGCTAGCAACCTTTGCTCCCCTTTGGGTGCGCTGGGGCACACGGCGGGACCTCACAGTGGCCAGCACCACTAGGTAGCGGTCCACACTCATCACAGCCAGGAAGTAGATGCTGGAGAAGATGTTGTAGTGGTCTATGGCCAGCACCAGCTTACAAAGAGGCTCCCCAAAGGGCCAGCGCTGCAGCAGGTGCTCTGCGATGTTGGCTGGCAGCACCAGGATGAAGAGCCCATCAGCCACAGCCAGGTTCAGAACAAACACATTGGTCACCGTCTTCATCTTGGGGGCCCTCAGGATCACATAGATGACAGCCATATTCCCAGTCAGCCCCACAGCGCAGATCACAGAGTACACAGCTGGCAGGAGCACATAGAGTGCTGACAGTGGCTCGGTGGAGGTGGTGTTGGGCTGGGTGTTGTTTTCCTGGGAGAGGTTGGCACTCATAGTGGTGAGGAAGGAGGTGCTTCCATTCTCAGGTGGCTTTGGGCATGCAGCAGCCTGCATTGTGTAGTGTTTGGGGGGTGTCTGGGCAGGGATTTCCTTGGGCTGGATTCTGGGAAGGAAACAACCAGAAGCATTGTGATCTGGCTGCTGGAGGAGTGGCCACCTCAAGTTCTTGGAAGAAGTTTTGGTCACTCTACCAGGCCTAGGACATACAGGGTCACCCTATCCACTTCATTCCTGGGCAAGAGAGTGTACCATGGCAGCCCTGTCCTGTGATGGCTCCAGAAGTTGATATTCTTGGACAGCAGGTGTGTTGGGGCAGATCTGCTCCCTTCTCAAGACCCCTCCTAGGCGGGCGGCCAACCCAACCTCCTGGGAAGCCCATCCTTCTATCCCCAATACACAAAGTCAAGTCGAGGCTGTCTTCCCTTTGCAAATACACCTCCCAAGCGTATCTCTACCTTGCTGAGTCTGAAATACCTACCTGCAGTGTCCTGGAGCCCTCTTCCACCTTAGTGCCCCTGCAACCCCCACCTGCCCAGCTGTTCTTTTCACTGACCTGTCTGGTGCTTTGTGGCTAGAAGTTGATGGCCTTGGTGAGCTCTTAGTGGTGGCAGAATGCAGGCAGATGTGAGGGTGGAGGTGCAGACCCAACTGACAGCTGCCCAACAGGGGTCCAAGCCAGGCTTCCAGGGTCCGCCCTGAAGGTGGGTGCCTCAGCCCCAGCCGGCTTCCAGCAACGCTCCCAGCCCGGTGGCAGTGCTGATGTGTTTGCTCTTCAGAGGGAGGGAGGGAGGGAGGCTGCTCCCACTTGCTGACGTGGAGCCCATCAGGCTCCCCTCACAGCACTGCAGTGCCTGCCATCAGCCCATCCCAGGGTCTCCTTGGCACCCACTCATCCAGTGACTTGCCAGTAGGCAGCTGAGGAGCATGTGCACATCTATGCACATGTGTGTCTACATGCTGCAGGGGTCTGGGCATTTGTGCCTCTGTCCATGGGTTACTGTGGACCTGGGCTCCCTTGTCTGTGCACATGGGTGTCTTGTGGCTGACCCTGTGTGTGTGTGTGTGTGTGCGCGTGGTATGTGCCTGTAAATACACACACATGTGGGCCTGTCTCTGCCTGCCTGGGCGTTT
This sequence comes from Fukomys damarensis, assembly GCF_012274545.1. Classification (NCBI taxonomy): domain Eukaryota; kingdom Metazoa; phylum Chordata; class Mammalia; order Rodentia; family Bathyergidae; genus Fukomys; species Fukomys damarensis. Next base: position 173,988 of record NW_022900934.1, on the reverse strand, counting down.
CTGTGGGTGACTCTGCACCATGTCTGAGGGATCTGTGTGTGTCCTTGGCAGGGCATAGGACCTGGGGGACTATACATCTAGATGTAGAAACAGAGCTTGTTGGCCACAGACAACTGACTTCTCTGTCTTTTGCTAAAAGAGGAACACAGACATGTACAAAAGCCAGGCAAGCCATGGGAGGCCATGGAGAAGGGCAGCTTACTCCTATGCTGGCTCCTGTCCCTTCCCTGAGTCCACTGTCCCTGACCAGACAGCCTGCTGAGTGGTACGAGCTATGCTCTGCTCTGGGCTGATCTTCACATCCCTCTCTACTCCCCACCTTTTCCTCCTCTGGCTTCTTTGGCCCCAACTTCTGGACAGCAGGGTTGGCTCTGGCTGTTCTTTGAGGTCAGTGCTGTAGCTAGGATGTGTGGCCAGCACATCTCAGGGCACTTGGTGGTGTGGACGTGCTGGCTGGAGGGCGTTTTCAATCTAGGAGCTTCCCATGGAAGCTGTGCCTATTGCCCTCTGGGTTTGGAGGTTGTCACCCTATACCAGTAGGCTGCTTCCCATCCTGAGTTGCTCGATCAAGCTTCTTGACCACTATGTCCCAAACCTTGGTCAGGGCAGGCGCCTTGTAAGTTGCCCTGAGTGCCCAGAGGCTGTTAAGCCCAAGGCTGTGTTCAGGGACACTGTGTGTGGCTTCCCAGCCTCCCCCTGGACTCTGCCATGAAGTGACTGGGGTGGGGTCTGTGTTTGTGCCCAGAGGAAGTTTCTTACGAGGGGTCTGAGGCCCCACAAAATCAAGGGATGGCAGTCAGCAACCATAAGGAAGGGCTGCGTTGCTTTAAATTTCATAGTTTGGGGTGTTTGTGGGGTGGGGGTGTAGGCACTACATCATTTCACAGCTCCTGGCAACAAGAGATCGGACAGAGAAAGGGTTAGGCCTGTGAACGGCAACCCCATGGGGCTCAGGTATGGCAAGGGTATAGGCTGGGCAACTGACCACAGCCTCAGCACTGGGTACATACACACCGGAGGTGGCGAGGCCCAGGCCACCCAGCTGCTGTCTAAGCGTGGGAATGTGTTCAGAGGGTTCTGTGGGCAGCTGTGAGGACCTCCTCCCTGTGAATCATGCCACATGAAGGTGGACTACTATCTTAGACGGTCTTTAGCGGCAGCATGGGTGGGGGTCTGTACCTCCTACTCCTTGCTTGGCTCTGCAGCCACCATGTGACACCCCAGCTTTCTCCAGAGGATTGCTGCAGGTGAGCCTCCCCTTGATCCCGAGGAGGGGAGCTGCCTATGTCAGAGAGCAGTCCTTAGAGCAAGCGCAGAGCTTCCACTGGGGCTCTGTACCATGATCCTGACTCCCTCTAAAGCAAACCCTGAGTCTGGAGTCCCCTTTTCACTCAGTGTTTGGCCCAGTCCAGGCCCTTCCCAAACCCTATCTCTGCCTGCTGAGCCTGTTCTGGGTTGGTCTGGTTCTACACCAAGCTTGTTTTCTGAAGTGGGGGACCATAGAAGGGGCGGGGATACTGACAAGGGGGGGGGGGGAGGGGGGCGGGG
>NW_022900934.1:168674-172425 GCF_012274545.1 Fukomys damarensis | reverse complement strand
GAAGGGGCGGATACGGACAAGGGGGGAGGGGCAGGGGGCAGGGAGGAAGGAGGAGTAGGGAGAGAGCTGCAGGGAACCGGAGACAAACGGGAGCCCGAGGAGGGTGCCAAGCTCATAGACCATTAGGCTTCAGGACTTCCGGAAGGCTGTGTAGGTGCTGGGCCATCCTGGCATGAAGCCATGTGCGGGATCCACAGGCACCACTCCGCCTCTCCAGAAGTGGCTTACGGATGCCTGTCAGCCTCAGGCTGTGAGCAGCTTTGTTCTGTCCGTGGGCTGGGCTTTGTCCCAGATGCTGAGAGCTTCGTCTGTGAGGATTTCCATTTTCAGAAATGAATTGGCCTTTTCCAGACAGCCCTTTGGGGTGTGAGGAGAGGCCTGGGGGAGGGATCCAGGGGCAGCTCTGTGGGGTACAGTTGTGAGGCCGAGGTGTGTCTAGGGCGTGGGCACAGGAGTGGGAACATGGGTCTAGTGCTGTGCATTTGGGTTTGAGGGCAGCTGCTGTGTGAGAGGTTCTTGCAGGGAGCAGGAGGCAAAGCAGCTCTGCATTTGTGCCCAGCCACACTGTGCCCCGGGACAAGGGGAGACTAGAGTGCGGAGAATACTGGGACAGCCAATTGAGAGACAGGCAAATTCTGTGGGGCTTTATTTCTACGGTCATTCCATGTAGGTGTGGCAGTCACCCTCGCTCTGCCACTGAATGAGCTGTGATTCAGGTATTCACAAGGCATACACGTGCACACACATACAAAGGGCAGACATACGGGCACATCCACAGACATGTGTACATGTTGCCCATCTTGATTCCATCCAGGGGACCCCTGAGGGATGGAGTGGACAAATCTGCCCTGCAGGTGGGAGTCCAGTCCTTTCTGTCTGGCTTCCCCGCCCCAGCTCCTCAGGAAGGCTGTGGCTCCGACCCTGTGGGGTAAGTGCCGCTATGAGTGCCAGGCTATGAGGACCAGGAGGTACTGATTGGAGGCTTTGCTCCCAGGGAGGAGACCCCTGACGCTGGCTAGCTTCCTTGGTATGGACAATGGGGACACATACAGTCTCCTCAGGCAGACAGGAGAGCAGCTGCTTGTACCCTGGGAGGGGCTGATGCTGACCACAGATTCAGGACTGTCCAACCTACAGCAGTAGGGTGCTTCTGGCAGCCCATGTCTCCCCCAGCCAGCATCTAGCTGTTGGGGGGCAGGCAAAGCTGTGACTCATTTTAGAGTCAGGGGTCAGGCCTAAGGAGAGCAGCTTCTGCTGGGCAGCCTCACTCACCCATAGCAGTGAACAGAAGTTCCTACCCTCAGGGGTGCTGACCTTGGGATGGGGAGAACAGGCACACGCATGCTAGTGGAAGGTGATCTGGGGGGTGGACTTGGCTGTGTCCTTGCCTGAAGCAGGTGTGGAGGGCTGTTCAAGTAGGGACCAGAGCTCTTGGAGGAGGTTTCAGGGGAGGGAGAGGCTGCCAGCCAGGTCTTTCCTCCAGGGTTTCTGTGGGGGAAAAGTGGGTAGTAGGGGCCTGGGCAGGCTGGGGAAGAGGCCTTAATCCTCCCTCAGAGGCTGTGGGGGTCAGGAAGATCAGAGGCTGGGAAGCCGTGGGAAGAGGTTGGGAAGTCCTGAATCCTGTGGCCTTGGGCAGCACTGACCTTGACCATGGGCTTCAGGAGGGATTCAGGATTTTGGGGCTCAGCATTGATACCTCCCCCTGGCTTCTGGGCCTCCGATGGTGAGACTGCGGGTGGGTAAAGCTGTTGACTGCCTGCCCCTCATGTTCTGCAGACACATGTAGGTGGAAAGTCCCAGCTTAGGGAACCTGGCTGCAAAGCTTCCAGCTTTGAGCTGAGCACAAACAGGAAGGAGCCAATTGCTCCCCCAGGGCCTAGGCCCATCTCTTGCTGCTCCCTGCAGCTTCACTACCCTAAAGGCCTCATACAGGCGGAAAAGCTGTTAAGAGGTGGGGCCTGGGAGTAAGTGCAGAAGGCTCCACGGGGCACTCTTTCCCAAGGGTGGGCTGATCTCCCCCACACCCGTAGGAGCCAGTCCCTCTCAGAACAGGCCTGGGTTTGGGTGGGGTGTGTGCCTGAAGCCGGCAGTATTCTCACCTCCTAAAGACTGCTCAATCCTAGAGGGCTTCACTGAGATGGGGTCACTGTGGAGGGCCTTGGGACATGTCCCTGGGGGTCTAAGGGCACATGGCTGGAGATGTAGAGTCCTCTCTTCAGGAGAGGCTATGGAGGGTCTCATCCTGTCCCTAGCTTGGGGCAGCTGTGGTCACTTGGACAGCAGAGGCAAAGTGAGCAAGAAGTGTGTAGGTATCAGTCCAGTGGGAGGGGTCTCCCCAGCACATCATTGCATGGGACACCTTCCAGCTGTGCCTGCAGTGTCAGGGAGCCCTGAGAACCCAAGAAAGGCCAGAGAATGTCCATATGTCTGGCATTCTCCTCAGTCCTTGAATTTCTCTGAATGAGCCTTGCATAGGCAAGGCAATTCACGCTCTGGCTTTCTTAACCTCAGAGGCCCCTGCTGAGTTGTGACTTTCAAGGGGGCAATACTTATCCCTCCCCACGGGGACCATGTCCATATTTGGCTGGTTTCTGGGCCTGGATTATGTGGGCATCGCTACCTGTAGACCTCAGACCAGGCTGTCCATTTGTGGGCAGATAACACAGGGATGGGAAAGCTGGAGGACAAAGCCTGAGGGAGATGACCTCATCTCCTGGATCCTTCTCTCCTGGAGCTCGCAGGGTTGGCAGCACAGACATGGGCTGGTGGCCAGAAAGTCTGGCATGATGGACCGGCTGGAATTAGGGGGCTCTTGGCTTTGCCCATCTCTTCCCCTTCCCATCTGCCTGGCACCAACCTGCGCTTAGAGGATGGGTGCTGGTGTGAGCCTGCTGTAGACATTTTGGCTGCTCCCTAGGAGGACTGATCCAGTACCCTGAACACAGCACACATATACACATCTGTGCACAGATCCTGGCAAATGCACATGTGTACACACATGCCTGCTGTGTTAGTCACTTTTTCATCATTGGAACAAAATACCCAACACACAGTTTAAAGGGGGAGAGGTTTATTTTGGCTCACAGTTTCAGAAGTGTTGGTCCATGGCCGGCTCCAATGCAGAAACGGCCTGGTGGCAGGGTCTGGTGGAGGAAAGCTGCTCCCATGATGATGTTGAGGGAGCAGAGAGGGAAGAGAGGAGGTGGGGAGGGAAACAGACCCTTCCCGGTTATGCCGCAGTGACCCACCTCTTTCAACCAGGCCCCACCTCTTAACAGCCCACTCGGCCACTGAACTTTTTAGTGGATAAATTCACTAATGAGTATCACACCCCCATCATCCAATCACCTTCCCAAAGCCCTGCTTCTGAGCTCATGAGAATTTTGGGTGGACATATTAGATCTAAACCGTAAAAAACCACACACACACACACACACACACACACACAAACCAAAAAACCCATAATGCCTGCACACAGATTTTAGCACACACACGTGAATCCACACGCCTGGACACACATGCCAATACACAGATCCCAGCACATGTACAGACACATGCCTATGCACAGATCCCAGCACATATATAAATGCACACACATACTTGTACATAGATCTCAGAACATGCACACACATGCCTGAATATACTTAGATCACATGGATCTAGCACAGGCACACACACACCCATACAGTCACACACTGGTACGCTGTGTTTGCATGAACTTCTTCAGATGAACTAGAACACAGAAAGGCTG
>NW_022900934.1:120381-168645 GCF_012274545.1 Fukomys damarensis | reverse complement strand
CACACACACACACACACACAAACCAAAAAACCCATAATGCCTGCACACAGATTTTAGCACACACACGTGAATCCACACGCCTGGACACACATGCCAATACACAGATCCCAGCACATGTACAGACACATGCCTATGCACAGATCCCAGCACATATATAAATGCACACACATACTTGTACATAGATCTCAGAACATGCACACACATGCCTGAATATACTTAGATCACATGGATCTAGCACAGGCACACACACACCCATACAGTCACACACTGGTACGCTGTGTTTGCATGAACTTCTTCAGATGAACTAGAACACAGAAAGGCTGGCCGGCCAGCAGGGTGGGCCAAACCTTCCTGGAGGGGTTTGGGGCTGGGTGGGAGGGAGGAGATTGGGAGGGGGCCAGGACAGGTTCACTGTCCCTTATCGTGTGCTTGCTGCCCTGCATCCCCATTGCACAGGTCCTGGCACACATGTGATCTCAGCCTGTGTTGTCAGCCTGTCATGTTTCAGCCTTTGCCTAGGCTGTCACAGCCATTTTGCACACATCTAAAGTTTTTTTTTTTTTTGTACCAGAGACTGAACTCGGGACCTTGTGCTTGTGAAGCAGGTTGCAGAACCACTGAGCCAGATCCCTGGCCCCATTTTGCACACATCTACACTCATGCCTTGTTGAAGCACTTTCACGCCCACCTCAGGCCCACACATGCCAGTCATACCCACAGATATTCCCACCAGGTTCAGAGCCCAGAGACCTCTTCCCTCGGGAGCCTGTCCCTATACCATCCTCTGCTCAACCTGGTCAAGGGATCTTATGGGAAGTCTCTGGGTAGCAACAAGGGAAGAGCTGTTCACTGCCCAACCTTCTCTGTGGTGAAAGCACAGCCAGGGACTGCTGTGGTGAAATCTCACGCAGGCTGTGATGGATGGACAGAGCTGTGCATAGGATCTGTGGAAAGGTTCTGTACTCCAAGGATGCCACAGGCCCTGACTCTGGGAGGGGCCTGCATGCTGCGTTGGAGCTGGGCCTGGGCTGGAGCAGCAGTGCTACTAGGAGAGGCAGCATGCTGACTTCTGCCTGTTGTGCCTCTCCCTCAGAGCCCCTATCCTCTGCACAGAGCTGGGCATTTTGCGGCACAAGCCAACTAGGGGAGACACCCTCAGTCGAAGGGACCCCAGACATGCTCCTGCCTCAACCCAGGCCTCTTGCTAGTGAGAATTCCCTAGGTCTCACCTTTATCCTTTTGCTTCCATGTGCCTCTGCCGGTCTAAGTAACAGACATCAAAGTCCCCACTGTGCACTAGGCTCTGGGGCTTACTGCTGGAGGTCCACAGTGGGCTGGGACCTGGCTTGTTTGAAGGAATCCTTTTACTACCTTTCAGGGGTCAGGAGAGGGCACTGTGGCTGGGGACTCTCCCATGCCCATGCCCTAAGCTGAGAACTGTACCTCTATCTGGACCAGAACCTTTGGCCATGCAGGGGTGAGCTCTGCTTCCAGAGTCAGGGGTGGGGCTTTTATTGGAGGGACAGGGCTGGATGGGTATGAGTGAAGGCTCATGTGGATTAACTAAGAGTCAACTTGGAGCGCCCAGCTGAACTGAATCAGTGTGGTTTTGGGTGTGGAAAACCCACCTGAGGGTGGTTGCCAATGCCATAAAAAGAGAGCTAAAGAAGATTATTTGCTATTGATTTTCTTAGAGAAGCTTGCTGTGGCTGGTTTTCCTGAGGCGAACTTGGCTGTTCTTGTCAGAGGAGGAGCTCGAGTCCTCGCTGTTGCTGGCAGTGGCTGCTGTTCTTGTCAGGGGTGCTCTGGTCTTCACCTTGAGCATTGCTTCCTGGCTCCATGGCAGATCCCTCAGCCTGATGGCACAGATCCTTTACTCTGCTGGTGCAGACTTTCTAGCTTCCACCACTGGTCTTTGGGCCTTCCTGGTGCAGATCTTTAATATGGACCTGCATGGGACACTGGCGTGGGCTCTAAGCCTCTGACTGGACTCCTGGAGGACATTGCCTTGGACACTAGGCCTTTAGCTGGACTTGTGTGGGACATTGCCGTAGGATCAGCTGGATTCTTTGGGTCTCTCATATGTGGATAGATCTCTTGCACTCCTCTACATTTGACTTTTTGGAGTGAATATTATAAAATAATCCTATAGATTATATGTCCTGTATTAAATCCCTTCCAAAACCTGACTGCAACTCCAGTCAGACTACAGCTTAGGTCTGGGAAGCAGAGAAACCTAGGAGGATCAGAAGGGGCCTCAGTTTCTCCCCTTTTGGTCACGTGTCTTATAGGGCATATATCTGTCTTCCCTGCTCTCCCTCCATGGAGCCCTGGGCCCACCCTATTCCTATCCCACTGTGTTTAGCCCAGGGTGATAGGGAGGGGAGCAACTGCTTTGTTATACCACAGAGGGTCTCAGATAGCTTCTTTCCTCCATCCCCAGGGACAGTGAGTCAAGAGACAGAGGCAGATCTGGCAGAAACACAGTTTCAAGCTCTTGAGGTTGCCATAGCAACTGCATCTCTGCTGTGATTGGGTGGCCATGCAGGCATGCATGTAATGCCCCATGCAGGCTGGGTGCTGAAGCCATGTTGGCAACTCTGGGCTGGCCCTCTATTGCATGTGTCCTGTGGTACAAGTGAAGGACAGTGCAGTGCGTGGTACAGGTGAAGCGTGGTATAGGTGTGCATGGCACAGGTGTGCTATGGTGCAGGCACTTTGTGCCGGTGTGTAGCACAGGTGCGGCCCAGTACAGATGAGAAATGGTGCAAATGTGGCATGTGGCGTGGTCAGGGCTCAGGTTTTCTTGTGCCAGGCATCTGCTTCCACCCAGCTGAAAGCAAGTCTGTAGTGAAGGGTAGGGCAGTCCTGAGCTGGACAGATGACAATCCAGTTGTGCAGGGTCCTGGACACCAAAGTTTTTGATACTAAAGGGGATGAGCCAAAGTTCTACCTCAGCTCGTAGCTTCAGCCGTCAGTGGACACGGCCAGGCCAGCATGCAGGAAGTGTCCTCTGCTGGTCCTGTGGCCATCAAGCTGCTACCTTGATCCAGAGATGAGAAAGTAGGTAGAGGGACATTGCCTGCTTCCAAAAGCTCCTTGATGCTGGCAATCGTAGCGCTTACTTATAATACCACATGGCTACCCCCCTTTTTTTGAGACAGGGTCTCACTATGTAGTTGAGACTGACCTGGAACTCACTATGTAGCCCAGGCTGGTCTCGAATGTACAGCGATCCTCCTGCCTCAGCCTCCCAAGTGCTGGGATTACAGGCATGCACCACCATGCCTGGCTATGGCTACCTTTTTGACTTTTGGAATCTTCAGCTGATGAGGATCTGGGCTTATTGGGGTTGTTACTGAACTCAGGTTCATCCACTTGCTGTTTGAAAAAGCCCATTGACTCAAGGACAAGTTGTTGGGGCAAGGAGAAAGGTATATGTAGAAACCAGCAAACCAAAGAAGATGGGAGGCTACAGCCACCAAAGGCCATCTGAAGGGCATTAGGTGTGGGAAGAGGCTTTACAGGGAGGGAGAGGAGCAGCGAGGCAAGGGGCAGAAAAAAACTGATGACTGGAGATTTAGATACTGCTCCAGTGACTTGGAGTGGAATGTATAGTTCTAGACAAAATATCTCTTTTTCTTTCCTTCCTCTTTCCATCTGCCCCAATCCCTTTTGGTATGTGGCCTCTTTAAATTGCCCAGGCTGGCCTAAAGCTTGTAATATTTCTTCCTCAGCCTCCCCAGTAGCTGAGGTTGCAGGTGTGCGTCATCACACCCAGATCAGGCAAAACATTTCTTAAATGTGGAGTTGAACAGAAATCTAAGCCCAAAGCTTGGGCAGCAAAGGAGACACAATATGAAGGCAGAGCTGCCAAGCTTTCATCCTGCTCCAGTCACCTGTGGGACCTTTATAGGTTCAAGCAAAGTATTAGCGCTTTCAGCAAAAACGGCCCTCAAGTCTCTGGAGAGTAACCCAGGCTATTACTGTCTTAGCCAAAGCCTCATGGGCAGCAAAGCTAATAACATATTGCTTGGCTGTGTGACCTCCGAAATTAGTTTTCCTTAAAGTCAACTAAACACAAGTGAAGTTGGAAGGTTCATATATGTTTCTTCCTGGTTACAGGGTGACATGGGCTCTCATCTGGCTAACCCTCTCGTGCCGGAAGGAGTCAGGACCTCACCTAGAGGTAGGCATGGCACTAATGTTCATGGGTTGATTCAAAAGCATGCGGGCAGACTTGGAAGGGTGTGGGGGGGTGGTGACAGTGTTTAGCAAGACAGCTGTGACACAGAAGCCAAGGCTATGGTCTGGATCGGACTGGGAAGTCAGGCATCATATGGATGAGGGAAGCTTGCACAAGACAGATCATAGTTTGGCTGGAGGGGATACAGGAATGGGGGCTCAGATTGGAGGTTCCTTGAAGGGAGACAAGGGTCTGCAGGAGCCACAGGAACAAGGAGCTTATGTCTTCCGTCTTGGAGGGGAGACAGGGCCAGAGGAGGTGGATGGACGTGCAGGAGGTCAGCATGGCCCATTGCATAGGGCCCTGGGAACTCCAGCTTTGCTCTAGACCTTAACTTAAATGTCATCTTCTGCCCATGTCAAGACTCTCCTCACCTGCATCATGGCCCCTTCTGTGACTTCTGGAGTTGGAGCTGGCCACACGGCCCTTTGTGTGTGACCACCTGAGTGTGGCCTGTGTGTCTTCTGGGCTATGTGTAAAGCCCAGGACCCTGGGGCTTTTATTGCCCAGCTTTCCCTTGCAGATTGAGGGCTTGTGGTGCCCTGAAGGAGGCTGCACCCCCCCGACCCCTGCCACTCGTGGACTAGTCACTGCCTGGCTCCCTTGTTGTGATGGCAACACTGTGGACACAGGTGTGGCACCTTGGCCTCACCCTCTTAAGAGCCTGACCCTGGTGATCTCATAACCGCCAGTGTCCTCCACGAGGGATCAACATCCCAAGAATTCCCTTGACCCTGGACAAACCATATGTCAATGTGACCTGCCTGGGGTACATGAGAGGGTGCCACTCCAGGGGAGGCTGTGCTGGGCTAGAGAGCCTCCTTGTGTCCCAGGCTGGTCCTTTGTGTTCACTCGCTTCCTTCTGCCACCACCATGGCCAGTTCCTGAGGTGCAGGTCTCACTCGGGCTGTTTCCTTTCTGAAGCCTACCAGGTGGCAGGTGCTGAAGCCAAAGACACATCTATGCTTTGTTTTGTCCCCAAATGGCCCAGAGGCAAAGCTGGAATGAACTTACTGGTCCTAGAGCAGCAGGAGGCTTAGCTTCCCAAGAGAGCTGCCACCAGAAGTTGGCCCCAGGCGATTCCCTGGACACCCGGAGCCTGTGGCTTCCTCCCTGGGATCTAGAAGTGGTGAGTGAGAGGAGCTCCCATTAGGGAGACCCAGATCCTGGGCACCTCCTGGCGGACTCTCCTGTCTGCAGGCACTCTTTCCATACCTCTGGCCTTTCAGGGGAGGTGGGCAAAGCCTCCCACACTCAGGACATTGGAGGATCAAACAGAACTCTGCCTGTCTTCCCCATCCAACTTATTGTTTTTCAGTACCTGGCTCCTCTAGACCTGGTCTGGAGTCTCATCCAGGAGGGAGCACTGACCTCAGACCAACAGGGAGTAAGGCAGGAGGCTGGCGGGCTTCCTGGAAGGGGAGTGTGCAGGTTGAGTCTCCCATTCTGCAGGGAACTAGGAGGCTGCTGGTCAGAGGTGTGGGCCTCTGATGTGGCCGGGCACTTTCCCAACCTGCTCTTCGAGGAGGCCCTCCTGGACTGGATTCACGTGACCTCAGAAGGCCGCATTTCCCACTGGGCCAGTAGCTGAGCAGGGACTCCTGTGGCTCCAGCCTGGGCAGGCTCATCGTACTGCGGTCTGGTCCTGCTGTCTGGTGCCAGATCTCAGCAGTGCTGCAGAGGCTGTGAGAGTTCTAATAGGGAGGTCCTGTTCCTGGGCCCTTGCTGAACAGCCAACACACTCAAGAAAGGCTCTCGGGGGCTGGGAATTTAGCTCAGTGGTTCGGTGGCCTGCCTTGCAAGCGCAAGGACCCGAGTTCAATCCCTGGTACCAAAAAAAAAAAAAAAAAAAAAAAAAAAGCTCTCAGGTGGAGCTTCAGGACTGGACCCAGTACACATTTGTGGGCTGGCATGGGGTGGGGCAGGTGCTGTGTCCCTGAGAATTTATACCCCCAAGGAAATCCATTCTGGTGTCGAGACCCACAAACACACCATGTCCCTCATTATGCTAGCCCCAACCCTGTTGAGCGTCACTGCAGGGTTTCTGGGGAGGTTGCCTCTGGAACTGAGCTTCTAGGGTGTGGGGGCTCTGCTGCAGAGGGAGGAGCGGTGGGAGGTATAGGCAACTGAGGCTAGTGGGAGCGATGTTATGATTTAGAGTTAAAATGTCCCTCGAAGCCTGAGGCACTCACAGGTGTGGCTTTTGGAAGGTGATTGGATTATGGGGGCGTACAGTTGATTTGCTGTTAGGAGGTGGGGTCACTGCGGCATGGCAGTGAAGGATTTCTCCCTCCCCAGCACCTCTCTGTGTGCTCTCTGCTTCCTGTCTGCCATACTGTGAGCAGCTCCCCTCTGCCATCCTCTGTGCCATGCAGTTCTGCTTTGGAGGCAGCTGACTGTGGATTGAAACCTCTGTGAACTATAAGCCAAAGCAAACCTTTCCTCCTTTAAATTGTGTTTTGTTCCAGCACTGTATTTCAGAATGATTGGAGTCAGCCCTGCAGGGCTGGTGGGCTACATTGTGGGGAGGTGGGGCTTTATCTGCAGGCAGTAGGGAGCACGAAAGGTTTTGAGCAGAGGTGTGACATAGCCACGTGTGTTTAAGAACAGTCACTCCGGCTGCTGGGTAGAAGGGAGATGGAGGCGAGGGACGAGGGAGAAGTGCAATTGCTTAGACCCCAGAGCCGGCCGTGAGGACAGACTGGACACGAGTGGAGGTGTGACTGGCACAGAAATTGGGGTTACCGGCATCCAGAGTGGGCATGGTTAGCTCCGGTGCTGCAGTGCCTGGGTTGCAGCATCGTGTCTGCCAACTGGGCAGGTTACTTCTACTCTCTATACTGGTAAAATGGAGAAAACAATACCTTTTTTGAGATACTGGTGGGTTAGAGTGCCCTGAAAACAGGGCGCTATCTACTCATTCACCCGTCCATCTGTCCATGCATCCATCCATCTATCTGTCCGTCTACCCATCCACCCATCAATTTGCCTACCCACTCATCCATCCATCGACTTACTCATCTGCCAACACCCCCACCCGCCAGCCACCCACCCATCGATCCGCGTACCCGTCATACTATCGATCCGCTCATCCGTCTAATCGCTTATCCACCGTCTTTCCGCCCAGCCATCTGCCAATCCCCTGTCCGTCCATCCACCGCCACCAGTCATCCACCTGCCCCATCTACCCATGCACCCACCCGCCCGTCTACCCGCCCGTTCCCCTCCCTATTCACTGGCCGACCACCGTCCACCCATCCATCCACCTGTCCGTCCATTCACTCCCTCATCCACCTACCCACTCACCTCCCCACCCGTCCACTCATCCTCCCACTTAAGTCGCCTCCCTCATCTTCTCCGCCTCTGTGAGCCTTGGCTGTGTTCTCAATGCCATCTCTGCTCTGGGGGCCCTGGGACGTCACCCCAGTTCTGAGTGGTAGGGCCCTGCGTGCTCCCGGTGATGATGTGTACCCACCAAGGGAGGCTTGATGGAAGCAGAGTTTGGCCCTTGGGGACATTACTGTGGACCGAAGCTGAAGGGACGGCAGGCTCTGGGAGAGATGACAGTTTGCATTTTGGATGTTCTGTGGGCTTCCACACAGAGTATCGTCTTTGTCACTGGGCGAGGACTGGAGGTCCGGAAGGGAGAGTACTCTGGAGTATATGTGTGCTTTCCTGGGGACAGGAAACAATGTGAGGCAGAACCCACACCAGGGAAGAGGAGCCCAGGAGAGCATTGGGAAGAAACAGCCCCGGGGCCTGGAGCGGACCTAGGAGAGCCAGGTGGGGCTGTTTGTGTCCAGGCATGGGCTTGGGTAGGCTGCAGTTTGTGGAGAAGGGGACACAGACCAGCCTGGGAATACTGGGATGGTGAGTGTGATGTGAGCAGGAGGCTGAGGAGTAGGGTGGGCTTGGCCTCCGGACACTACAGAGAGGAAAAACACAGACTTGGTGAAAGCTGTCCCCAAGCTAATTTGTGTGATGCAGCTAGCCTGAACTAAGTGAACTTATATCCCAAAGTAGTATGATCATCACAGAATTCACAATAGCAATTTATTCCTAACTTACCAGTAATTTGTAAAAGAAACAAGTTGATTCTACAGAGTAAATTAGGCTCAGGGTAAATACGTGTACGTAGATTTCAACAGTAGGCAAATATCCCTAATGGTGAGCATTAAACTTCTGTTACTAATATAGATGGAATATTTATACCTATGGTTCATATTGCATGCACACTGGAATCACCTGGACTGTTTTTAAAAGCCGTGGATTCAGGGAGCTGTGGCACATACCTGTAATCCCAGCACTCTGGGAGGACGAAAACACGAGGTGGAAGGATGGCAAATTGGAGGCCAGCCTGGCAGCTTAGTGATTCTGGCTCCAAAAGTGTGTGTATGTGGGGGAGAATATAGCTTAGTTCTCCCCGAATTCAATCCCAAGTACTGGAGAGAGGGGAGGGAGAGGGAGAGGAGAGGAGAGGCCACACCTGGTTCTGGTGTGCTTGGGGAGAATACCTGGGCGTTGCCTTTTGAATTCCAAGTGTTGCTAATATGTATTTGGCGGTGGAAACCACAGGTTTGTATTTCAGAAATGGCTGGAGTCTTGCGTGTTCTACACTGTGAAGATTCCATTCCAGAATTCTCCATCCTTGAAGCTGGGTGACTCTAGAGTCCAGTGAAAGCTTGATGACCTCTCCTAGACAAAGGCAGAAACATTCCCATCAACTTTTAGGGGATTCTCCAATCCCTGAATCTTCTCTAACCCTTCTCCATAGATTTCTTTTATGGTTTCATGTTAGATCAAATTGTTAACATACGGCAATTGTGATTGCTCTATTTATTCCACTGCCCCAAACTTCCACGATTTAAATTTAATTATCATTCATAGTGGGAGATTAATAATTTGTTAAGCCAGGTCATGTGTTCTGGGTTCACCCTGGCAAATCGGTTCTGTATGTCGGTTTTCTAATCTGCGAAGTGGGGTGAAGACTCTACTGGCCCCACAGGGTATACTGGAGTGGACAGGCTCTTGTGGAATGAGCAGAGAAACAGGTCTTTAGGACCCACCTGAGTATGTAAGAGCCCTGAGCTGCACAAGGTGCTGGAGAGCTGCTGAGGGAAGGAGGGGGTGGCTTGGGTCCCCTCTGTTTATCCAAAGTAGTAGTCTCACCTCACCTGGGGTGAGGCCCTTCCCGACTCTGACCCCCTCTTGTGACTCCCTCCCCCTGGTAACCATGACACGGGCTCACGGCAGGGCCTCTTATGGCAGGAGGTGCGGGGAGGCGCTGCCTGGCTCTTGTTGGCTGGAAGGGGAGGAAGTGGAGGTCAGAGGTGATCTTGTGGGGCTGAGTGAGGAGCTCAGGGAAAGCCTTTGTATTCTACATATTCATTTAATTAATTTGTTTTTGATATTGTGAGACAGGGTCTCACTATGTTGTTTAGACTGGCCTCGAACTCAGGGCATCCTCCTGTCTCAGCCTCCCCTGGGATTATGGGCATGTGCCACCACGGTGGGCTCTATCTGTGTTTTTGGGTTTGAATGTTTTGTCAGGAAAGCTTTCAGAAGACTTTGAAATGTAAAAAAAATAATGTGTGTATTGGCTCCCTGTTATGGTTTATATTTAGATGTCCCCTGAGATCCTCATGTGCTCATAGGAGGGCTTCTGGAAGGTGACTGGAGACTGGGGATTTAGCTCAGTGGTACTGCCTTGCACACTAGATCCTGAGTTCAAAACCTGTTGGGGGTGGGGGAAGGAAGATGACGGGCCCTGGGGCTCATAGCTGACTCTCTTAGGAGGCAGGGCTTACCTTGCCCAGAGAAGATGGGCTAGTGGGGCGTGACCTGAAGGGTTCCTCTCCCTCACGGGCTCCAGCCACCAGGAGGTGAGCAGCTTCTCCGCCATGTTCCTATCCTATGCTTCTTCTTGGGAGCCAGCTGACTATGGATTGAAATAAGTCAAAATATACATCTCCCTCTTAAAGTTGTGGGTGTTGAATTTTTAGTCCCAGAGATGCAGAATGTTGCTAAGATACCTCCCTTTCTAGATTTTCTGTTTTTCTTTATCTTTGAACTATTTTATAGCTCTGTGATTGTAGAAAATGGATAGTAATGCAGATAGTTTTTGCTCATAAACACACAAAGGAGTTCTTCCCAGGGGCATGCAACTGGGAATTACGCTGTGCACACTGATCATTTCTGTGCCTGTTTACAAATCCACTTCAATATCTGTTTTAGTCACTTGTCACTGGAACACAGTGGCTGACACCCAAAAATTAAGCAGGGAAAGGTTTGTTTTGGCTCCTAGTTTGCAGAGGTTTCAGTCCGTAGTTGGCTGGCTCCGAGGCAGGGCTGCATGGCAGGGTGGCACTGCACAGGAGAGCTGGCCTCGGCACGCACAAGGAAGCAGGAGGAAGGACAGAGCCAGGGAGGGAAACAGGCCCTTTCAAGTCCAGCTTCCAGGGACTCTGAGACGGAAACAGTGTGAAGCATATGTTCAAGCTTTGGACGGCAAGTACACAGATCTTAACTCAGATGATGTAACTGGCTTACGGGAATCTGAAGAAGAGCAACAGCAACAACAGCAGGAGTCTGCGCGCAGGGAAAACCTCCTTGTCATGAGACTAGCAACCAAGGAGCAAGAGATGCCAGAGTGGACTATTCAATCCAATACCTCAAGCAAGTCCAGCAGCCAAGTGTTGCCCAACTGAGATCAACAGTGGTAGACCCAGAGATCGACCTGTTTCTCCTAAAAATGAAAGGTGAACTGGAACAGACTGAAAAACTGGGACAAACCCAAAATGAACAGAGTACCTGATAGGTAAACAAGTCATGCTCCCCAGTCAAGACTTCCCTGCCAGTCCCACTATGAGAAAGATGTGGTGGGACAGCCAAGTACTCATTTTCACACCAAGACTCAGACTTTTTGAGAGAAGGAAAAGCCACATTCTTATACTGTGCAGCTTGTAATGGTTAATGTAAAACTTACCGGGTGAACCTTCTGTTTCAGCTTTTTCCTCTTCCCCTTCCCCTTGCTTCAGAGGTCTGATATCGTTGGACTATTCTGAAGAAGAGGCCACCTTTGAAAAATTCCTCTTCTAGAACATGTAGACACATGAGAAATATTTCTGTTTGAAGAAAATAGAAGGAGAAACATGTCTTGAGTCTGTGGTGCACATTGTGTCTTCAGACAGTTTGAGATTGAAAAACCTATAGATGTCAAATCATAAATTGAACATGTAAAATTCCAGTTAAATGTAAAAGCGGAATACAAATCACTCTTAACCTTGAGCACAGTGACTTAGAGACACTGTGTATCAATTTTGCTAATAAGACTGTGAACTTCATGATTGTTGTTGAACTTCTGGATCAAAACTCAAACGAGGTAAATTTTGCCTTTTAAGGATTTATTTGCTAAGAACCAACTTGAATAGTCATAAGAGAAATAATAGATGTTAGTAAAGTAGTACATATATTTAACCATTTAGCTTAGGGCTGTATATTACTTAATGGAGCCTAAACTAATATGGTTTTATTTAAAAAAATTTTTTTTTGGTACTGGGGATTGAACTCAGGACCTTGGGCTTTCAAGGCAGGCAGCAGCACCACTGAGCTAAACCACCCACTGGTTTTGATCAATGGTTTGTTCTTTGAATGGTTTCAAAAACTGTAGATAGGCTGGGTATGGTGGCGCACGCCTGTAATCCCAGCACTCGAGATGCTGAGGCAGGAGGATCGCTGTGAGTTTGAGGCCAACCTGGGCTACATCGTGAGTTCCAGGTCAGTCTCACTACATAGTGAGACCTTGTCTCAACACCCCCCAAAAACAAACAAACAAACCATCAAACAAAAACCCTGTAGATAATTTTAATTAAGGATGGTATGAACATGAAGCAGTGGTATCAGATTTCAGGCTTAAACTGTTTGAAGCATTATAAACATCCACGTTACAACTAGATTGTACAAGAATAATGGCTGTGATGAGACGCACTGCATAATTTTTATTCAGCAGTGAACTTTGTGAAACCCTCTTCCCATTCAACAGGTGCATGTTAAAAGACCATTGGGGGGAAAAAAAGAGCATTGTCTTTGGTGTTAATGGGGGAATGTGTTCCTTCATTGTATTTGGGCCTTTCACGTTAATACTTCTGATACTAAATTAAATGTGCCTTGAAAAAAAAATAATGGAAACTCAAATGATTTGTTCCACAACCCAAAAATATTCATATAAAAACAGTTACAATATTGTAATATAATACAAAATAATAAAAAATACAAAATATAAATAAAGTAACCTGCACTTAGCTTTGAAAAGCTTTGTGGCTGGTGTGAGGGAGACAAGAGAGAAAATTTTTGTGTAGGACTATTTTCACTTTCACTAATGCAATCACTGATGTCTATTGGCTCAATGGAATCCTTTTTATTTTGTGCAACTTCACTTTTTAATTTTTAATTTTTTTGATACTGGGGATTGAACTCAGGACCTTGTACTTTCAAGGCAGGTGTGCAACTTTAATAAGGAACTTATCAGATGACACTTGCTTTTGCCTCCTTTTGAGGATTTCGTGGAAATGTAACATTGCATTGTTGTTAAACAGATTCAGTACTTGCACCACTACAGTCTTATTCAGGTGGTGTTTTTCTAAAAGAATTTGCATTGTTTCCCACATTTTACATCTCCTTAATCTTATTTGCAGTGGGGGATTCCTGTGCTTTTTCCTCCTCTGTATATAAGGTATCCTCCATAACCACTTGCTTTTGGGAGACAACACCCACAATCCCACAGTGAGAAGAGAGGGTGTGGGGAGAGGAGAGAGAAGAGGAGCCACAGGAGAGGTGACCTTCAGCGTCCCATACTACTCTATTGCAAGACACCACTCATCAAGTTAAAATTTATTAGAGATGTTTGTCTTTCAGAACACAAAACAAGTTACTTGGTATCCAAGATTTTATTTCTATTTTGATTTCCTGATTTTGGCCATTCTCTCTGGAGTAAGACGGAATCTCAGTGTTTTAATTTGCATTTCTCTAGTGGCCTGCTGTAGTGAGCATTTTTACATGTATTTCTTTGGCCATTTGAACGTCTTCCTCTGAGAAGTGTCTATTCAGTTTTCGTTGTCCATTTTCTGATTGGGTCTTTCATTCTGGACCCCTGAGTCTTTGTAGAGGTGACCCTGCCAGCGCCTTCATTCCAGGCCTTGGCTTCCAGAATGGCGAGATATACATTTCTGTTGTTGCGAGCCATGCTGTCTGTGCTTCCTGGTAAAGTCACTGCAGATTAAGGATATAGCACAGATAGGTGGGTGCCAGGGAAGGCACAGGAGAAGGTGGGGGTAGCAGGAGGTACCAGTCATAAAGGGCGGTTTGGCCTTTTTCCTAAAGGCAGTGGGAAGCCTGCCACCTGTTAAAAGTGCATGTTTGAAGGTAAAATCATATTATGTCACTTTGCTCGTGGGTAGGAAACAGGGTGTGTGTCCTTGTCACTCTGCCCCTTGGGAAGCCTTCTTACAGGTCTACCTATGGGAGGACATGGACTGAGAAGACCATGGGGAGTTGCAGGTGGTGTTTTAGTGCATTTGCCCTGGACCGTGCACACTTTATCATTTAACCCACAAATGTCAGTGGAAGAGACAGCAGGGCCCTTGCTCCAGGTGTGTGTGTATGTACTGTGTGCAGGGAGACTGCAGTGTTGGATTGTGGAGCCTTGAAGCAGGTTTCCGAGTGCAGGATAGGGCTGTTTGGTTTCATAAGCCTGCTCTGAGGTATTTGGGCTGTGGGCTAGGCCAGGGTGGGGGACAGCCTGTGATGATGAGGAGCTGGGGGAACCTGGCTGGTCATGTCCTCCTATGCTGAAGTACTTTCTGGTTCCTCACATCCTGCAGGGACTGCCACATGGCCCCATCCTTTTGGAACCTTAGGGCGAGCAGGCTGGGCCACCTCTACCCTCCAGAGTCCTGGGACTTGAGCCTGGTCTTGGTCCACAGTCAAGTTGGAAGGAGCAGAATGTGCTTCTGGAATGTGGGGCAGGTTCAGGATTTTGTGGCTCCTTGAATTTTGTGTGTCTTCCCTGTCTACCAGCTGGGGGCAGTGTCTGCCTAGGCATGCTACCTGGACACCTCCTGGGATTTTAAAATTTTGTGACAAGGTCTTGCTATTTTGCCCTGCTGGCCTTGAATCCCCCCAGCCTTCTGAGTAGCTGGGATTATGGCATGCACCACTTTGCTTCCCTTGGAAAGGCTTGAAGGGCATCTCCTCTATGCTGAGGCCAACAGAGAAAGGGAGGTTGCTGGCTGTTCCCCACCCCGGTGCACTTCAGAATCTCTCTGGAAGCTCCCTCAGGCCTTTGATCAGCATCTCTGGGGTAGGCCGTAGGATTGGGAATTTGGAGATGTATTTTAAGGTATTTTTTTCTTTTTTGAGGAAAAAGGATGTACATACATATAGTTTAAAAGCCAAAATATTTAAACATAAACAATTTAAAAACAGAGTATGAAGCAGACATAGTGAAAGGATACCCCTGTTTTCTGTGTCCCCACAGGGATTCTGGGAGGTGACAAGCATACCCTGCCCCTGGCTGTGGTTCATTCTGTGAAACACTGTGGCTTGGAATGGCTGGGGCACAGGCCACCTGCTCATGGTTTTTGCCCCTGACTGGTTTAGCTTTTCCTGACTGGCACACTGCTTTCAATCTTACTCTTGGATGTGGCGTGAACATGTTCTTGAACCTGTGTGCTTCCCATGAGGTAAGGACTCTTAAGGAGCTGCTGGGGTGAACCTTGGAGCTGTGGCCACAGCGCCCGCCGCAGCTCGTCCTTGCTCCTCTCACTGCAGCCTTGGCCGTGGCCTCTCTTCCGCACCCTCCTGACGTATTTATGTTGACAAACCTGTAGATCTTTGCCAGTTTAAGAGTGAAACAGAGAAATGCTCTGCAGTTTAAACCTGTATTTTTCCTACCATACATCAGAATAAACAGCTTTTTATGTCTTTTTTTTTTCTGAGTTTTGCTCTGTAATCTAGGTTGGCCTTGAACTTGCTATGTAGCCCAGGCTGGCTTCAAATTGGGATACTCCTGTCTCAGCCTTCCAAGTGCTGAGATTACAGGTGTGTGTCAGCTTGCTTGTCTCAGCTTTTTTATGTTTAGCAGTCATTTCCTTTTTCTCTAAACTATATCCTTGACCCTTAGTTTTGGCTTGTTGGACTTGGCTTCATCCATTTGGAAGGCTCTTTATGTTCTCTAAATGTAAGGAGGGTTTCATTCTCTAAATGCTTGCAAATATTTTTCCTTGTTTGTTACTTGACTTTTGTCTTTGATTAAGGGAATTTTGCCATATAAAATTTTTCTGTTATGTGAGATTTGCGAGCTCATAATATTCCCTCTCTCCCATGCTTTCTTCTAGTACTTCTGTGTTTATTTGTAAAGCTTTAAAATATTTGACCCATCTGGGGTTTATTTTGGTATAAGATTTGAGTTGGGAATCTGGATCAGTTAGGGTCGAGGTAGCAGACTGATGTCACCCTCAAACTGGGAAGTTTGAGGAGAGCTGAGTAACAGGATTAAGGTGTGGTTAGGGTAGGGACAGATATGCACGGTGAACTACCAAGGACAGTGCCTTGTGGGTCACCCTTAGGCCTGAAGGGACTGGAAGGGCTGTGTGACCCATGGAGCCGAGACCTGGGGCACAGACCTGCAGACAGGGTGGGAGGAGCAATGGCCACTCTCTCCTGGACATGGACAGTGCCTCTGGCAAGTGTTGGGTGTGTCCAGCACAGGATGTAGTGCCTCTGCCAGATGTTGAACAGTGTGACCTGGGGAATGGGTGCTTGGGGTACCTCAGGGACTTGGATACAGCCCTCTCGGTTACAGGATGGGGATGGGAGCTGGAAGGCTAAAGCTTGGCTTGGGGGCGGCTAAAGGGAAGGGCTGATATAGATGAAGTAGTGGACCTTGCCCTTGGGGCTGGTGATCTGGGATACCAACATGCGTGGGGCAGGGTTTGTGGGGTGCAGCGGGCGAGCAGGGCTGTTGGTGTGCATGAAGTCTCCACAGATGCACCCTCATCTGCTCACGTATTCAGCAAACGTTGCTGAGCCCTGCTCTAGCCAGGTCCTAGAGCAAAGCTGTGGGGGCTCAGACACCAAGGGTTGTTTTTAATGAGCATTTACTATTCGCAGGCTTCTCATGTTTATCTTCATGAGCTCACAGCAGCCCCAGGCTCTAGATTAGGTTCAGGGAAATTATCAATTCGCCATCCATTGAAAACCCATGAGTACCCAGCTCCAGGGTCAAAGCTCCCTCTGCCCGGCTGTGCTACAGCCCCAGAAAGTCTCCTTGAGTGAAGCTGGGCGGGCTCCACTTCCGGAGCTCCTCCTTGAAGGGTGAGTGAGGTGGTGAGTTTGCAAGGCCAGCTGAGATGTGGGTGCTGAGGTGGACAGTGACCCACTCCTCATTCATCCACCATTCTGAGGTCCATTCATGTGCTCAACACACTGTGCTCAGCCCTTTCTAGAAAGTTACAGTCTTTCTTGACATAAAATTAAACATAAAAGCCGTAATCCTAGCACCCAGGAGGCTGAGTTAGGATTGCCTCAAATTTGAGGTCAGGCTGGGCTATGTAATAAGTTAAAGGCCAGCCTATATTAGGTGGAAAGGACAAACAAAACAAAGTAAAACCCCAAAAATTAAACATAATGAGAAGAATTAAGATGTATTATGTACATGGGCCATGATGAATGTAATCATTACGTACTGCAAACATATACTAATAAAAATTAAAAAACCCACAAAACAATATTAACCAGAAAATCAGTGTACAAAAGCCCAAAACATTGCTGATTTTCCCCAGGATGACTGCCTGGACACTTCTGAAAATGCCAAATTCTTAAAAAGATTTTTTTTGGTGTCCTGCTCTGATAATTCCTTGAACTCTTGCCCTGATGGTTGGAGTCAGTGCCTAGGTGGGCAGGGAAGCTGGGAGGAGAGTGCACAGCTGGTGGGGGTGTAGCTATGTCCTGCGGCCACCAGGCAGGGTGTGAACAGAGGCATATGGTGTGTGGTGTGGAGCAGGGCATGGCCCTCAGCCCCATGGCTGGGTGGGGGAGCCCAGGAGAGCTGTCAAATGTTCCTCTGGAGGTGTGTGAGTGAGGAGAGCACCTGTTTCGAAGGGTGGACAAAAGTGCTGGGTGTCGCGAGCCGCGACGTCGGGGTCCTGCCAGCAGGCCCCAAACCTGAGAGGATTCACCGAGAGTAAACACACTGAGTCATGCTCAGATTCAAACAGGGTTCTTCTTTATTCTTCTTTTACTTCTACTTCTAATACTACTTCTACTACTACTACTACTTTCTGCCAGATGGCTCTCACACTTATATCAGGCAATAATATGAAAGTAAAAACAACTTCAAGGATGAAAAACAATCTCAAGGATAACTGTACAAGGCCACAATTATGGCTCCACAGAATACACATGATTTACAAGAAGCAGGTGTTTTTTCTGGACAGCGAAACTCAGCTAAATAATGCCATAAGATGGCAGCCGATCACGGCCAATCAGAACTTACAACATAGCAACTCCTTCGCTCAGGGAACTGCAATGCAAGCAGCCAGCTCTCTTGCAGTCAGTCTCCCACAAACACCCACAGTGATCTAGAGCAAGCAGAAAGTTGAGTCTTTAACTGTCCTTTGGTGTCTCTGGAATTTTCATAACACCACACAGATAAAGCAGTCTCCCACAGTGGGTATAGAGGCCCAGGGTGGCCCTGGTCTTGACTGGCACATTCACAGTTGACTGGCCAGGGCCCAGGGTCCACAAGAGGCTCCCACCAAAGCACTGAGCCCTTAGTACTAGGCAGGGGGAATATGAGGACAGATACCAGTATGATGTGGGTGAGTTGAATTTGTAAAGTTGTTTAGGGCCTGGACACAGGGGCTAGGGTGCAGAGGGTGGTGAGGAAGTCTTCTTTTGGGTGATCCTAGTGGCTGCCTCACTGTTTGTTTAACCCTGCATCTACCATCGTGGTTTCCAGGACCCTCATTTGGCAGACCCACTGGGTGCACTACTGTGTCTCTGCTCCTGATGTGTTGGCTGATCTGCAGCTGAGGATCCAAATCAAAGTGCAAATTGCTTCCCTTTTCTAAACCCAGGAGCTGAGGGCAGAGCAGCCCATGGGAATGTGAGGCCCCTCCTCCAGGCAGCCCTAGGGCACACACCCACCCACACCAGGTCCTGTGCTGCCTGACTGCCTGGTCCTGCTCTTTCTTTTGTTCCCGTGTGAAGAGAGGGAGCCCTGTAGTGTCTTCTACCTGGGCAAGGCCACTCTCCCTGGCTCCGCAGGCTGGGTGGTGGGGTTTTTAGGGCATGTTTGCTTTCTGAGCTGTTGTGGAAATCTTGGAAGTAGAGAAAACAGATTTTCTCCATTATCTCTCCTGATGTGACAGGTCCTATAAAATCTATTAAAGCCTCTAATGAAACCCCTGCTCAGAGCTGCTCTGTGCATGAGTATGGAGTCAGAATTCAAATTAAAATGTTGTTTTGTAGTCTAGAGGCTTTGCCTGGGAAGAAATTAAAGGGATAGCTCGCCTTGGTGCTGCTAGAACCCAGTGCTCAGGCTTCCTATCATCAAAAGCCAATGCTTGGGAGATGAGAGTTGGAAAGGATCCAGGGTCAGTTGAGGGCAGGTTGATTTGAGGCAGGTGGAGGGGCTTGTTCCCTCCGGCTCCACTGTGGGCAGCCAGACCTGCAAAGGATTTTCTAGGGAGGGAAGGGAGAAGCAGGATTGAACAGCTACCTTCCCAGGGAGGTCTTTGTTGCCCAGAGACATGTCTATCTTTTTTCTCTCTGTAACATCACAAGGATCTTTGATTTCCTGCAGATAGAAGACAGATAGAACAAAGGCTGAGGATGTTGTGATCTCTGTGAATCTAAACTTAACCATGTAGTTGGCTTCTCTTTAGAATACTTGTAAAAGGGAAACATTAAAGAGTTAAGGAGGGGTAAGAACCTCATAAAATCCTGCTATGGCAACTCCCTGAAGAGTTGCCCTGTTTCCTTTGCACCTCTGTTCTCAGGCTTGTGGTCCCATATTGGGAGTGGTCCTCAGCCTGAACCCACAGCTGTGCCCAGGACCTGGTCAGATGAGGAGGTGGTAGTTTGCCCCCATTCCTGAGACTGTTCCTCCCTCAGGCCCCATAGAAGATGCCAGGCAGAGGGCAGGGAAGGTGCACCTGGGGCCAGGTAGCTACTCAGAACTGGAGTATCTCCTTTCTTCTGTCCTGTTCTCTCATCTCTGTCTCTTCTCCTTCTCCTCCTTCTCTGTCTCCTGTGTCTCCCTGAGGGACAGGACCCCAAGGCACCCTACCTGGTGGGAGAGATGGGCACACGTGGGGTACTCAGGGCCTTGCTCTGTGTGGCTACCTGGAGAGGGGATACAGGGACAGGTCATGCAAAGCTGGGACAGTGAAAGGTGCTGTGCTTTCCCCCATTTTCCAAGTTGGTGATACTGTTCTGTCCTTTTTGTGATGAAAGGGAAATTCTAAAAGAAACTACTTGAAAGTGCGAAGCAGTGAAGGGCTGTGTTAGGGAGCAGTTGGGCTTCTTATAAGAGGCTGGAAGCCTGGTGGGAAAGCAGGGGCAGTGTCACAAGCAGAGCTGGCAGGGAGCAGGTGTAGCTTCAGAGCTTAAGACGCACAGGTCCTAACTGATGAAGGAGGGGAAGAGCCACAGTTGGCTGTGGTGGTTGTAATGCTCACTACCAGTGAGGACTAGTCTCCAAATAATGGGGGAGAAATGGTCATATATCAACAAGAAAGCACAACCCAATAAACACAGATAAGCAGCAGGGTTGAGCAGAGATGAGTTTCTGCCGAAGAATGGAGGTAGCAAATCATTAGCGGGGACTCATGTATGCTGTGGCCACTTCTCCCTGAAGAGGTGGCCCTTGGACTGCGTCCAAGAAGCAGGAAATTTTGGCACCGGTAACTCTTCCTGGGTGGGCATAGCTGTATCAGTAGGTCTCCTTAGAGTATCTGTGGAGAATGTCCCAGGCCCAGGGGCCCTGGGGAATAAGAGCTCCCACTCTCCACCCTTTCATCCTCCATGCCCTGGAAGTTCCATGTCCTGGACCACTGGATGAGGAACTTGAGTGTGTGGCATCTCCTCCTTGTCCACAAGGTAGTCTCTACTCTAGATAGAATGAAAAGTCATCCTACCTCATGAGTCATAAGAAACCCTGGAGTTTGAAGGCTTCAAGCACTGGCTAGTCCTTGTACAATGGTGTCCCTCAGTGGGGGTGGCAGGAGGTGCTCTTGAGAGCCTGGTCTGAGGCATCAGCAGTAGAAGACCCAGTGATCAAAATGTGCTTGGATGACAAAAAGGTGGACTTGTGTATCTCCCAGGAGGAAAGCACAGTGGTGTGCTCTTTTCCTGGGATCAGCATGCAGTGTTAAGATGCATCAAATCACTCAGATGAACCTCACTAATGATGTTGAGTGACAGATGTAGCTCGCAGAGCTTGTTCTGTATGATTGTAGCAGTTTAAACTAAAAACATGGTCAGTGTTGTCCTTTGACACTTGGGTAGGTGTCAAAACTCTGAAAACATGCAGATGATAAAACCAGTTTTAGGGATGCCCCCTCCATGTGTATGAATATTTTCATGCTTAAAAATTAATGAACAAAAGATTCTGGGGATGTGATGAGAAGGCAATGTGTAGAAAGATGCTCACTCCAGATCAAGTAGTCAATAAGCTGGGAGTAAGCTGGGGCAGAGGAGGATTTGGAGGGCGCCAGCAACATTTCATAGGAACCAGAGCTTCAGAGAAGGGTGGAGTCAGGGTGTGATTCCAGGCTCCACTTCCTCAGTGACCAGGTGAGGCAGGTGCTCCTATCTCTCATCTAGGCTGGGCTGGGGCTGAGTGGTTCTGCTTGGCAGAGGGCATTACTGGGAGCTGGAGCCCAGGCTGAGGCACACATTCTACAGTGATGGGCAATATTTGGGTAGCGGAGGCAACATGTGGCCTGGGAAGAAGTCATTCCTTCTCCCTCCAGGCTTCAGGAATCAGGTTCCAACTTAGGAACATTCAAATTGTAAACCCACACAGATACAAATGGACCTTGCATCATGTGAACAAATCATGGAGGTAGCTCACACGTCAGCTGGACCGTGTCACAGTTGTGCTGCTGTGTGCTCACTGTACAGTGTGCTAGTGTATAGTAGGACAGTGTGCAGTTGGAGCCCAGGATGTCTGGAAGCAGAGTAAAAGCACTGGTGATGTGGAGTTTTTCTTTTTTAATGCTTTACAGTGTATATTTGCGTAAAGGTGTATGAGACTCATTTCGTCAGACTTACAAATGAGCGATTTACGAATGTTCTCCCAGCAGGGAACTTGTTTGTAAATCAGGGGTCTTACTATAAATGGACCAGAGAGGCCTCTGAATCATGCATTAGTAAAGATATTTCTCAAGTGCACAGCAGCAGAGGCCAGCTCCATCATAGAGAGCTGTTTCCTGGGGCTCAACCAGTTCACAATAAACAGAGTTAAAGTTTTATTTATGGCACAGCTGCTAATTGCACCGTAAACATTTTTCATCAAGCAATTGCTGTTTACTTGTTTGCCAATCAGCTCATTATCCAGCTATCTCTCTCCACCTCCTGCCCTCCCACTTCTCAACCTGATGCTGTGCTGACTCCCTTGCAGCTGTCCTCCAGGCCAGGCCAGCCCACACCACCCTGCTGGGGCTCTCCGGACCGCGCTCTCTCCTCTGGCTCCCAAGCCTCATCACTCTGGCAGCCTCGCTTCCCTCTCCTTGCCTTTATACCAGCCTGTTTGGCTCGCACGGATGTTTCTCATCCATCTCTCCACAAGACCAGGAATTACATGAAACAAACCTGTGTCCCCGGGGCTCTTCCTTACCTCAGGCAAGAGCATCTTCCTGGTCTTTAGCACCTGCTGTTTGTTCATTAGTGATCACCTGGCTAATTGCGAGCTCACAGTATCTCACCCAGTATTCAGACAGGGCTTGTAGTCATTCATTTTTTCACCAATTGTGGCCACCTCCCTTTGGTTTTCTGGTGGCAAGGTGTTCTTATGTGTAGCCTCAGGGGTGGAAAGAAATCACACCCCGGCCTTTTCTGGAGGTACTCTGGTCTTTGCCATTGCCTTTGGACTTTGGTCTGCAGTTTCTTCAGGCTTGCAGCACAGATTCCTTAGACTTTCAGACTGTTCATAGTGACTGTACAGTGCATTGCCACACAAGCCTTCAACCTTTGACTGCTGCTGGATCCCCTGGCTCACCAGTGCACAGACAGCCATTTTGGATTCTTCTGCCTCTGATCGTGCAGAACACCACTGGGACTCTTCTGCTCCTGATCCTATAATTCTACCTAATAAATCCATGTATAAGCATATATTACATGGAGTCTCTTCCTCTAGAGAACCCTAAGTAGCACATATTTCACCACAGAAGAGGAGAATCCACTCAGCTTGGTAGTTCTCGCAGTCCGAAGAGCTTTCGGAAGATGGAATCCAGACACATATGTAGATGTGCACATTCACTCTGCACCTTGGGATAAGGACACAGCTCTCTGTGCCAGAGCTTCCTGTGGAGTCTGAAAGGTCCACCTTGGAGCCCCATTTGCCACTTTTACCAGATGAGTGAGCTTGGGTAGCTAACTCCCCTCAGAGCCACAGGTTCCCTTGCTAGTAAATGGTAATAAAGACGAAATAGAGCTATTAGGTCATCCCTGTATAGATTTCTATCAAGCCCTCTTGTAATAACTTGCCCCAAACCAAAAGAAATGGAGAAGAACATTAAAAGGCAATTCATGTCCTCAGTTATTTGTCCCGCAGGGTCGTTATCTCCCTATCCTCCATCTGGTATCCTCAGGTGGCAGCCTCCTCCAGGAACATATAGAGCTTACTTCCACTATATGTAGTCATTAATAGCAAGGTGCTTTGCCCCGAATTCTTCATACCCTGATACAGTTAACTGGACTCAATTTGAGGCTAAAGGCTCTTGGAATCTGATTAGAGACAGACTGTAAAAATCTGTTCCACATCCCCATTCCCTCAGATGAGCATTTAATACTGAAGCATATTCAATGGACCATTTCATGGAATTTTACTGGAAAAATGCTTTGTGATCTAATAATTTTGGGAAAACTGACTTCTTTCATCTAATTTTTAATTTACTCAGTAGATATTTATTAGTCCCACACTGTTTGCCGGGGCCTTATTCTAGGTCTCTACCAAAGAGAAAAAGAAAAAGGCCTTGCCCACATTGAACTTACATGGTAGATAGTATTTGATCCAATATTTATAAGAGCCTGAGAGGGCTGGAGACACAACTCAATAGTAGGGTACTTGCCTAACATGTGCAAGGCCCTGGATTTGATCCCCAACACTGAAAAATTAAAAATATATAATGTATATGAAAATATATTTTTCCTCTTTTGTGTTTTTGTTTTTTGTTTTTTTGGTACCAGGGATTGAACTCGGGACCTTGCACTTGCGAGGCAGTCCTCTTCTGTGTTAAAAAAAAAAAAAGTCACACCCTGGACTCAGTTTACTGGGTACCTGATACTTATGAGACAACAGGACTTTGGGTGGGTGGGGACCAGAGAATTTGGATTTGGGTTGTCTGTCCTAAGTGATACCCACTTTCGGCACATAGTCATTAGTGGGCGTGTCTGTTAGTGTGTACACATGAGCACACACATAATATGTGTGCTCACTAAGGCACACAGAGGTGTGCATGAAACTATACGCTGCACATATGTGTTCACATGTTTGAACATATGAGTGTGAGTAGTGCACATGTATATGAGTGGTGTATACGCGTGCACACACTTAAGTGCACACACGAGTGCACGTGTGCATATGAATGGTGTACATGTGTGTGGTATTGTCTCACACCTATTTATGCATATGCTTGCACGTATGCTTTCACATACACGCACATGAATGGTGTGTACATGCATACACATGTGTGCATGCAACACACATGTACACACAGGAGTGGTGTACACGTGAAGCACTCATGTGTTACATATGCATACGTGTGAAAGGGGTGTGTCAGTGGCATGTGTGTTCATGTGGAGTGTGTGTTGTGTGTGTATAAGTGATGAGTGTAACTGTGTGTGTGACTGTATGTGGGCGCCTCTGATGGGGCCCCTGCTACCTGTGGGGAGGAAGGCTGAGGAGGCATCATCAGAATTTGGTAGCAGGCTGAGGCTTTGCCTTCCAGTTGGAAGATCTGTCTGTTGTGTGCTCAGGCCCTTTTGTACTCCTTCACCTATTTTGAAACCAGACCTGGACACCTGGCTTAGGGGTATTGGGTTACAATTGGTTGCATGTACTTGTATTTGTGATTGTGAATGCACACGTATATGTGTTGCACATGTGTGGTGTGCTATGTGCAACTTTGAACACATGCAGCATTTTGGGGTACATCTGGGTGTCAGAGTTTCTACTGGGCATTTGGAGGTACAGCAACAAAGCAAGTATCTGGGAGTCTAACCTCAGATATGCTTTTGCCTTGGATCAGCCTTGATTTCGGTACATGTAGGTGAGAAGGTGGAAAAGAGAGGGGAATATTTGGGGGACTTTCCTGCCTCTTAGGTCACTGAAGGATAGTGGGAGCCCCAGGGCTTGGTTTCTGATCTCTCTGAGGGTAACTGAGTAATCTGGAGTCCTCTCCAGTGTCCTAAGCACAGAGAAATTGGCTGAGTACTTCCTGTGGACACAGCCCCTCAAATGTCCCTCAGGGCCTAGCCTCCATGCTCTTGAGGTCAAGCATTGTTACAGCCATTGTGATGGATTGCAAGTGTCCTGATGGACGTTGGCTGAGGGAGGAAGGACATTAGAGTTGTCTCCCCACAGAGGTGTACTCCAAGGAAAGACTGGATCCAACGGGGCCTGGAGGCTTGTGGGTGGGAGACACTGGGGCCAATGACAGAAGTCCTCAGTGCTTTGGATCTGCACCATGCTCAAGCTGATTAGCTTTGATCTCTAAGGCCTTATGGGAGCTTGCAGGGAGGTTAGCAAAAGTGTAGAGTTACAGTGCTGTTCGAGGTGTGTGTCCAACAGGACCCCGTCGCAGCAACTGGAGCAGTGCTGCCCAAGCCCTTCTGGCTCATCTCCCAGCTGTGGGAGC
Source organism: Fukomys damarensis (assembly GCF_012274545.1). Taxonomy (NCBI): domain Eukaryota; kingdom Metazoa; phylum Chordata; class Mammalia; order Rodentia; family Bathyergidae; genus Fukomys; species Fukomys damarensis. The sequence goes on along the minus strand of NW_022900934.1, from coordinate 143,256 downwards.
AGGATGTGCTCTCCACTGGACTACGCCAGCATTTTTGGACAGTTGGTGTGTGTTGGGGGAGGCTTCAGAAGAACAGTACAAACTGTATGCAGGCAGAAGGTTTGGAAGCTTGCACACTGCTCTGTTGGAGAGTTAAGACCCCAGGACCCACTTTTGTCTGGAGTTGGGGAGGGTTGCTCACACCGTGTCCTTCTTCTCTCAGGGCCCAAGGGAGGACCTGGCCTCAGCCTGTGTTGGGGGTCTTCTGGCTGGCAGGGAAAAGATGAGAGGCAGCAGGTGCATGAGAGCTGTGTTACCTGGAACTCCTCTCAGGGTCTCGTGTCGAATGCAGGTCTGGCACAGTGAGGCTGACGTTTGTGAGATGCATTGGGATCAGCAGGCTCTGCAGGTGGCAGCCTGGTGGCCCAGTGGTGGGCCTGAGATGTGTTGTGGATTCTATGGGTATAAGAGAGCTGAAGGCTCTGTCTTGTCCCACACCTAAGTCCTGCCAGTGTTCCGTCTTATGGTTGGATACAACTTGGTTTGAACTTAGCCTCTTGTTGTGTTGATCGGCCCCAGCCTCAAATCTGGCAGGGGGCACAGCAGGGCGCAGTCACCTTGGCTGGGGCCCTAGGCATCTGGGGGGTTTCACTCTGCCTTGTTGTCTGCTCGGTTTGGAGGATGGGCAGCTGGCTTTTAGGACCCTCTTCCATTTTCAATCAGCTCAATTAGTACAACTTTAAAGCAATTAGGGAGAAGTAGTAGGCAGGCTACTGCAGGCAGATGCTGAGTGCTCTTCCCACCCCCACCCCTACTCCCCCAGCCTGGCAGCTGCTGTGGAGACCTCCCAAGCCTTGTCTGTCCTTCGTTGCCCACTGCATTCTTCTCCTAGAGAAAGGTCCAGGCTGGCCTTCTCTCAGGGGCCCTGATGCTGGAGGGTCTGGGGTACAGGCATGGGGCTGCTCTGAGGAGACAAGGGCTAGGTGCTGGTTAGAAGCTCAGCCCTGAGTGAGGGTGCAGGGTGTGAATTCAGAGCTCTGAGCAGTGGCATCAGTTGGCCTCTGTGTGCTGTAGCCCTCACAGGTCTGGAAAGGGCCTGGCACCCTCAGTGAGGCAGGGAGCCACTCCTCAGGAGACCTCAGCACTCCAGGAGGAGATGGTTTCAGTGAGGCCGGGTCTCTGCTACCAGCAGCATGCCCAGGCCTAGGCCCTTCACATGCCAAGCTCTTGAGCTGCGCTGTCCTTCTGCCTAGGGGTGCAGACTCCTGGCCTCTCTTGAGCACCCCAGACTGCTGCCTGGTGTGGGCTCTCAGGCTTGCTCACTTGGAGCTCTGGGCAGGTGCAGACAGCCCTTTGTGCAGGACTCGGTCTTTTAATCTACCCCTCCCCACTTCCCCAGCCTCTCAAAGAAGGCCTGTTCTCTGAGCCTTCTCAGCGACACCCCCCGCCCCCAGGGCAGCCCTTTTGAGATATGGGGGCGGGTGTGCGTGTGTGTGTGTGTGTGTGTGTGTGTGTGTGTGTGTGCGCGTGCGCGCGCACTACAGCCATCCTTCCTGTGTACTTCCTTCCGTTCTCAGCTGTGATTCTCTTGTAGGCTCTGAGTGAGGCCCTGGAGGGGCACATCCACCCAGCCACTTGCCTTGGCCTGCACTGGGCAGATGGTGACGCAGTGACTTGTGCTATTGTAGTTGTGACAAGGGCCACCAAGGAGCTGCAAAGAGCTTCTCAGAGAGCAGCATAGTGGGATTGGTTGCAGGAGACAGTGGAAAGGATGGAGGGAGTGGCTCCAACTGAGGAAGAGCTCAGGGAACAGAGGGTAATTTCTGGGGTCTTCTCTCCTGAAGGGAGTGGCCTGATGGGGTGGGGGGGGCAGAACAGAGCAGTGGTTGCTTGAGTGTAGGAGAGTATCTTGACCGGGCCCCAGCGGCTCTCATAGGGAGCCATTACTGGCCATCACACTGAGCTCAAGGGCACAAAAGTGTCCATATCCCGTGCTCCACGAAGCAGCACCCAGGGGCTTTACCAAGGAGTGAGTGCTAAGGGGGACAGACAGGGGGTGTCAGACTTGGGCAGTCATACAGTCCAGTTCAAAACAGCGTGTCAATGCCCCAACTAGAGGGACCTCATCTAAGATCCCAAGAAACCTTCACATCGGAGACATCCAGCTCCATCAAAACCTCTTCCCACGCTGTGTGACAGTTTCCTGTTCCCAGGTTGGAAGGCCTAGGTCAGCCTTGCTGGAACCCCTCCTCCCTCTTCCTTCCTCCTCGACCATTTCTTGCCTCTGCCCCAGCTCTGCTGAGGGCTCTGCATAACCAGGATCAGATGAGGGGAAGGTGCAGGATCTCTCCCATCACAGTGTTTACTTCCTGACAAAGCCACTTCCAATCTAATAGCCCCACATTGCAGGATAAATGTGAAAAGTCACCAAACAGAGGAAGGAAGATGAAGATACTTTGGATCATCATTTGCAGAAGGTGAAATAGTGGCAGGAGCTTGCAGTCGAGAGAGTCAGTGAGGTGCAAAGAGCAGGGACAGCCTGGACCTTATCAGGAGGGCACTTGTGCAGAGCCTATGACAGCAAAGGCCTAAGGAAGTGGGGACCCCAGAGGCCTTGGTCTGGGGCTCTACTCAGCCCATCTTGAGGAAGTCTCATAGTTTGAAGAGGGGCGTAGGGCAGCATGACAGGCCTTGGGCTAAGAGGAAGGTGGAGACCAGTGGGTGTGGGGACTCCACCTTGGCCCAGATTTGGGTACATTCTTAGGAGATAGCTGCTAATAGGGCTGTCCCTTGGGGTCTTTTGTGGTGAGGAGCTGGACCTGGAGCTCCTGACAGTGCTACTCACCCTCAGGGTGCAGGAACAATGTGTTTATGCAGACACGGGAACACTGGGCATCTGTTGGTTCCTACCTCGAGGCTGAGGCTCCAGGTAGACCAATGTATGTTCTCTGTAGGCAGAAGGCCTGGGTTCAAATCCTCACTCTTCTCTGGCCCTCAAAAACAATTTTTTTTTTGAGACAGGGTCTCACTATGTATTTGAGACTGACCTGGAACTCACTATATAGTCCAGCCTGGTCTCGAACTTGCAGCCATCCTCCTGCCTCAGCCTCCTGAGTGCTGGGATTACAGGTGCGGGCCACCACACCCAGCACCTCTGGCCCTCACTTTTATGGAGAATGCACTTTGGATTTTAGTTTTGCTCAAAGTTGCAGGAGGAGCAACGGTTCTGGTATCAGCCTTTCCCCTCAGCAGGGGCTAGTGCACAGATGGGAGTACCGCATGGTGACTTTCTGGTGGATGGTCTGGGGTCTGCGGCTAGGTGAGGAGCTCTGCTTTGGGTGTAGGGGACATCTCCCCAGGTCAGTTGGCAGTGCTGGACAGAGAGGCTTGGTGAGCAGAGTCCAAAGAGGGCCTGCAATGTCCAGGAGGCTTTTGTGAGACCTCTGGTCAAGAGGGCAGGCAACTGAGCAGGGGAGGTATGGGTAGTGGGGGCAGCTGAGCAGGGTCTCCCAGCCAAGAATGTCCACCTCTGAACCTGATCGTGGGGAAGTGTGGCTGGGGACAGGGTGCCACCCACTTGGCCCACAGCTGGTGTTCCCACTCGTGCTTATGTCCTCATCCTAGGACCCCAGCCATGAGGTGGAGCTCACCCACTCTCTGGTGAAGCTCCACATATGCGTGAGCAAGTTTATTCCTGCTGAGACCTGAGAGCTTTTGGAGCGGGTGAGATCACAGATGTGCAGGGACTGCTGGGGCGGGTGATTCTGATAACAGGGACAGAAATTAATGTTTCATGTCATTTTAAGCGTAGAGTCCAGCTTAGAGAGGGGACCCTGAGGGCTGAGGGGAGTAAACAAGCTCTGCTCCAGGTACGGCACTGTGAGGTAGAGCTTCCTCTGCCCCTTGTGGGGCCCTACGGCAGAAAATGGTTCCCAAGTGATTGGCATACTGGTCCTCCCTCAGTGGACCTGAGTGGGTGGTCAGGTGTCAGGGATCTCAGGACAGAGGAGGGGCCTGGCTGTGGGGAGGACAGAAGGTCAGCCATGTTCTTCTTCAGCCTGGTCTGGATGGGTGCATGGACACAGGGTCAGAGCCACTGGGCTGGAGAAAGAACAAACTGGATGTCAGGGCTTTGGCTGGAGAAGAATGAGAGATAAGAGCTATAGTGGGCAGGTACTAGAGCCTGAGCAGACTGACATGGAGGACTCCAGTGACCAGCTGGCCATTCAGCATCATCCAGAAATGTCAAAGGTCCGAGAGCTCTCAGGGAGCTTGTGTCTCAGTGGAAGAAAACTAAACACTAACATGTTTATCAAGGGTTGTCCCTTGATTGAGGGTAGTGTGGGCTGTGGAGGCAAGGACGGTTTGGGGATATCCAAGGGTCCAGGGCAAGTGGACATGGAGAAGATTAAGAGGTCCAGCCCTGTTGGAGGGTGCTCATTGAGTATCTGGGTGGAGGAGGCTAGTGTCACTGCTGGTGTCTGCCTGGCATGAAGTCCCTGAGTCTTGGGTGGTTGCAGGAAGAGTATGATTAGCTCCACCTGTGTTCTCTGTGCCTCCTAGAGCCACAGTGCCCCTCCCTGCTGGGGGAGGCATGAGTATGTCTGGGTCCTCTGTCCATAAGATGCTCTTGGTGGCCTGAAGGTTCTGATCCCTCATCCTTCCAGGCCCAGGCCAGAGGTACTGAAGTTGGAAATAAACAAGCCAATTTCAGCCTAAAGGCACAGATCACATTCTCCTTCCTGCAGATGCCGTTGGCACCTGCCTTCTGCATGACAATGGGAGAGATCAGTTTTTTGCATACATGGGTGTGATGAGCATTCAATGAACAAAGGGAGATGGTGGAGTGGTGTGAGGTGGCAGGCTGTCTCCTCAGTGAGGAGCCTGTGGGGTTGTCTAGGGTGTTCTGTGATTTGGAAGCAAGTGGCAGGATATTCCTCATGTTTTTGGGTCCCTCTTAGAGGCAGATAGGTTGAGGAGAGTCCATGGCAGGAGTAGCCACAGTGAGGGTGGTGGACAGGTCTCAGCTACTCGAGGTCTGACCTGGGCACTGTGTGGCCCCGTGGGTCTGAATGTGGGCTCCACTGTGGTCTGATTCCTGCTTACCTCATTCAAGGGACCTCAGAAAAGTCCATGAAGCCATTGAGCCCATAAAACAGGTACAATCACTACCTTGAAGCCCAGTGGTGGTTTCTAAGACACTTGACAGCTGTTCCCTGCCAGAGGCTCAATTAATGGCCACGTCCTCTGACACAATTGTTTATCATTACCGTTCCGTGAAATATCTTGATTCCAAACAGACTTCACTGGTGTGTGAACGTAGGGGTCAGCACACAAGCACCACACAGTGATGAGCCCAGGTCCACTGTGGGCCTGTGCTTGAAGCATCCTGTTCCTCAGATCGGCAGGCCCTTCTTCAGAGGAGGGCCATGGGCCTAGGCTTGCCCCAGCTTCCGTGGTGCTGCTCCCACTGTTCTGCTTATTCCTGTCGGGTGGGGACCTGTGGCCACCCTGAGCACTCAACTGTCATCTTTTTTTGGCGGGTACTGGGGATTGAACTTGGGCCCTTGCGCTTGCGAGGCAGGCGGCAGAACCACTGAGCTAAATCCCCGGCCCTCAGCTGTCATCCTAATGTCATCTCCTCCCTGTTCTCTCCAGCACTCTGCTCGGTTCTGGTCTGCTCACTCCCTCTACCTCCCACCACAGAATTTGCATACAGGTGTCTGGTACAGCTGAATGTGTGTGTGGGGGTGGCCTGGGCGGGAGGTGCAGGTGGTGGGACAAAGGCTACTCTGAACATAAGCTGCACTCTCTGCTCCCTTCTTGGGGCTTCTGTCTTGCTCCTGTGCCTGTGTATGGCGGGGAGCTGTTCTGTCAGGTTTTCTTCTTCCTTTCAGACTCAGGGAAGCCCTGTGTGTGGGGCTAGGATGACATCATTCGTGGATTTGGGGAGAGGGGAGTGGATCAGGGAGGGAGAGGCACGCAGGGTTCTTGCCTAGAGGTCTCCAGTGAAGCACACCTCACCACGGCTCCTGCATTTTCTTAGTTGTATCAGCAAACTTGATGTACCCCACGCACTCATGCAGACACTCAGGAGGTGGGAGGACGCTATGGCCCATCTCAGCCGTGCCCATTGGGCTCAGGCTCTGGTGTGTGGACATGTTTGTGCATGTTTGTGTGCAGGGCACGTACATATGTATGCATTTGCATGTGGTATGTGTATATGTAGGAGGGCATGTATCAGTGTGCCTGTGTATGTGGTATGTTTACATATACACATGATGTGTGTATTTGTGTGCACACTGAGGGGTGTGTGTGTGGTATGTATATATGAGCGTGTAGCAGAGTCATATAATACATGTCACATACATGCTATGTACATATATGTACACAGCATGTGCGTACGCATGTCTGTATGCAGTCGAGGTGAGGGCTGTATGGGGCTCTGAAGTTTTTAGATTTGAAGATATTCTAACACATGAAGTCTGGGATATCTGGAGATTTTTTTTTTTACACAGTGCCTCACTATGCATTCCAGGCTGGCCTTGAACCCCCTATGTAGCCCAGTCTGGTCTTAAACTCACTCTTCTGCCTCAGCCTCCTGAGTGCTGGGATTATAAATATGCACTACCACACCGTATTTGGAGCTTGTATTGACTTGGGATCTGGGGAAGGTACAGCCTTGGGGCCCTGGGCAGAGCTGCTAGGTTTGGCCTAGTTTAGGCCCACTGAGCTGTCTGGCTGACCAGACCCAAGGCTCTGGAGGCCTGAGGCCAGTGTTCCCTCTTGTCCTGGTGGGTGCATCCTTCAGGTACCTGTCCAGGGAACCCGTCAGCATCTCAGCTCCCCCTGTGTGTCATTGGATGCTTCCTGCTCAGTCCAGGGCTGGCCCTCTCCGGCTCTGTCTTCCTTTGGAGCCTAGCACAGGGCCCCTCCTGACCTGCACCTTTACTGCCTGAATTCCCAGTTGAGGAAAGTGCCCCAAGACCCCTCTCTGGTGCAAAAGACTCAGATCCAACTTTGGCGCTAGGCAGTCCTGGCCTTCAGTCCTAGTCCTGCCCTGGGAGCTGTGAGCCTTTTGCTCTTCTGAGCCACACAGCATGTTAAGTTGCAGGGTCATCTGAGGGAGAAAAGTGCTGGGTACAGATAGGAGTGTTTTTGTCTTCTTTCCTTGGCGGCTGGCTGTGGGTGTTGTAGATGTTGGGAGGTCTTACCTGGCTCCAGAGTGCTTTGTAGGTCTAAGGGTTTTAGGGCATGACGGAGCTGGCACAGCTTCTCTCCTTGTTTAGAGCTCCAGCTGCCCCTTCCCTCTCTTGACTCCCAGCACAGCTGGGAGTGAATGTCCTGAGCACAGGCTCTGGAGTTCTAGGGTCACTCTTTCTTGGATGCTGGTACCATCCTGGAACTCCAGAGGGCTACAAGGACCCATGCTGGCTCTTGGGTTGGTTCCATGCTGGGAATAGTTGGAACCACCTCTCGTCAATGTGACCTAGGATCCTGGTACCATAGGGAGAGACTTGGGAAAGGCATTTCTCCCGATGTGGTCACGTCAGCATTGTTGTCCTTGTACCACAGCCTGGAGTGCCCACTGCCCAGCTCCATTCTTGATCCTGCAGGGTCATGCAGGAGAGGGTCTATCTATCCTGAGCTCCCCACGAGACTGTCTTGACCTCTGCGGGCCTCACTCTGCTGCCTAATAAGCGTGCTCTGCCAGTCCAGCCTGCCATGGCAACGGTCTGTGGCTTGCTCTCCATCCAGGTGCCTGGCAGCTTTATCTCTGAGGCCATCTGTTCTGTGAGCACAATTCCAAAGCCACTTAAAGAGCCCAGAGTGGGGCAGCTCTCCTTCCTCACACATGTACACGCAAATGTAGTGTGACCCCTGAAGGGTGGAAGGTGACAGCAGGGATAGTTAGGGATCCTAGTGGCTGCTTATTTTCTTACTACCTTGAGGGGATTTCTGGAAGCCTCAGAGGTCCGTGTATGTGGGTTTGTGTATCTCTGTGTTCCTGTCAATGTGTTTGGTCTGTGTCTTTCTGTCTGTATGCTGTATGTGTCTGGTATTGAGTTTTGTGTGTCTGTGTCTGCCCATGTCCATGTGTTTGTATGTCTGTCTGTCACAGCCTTTATCCTTTTCTCTCTGCCCTGTACTTTTCTGTGTCTGTTGAACTCATCTACTCTTTGCCTTTGACCCTTCTCTGTTCCTAGGTCCTCTGCTGCAATACCTGCTTTTGTCTGGATGCATTTCTGTGCTGAATCCTCTTGACCTGACTCCAGCCACCTCTGTGGCTGTTGCTCTGTGTTTCTGGTCTTTATCTCTGTCTTTCCTTCTCTCATTATCTCTCTTGCTGGGCAGCTGCTCATGTGTCACAACTCCTCTGTTCCAGCAGAGCAGGCCAGTTCCCTGCTCCCTGCTTAGTTCTCTAAGCACACTTGATTCTCTTCTCTCTCTCATGCCTCTGGGGCCTGGTTACAGGGACTCATGGACTGCTCCCAGCTTTCTGGCTTGCTGATGCCTGTGTAGTACGCCCTCAGCTGAAAACTGAGCCACTCACACTGAGCCCTTGTCTGACTATAGGCTACTGTTTACTGAATATGTTTCTTTTTCCAGCCACACAGCCTTTCCTCATGCTGTGCCCTCACCTGATGTCCCTCCTGGATGAATCTCCCTGTCAGGAGCTTACAACATCCCCCAGGAGATTATGGCAGATGTAGCATCCTGGGCCCAACAGCCCCTGTGTTTCTACTCATGTGTGTGATGCAGCCTTCTACTTTGCTCGGCTGCTACTGCCCTGCAGGCTGCTCTGTGCTCCACAGCCTCCTATGCAGGGGACAGATGGGAGGAAAGCTTCTCTGCAAGTGCTTCCTGATGCCTTACCTAGGTTGCTCATGCTACAGAAGATACCTCCCCTCTGGCAACAATATTCTTTTCTGGTGATACAGGTGCCCTGTACCCCTGGCTGGCCTTGGACCTGGGATGCTGCAGAATCTGCTGTGGGCTATCCATAGACCCTAGGACCCTGGGGCTCGGTGCCTCAGAGGCCTGAGGGCTGCTGACGAGTGCTTTTGCACCCCAGACCAATCTGATCAGAGCTCTGGCTGGTAGCTCCTCAACCGTGTCCCCTGCCTCTGTTGTTGCCACAGGATGTCTCATTTCCAGGTGCTCTCCTGTGCTTCAGAGCAGTGGGCTGCCCTGCTTATAGCTTGAAACATGTTTCTGCAAGCTCTCAGCCTTAAGAAGGTTTATCTGAGGCCCAGGAAAGGGATGTTTTTGGGACTCTGTGCCCTAGATGTGCCAGGGTTATGAGGCTCTGAGAGGCCCTAGGTTGCAGCAGAATTGGCAGAAGAGCCACATGCGCAGAAGAGAAGGGTTTCTTTGGTATATGTTGGGGTGTCTTATGGAAGCATCACCAACCATTAGTGCTAGCCAGTGTCACAAAGCATAGTGCTCTATTCGGTGGCCTGCCTTGCAAGCGCAAGGACCCAAGTTCAATCCCCAGTACCAAAAAAAAAAACCCAAAAAACAAAAACCAAGCAACCAACCAAACAAACAACCCCCCCCAAAAAAAAAAACAAAGCATAGTGCTCTGGGTGGCCAGTGGCCCCTGGAGTCCAGCAAGTAGGACCCTACTCTGGTCACTGCCCATGTAAGCCAGTGTGGTACTGTTTGCTGGGGCTCTTGTGTGAGTGAGAATGTAGTAGCAGGTAATTCCTAGAGTGCTTCCCATGGGTCAGATGCAGTACCTGCTTGCACTCAAGGGTATGCAGGTGGTGCGGCTGCCTAGAGCCTGGGCTGAGGCTGGGGGTGACTACCCTGATAGCCACAGTCCTATATCAAACATAGGGTGGGCCTCTCCCAGGTGGCCTGTGGCCATGTGGCCTGAGGTTGAACTTGGCCCTTGAGCTTGTGAAGCAGGTGGCAGAACCACTGAGCCAAATCCCCAGCCCAGCACTGATTTATTCTTTTTTTGGTTTTTTTGAGACAGGGTCTCACTATGTAATTGAGACTGACCTGGAACTTACTGTGTAGCCCAGGCTGGTCTAGAACTCACAGCGATCCTCCTGCCTCAGCCTCCTGAGTGCTGGGATTACAGGTGTGCACCACAACACCCAGCATATTCTTGACTGGCTCTGTGCATGACCAAGTGCTTCATCCAGGCTGGTTGCTTCTATTAAAAGGAAGAAGCAGAAGAGTTCTGGATTTCTCACCATTGTGACTTCAAATCATCGATCTTAATTAATGTCACACAACGAACATACTTCTCCAAGGGTGGTGAGTCCTGATCAGTAGAGCATTTGGATGTGCTGGTGCAGGCATGGCCTGGGCATTGAGGGCTAGCTGGCTAGGTATCTTCACCTTGGGGCAGGGTGTAAAGGGACAGTAACTACCTGCAGTATGGAATGTGCAATGACCCAATGTGGAGTCCCTGTGCCCTTATTTGACACATGAAGAAACCAAGTCAGTTGCTATTTATGATTTGGATCTAAAATGTTCTCTTAGGGTTCTCTAGAGGAACAGAATCAATATAAGATATATGTGTGTGTGTGTGTGTGTGTGTGTGTGTGTGTGTGTGTGTGTGTGTGCTTAAAGGATCAGAAGTGGGAGAGTTATGATGGTTATCTGTGAGGTCAGGGAAAGAAGAATCCAAAGTGGCAGTCTGTGTACCAGAGAGCCAGAGGTTCCGGTATCAGTCTAAGGTTGAAGGCCTAGAAGCTCACTGTAAGGTCATTGGTGTGAGGCTGAGTTGGAAACGCTGAAGAAACTAGAGACCAACATCCCAAAACAATGGTGAAGATGAGTTTCTCCAAAAAAGTAAACATTTCCTTCTTCCCCTTTATGTTCTGTCCAGGCTACAAGCCTGTTCCACTCATATCTGGGGTGGGTCTTCACCACTCAGTTTGCTGGCCTCTATGTCAATCATCCACAGACATACCCAGAACTTTTACTTGTTGGTGAGGTAGTTCTAGTCCAGTCGAGCTGACATACCACAACTAATGACCACATCCCCCAAGTCTTGATCCCCAAAGCAGCAATGTTAGAGGTGGGACTTCAGTGAGGTGATTGGATCATGAGGGTTCTAAATTTATCAGTGGATTAACTCACTGATGGAGTCGTAGTTTGATGATGGAAACTTAGGCAGTAGGGCCTTATTAAAGGGAGTAAGTCATGGGGTTGTGTCCGCGCAGAAAGTATCTTGTTCCCAGCCTCTTCTTTCTTTGCCTTTTGTCCACTGTGCGGTGATCTGCCCTGCTCTGCCATGTGCTCTCTGAAATAATGTCTGCCATACCACAGCCACAGAATAATGGAGCCAAGTGACCATGCACTGAAACTTCTGAAACTATGAGCCAAGGTAAATCTTTGCGCTGGGGATTTAGCTCAGTGGTTCTGCCACCTGCTTCGCAAGCACAAGGACCCAACTTTGATACCTGGTACAAAAAAACCCCAAACCAAAAAACCAAACTAGAAACAAAGTAAATCTTTCCTCTTTTACATTGTTATACTCAAGAGTTTGGTTACGGTAACAAAACATTTGACCGATGCAACTCCTTTGTCTAAGCACATGGGCTGCCACCCTCGAGGGAAAGTGACCCTGATAGGGACTTATCCTTCCCCCAGCAGCACCTGCCTCATTTCCCCTTGTGCCCGCTAATTCTCCTCCTGCTCCCAATTTTCTTACCTGTCACTTCCTACCCGGTTCCACTTCCCCTCGTTACCTACTTCCCATGTTTGTACTTCTGTCTGCTGCCTCCCTCACTTCCTCTCCTGCCCCTACTTTCCATGCTGCCTCACTTCCTCACCTCCCTCACTTCCTCACCTTCCACACTTCCTTCCTGCCCCACTTCCCTTCCTGCTGCACTTCACCCCCTGCCTGATTCCCTCTCCCCAACTTCCTTTCCTGCCCCACACCTCCCCTTCTACTCCCTGCTGACCCTCCTGCTGCTACTTCTCCTCCTGTCCCTCTTCCCTTCCTGCCTCTCTTCCCCTCCTGATCCACTTCCCCTCCTGTCCTATCACTGCACCCCACCATGTTTTTCTGTAGGTGAGATGACCCATCTTCGTTTCTAGTCCCATTGCTTAGGCCCACTGGGTTGACATTGTCCATCAGCGACTAGCAGGCACACAGACATCTGCATAGCCATCCATTCCCACCCTGGTCTCTCTGAGTCACCTATGTCTCAGATGACTCTGGGATTCCACATGGTCCTTGCCAGACCCCACCACACCTAGACCCTAGCAGTCTGTTCCCCCAGTACATCCCTTACCTTTGGCAGGACCATCACCCAGAGCTTCCTAGGGTTCCTCCTCACTGAAAGCCTTCTAGGGAATGTTACACAGTTCTGAGGGGTTGTTCAAGGCTCTGTCCAGACTCACCTCCTACTGAGCTCTGAACTCCCCCTGTGACCACTTCCCTGATGGCAGATGTTGCCTGGGATGGAGGCAACCATTTTGGACTCAGCCACAGGCCGAGAGAGGTGCAGTGTCACTCCAGATGCCATCTGTGGGGGCAGTTGCCTCTTCTAGCACTGGGGAGCCTGGGAAAATGCCCAGCACGGCCATGGTAATTGTCCCAAAGGATGTTGGACTTGGGGTGAGCAGAGAACTCATACCAGAGGAGGCCTCCCCATCTTCCAGGATGTTCCCTCTCTGGAGGGAGATGCTGGAGGCCAGGTCTCCAGGGTCCTGACCACCTACCCTCTGCCTACAGGGCCTTTCGAGGTGTCTAGGAAGTAACATCACCTTCCCGGGGTATCTGGTCACTTCTTCTCCTCCCCTGCCCTCACAGCTTCTTCTTGGGACTGGGTGGGGGCAGTGCTCAGGGTCAGGGCAAGGCCAGGGTATGCAGTCCATGGTGACTGGTCCCCACCAGCCTTCAGGCTCGACCAGTCTGACAGCCCAACCCCCAGAGGGCCCTCCCTCATTTTTAGTGTGGGGAGGGGCACCCCCCACTCCCTTTCCAAGAGCCTGCAGGCGGGGTATATTGTCTGGGCCTGAGGCCCATTGTGTAGGGAAGGGATCCTCATTGGCAGGCTGCTGGGCATCAATTTGTGATTATTTGCTCCTGGTCTTGATTGGCTGGCTTGTGGTAGGGGCTCCCAGGGTCCTGGGAGTACAGAAGTTTGTACAGCAACTTTTCCAGCACGAAGTGACTTGTGTCCAGGTCTCGGAGAGGAGGTTCAGCCATCAAGCCAGGATGACACGCTGTGGGAGCTTCCTGGGTGCGTACCACCCCCAGCCCCTCACACCCCTCCCTGGGCCTGCTCACAGGTTTCTGCCTGGATGCCCCATCAGTATGCAGTTCTCTTTTCTGGGCAGCTAGGAAGTGACAGACACATGCTCCATCCTGAAGGCCAGCCAAGGCCCCTGGGAACCAACCTCACTTCTCCTTAAGGGCTGCTGCACAGAGCCCTAGGAAAGCTGCTGGCCCTGTGGAAGGTTGGAAGTAGGGAGGGCAGGGCAGCTGGGTCCCTCCTGTTAATTTACTCATTCTCAGGTTTTCTGGCAGGCAGGCACGGTGGGCAGTAGGTGTCAGCAGCTCTGGCCGGCCTGGAGCCTGAGGAGGTGGTGGAGGGGATGTGAGTGTCTCTTTGTGTGCGGGTGGCAGTGTCCACCTGGGACTTCTTTAGTGGAGGGGCTTCGGCAAGCTACTGCGTTTGCCACATCCTTATGAGCTCACAGTTGCCATGTGTGTGTGTATATACATGTGTGAGTCTTACAAGCTGGATGCCAAATGTTTCTGAGTGTGAGACAGGCACACGAAGTCAGTCCAGAGTGTGGGTAAAGTGGCTCCCAGTTTTGTTTGCTCCATCTGCCAGGGCCTGCCTGGGGCAGCACCCCCAGCCCTCAGCTGTTCTATACAATATTAATGCTGACCATCTCACTCTGCACACAACGCCCTAATTGTCGCCGGCAGCATTAAGGCAGGCGCCCATCTGCGGGGAAGCTTTCAGAAGGAAACAAGAAAACCTCACCCCCAGCTGGCCACCAGAGAAGGTGGTGCCAATTACAGATGCAGAAAGTTTAGACCAAAATTACTTGAAAGAGTTTTTATGAAGCGAATGAACTGACACTTGGAATGTCTGTGTGCAGATTTGCACAAGTAATTACACCTTATTTGAAATGACCTTACCAGCTAAGCGATCATGAAGCCTGCCTCCCCCGTGCTCTCACAAAGCACTTTCTCAGTGAGTGAGACCACAGGCGCAAGTTTTGATTTTGCGGTTTCCCCCTTTCCTTCTGCCAGTCAGACAGCAGTCGTTCTCTGTGGATCTTCCCAGTCTTAAAACTAAAGAGACACATGCAAATCCCCCCTTGATTTTTATGAACGAAAATGTAAAGGATCAGTGTGCTCCATACTAAAGGAAAATATTTTATGATTTAAAAAACTCCCAACAATATTAACCCTGCATAAGAAAAGTTTTAGGTTATACCTTGCTGTTGTCACAACCAGGGTCTGTGTGGTTGGGAGCCTTGGGTTAGGAATGGCCTTTCCCAGCCGGACGGAGTTCAGCGACTGCAGACCCGGTGCGTGCGAGCTGAGAAGCTTCTGTGAGCGGAGAACAAAGGCCCAGCCTGGCGGGGGCGGGGCGGGCCGCTGTCCAAAGTGCTGATCAGCCTGCCTCGCGCCTCCACCCTCAGCTCAGGCTCCCTCGGGGGCTGCGAGAAGCCGCACACCTGAGAAACTTGGAGGCGAACTCCTCCCTGCTTCTTTCCAGGATCCCCGCTTTGTTCTTTTGGCACTGTCAGCTAAAGATTTGGAACCTTTACTCATCAAAACTCATCTTCTGAAAATGCTTGTACAACCCTAATCTCCTAATGGGAATTCTGGCTCTAGATTCTGCCAACAGGCGTTGATTTGAAGTTTCTGAGCACATCCCAAGGGTTCCTCCCAGTAGCCCCCCGGGTGGAGCTTGCAGCCCCATTCCTGACCATCAGAGCTACCATTCCAGAAGCCCGTGGTCACTGCAGGGGGATATGAAATGCTGACAGGCTGAGGTTTGTGCAAATACGGTTTACATTCCTTTAAAAAATAATGATGCCCGCCAGGTCCTTTTTGTTGCACATATTGGTTTCCCCCTGTTGTTGCCTATGTTTTGTGTTGTTTTTTAAGTTTGACTATTACAAATCTGAAGTTAATGGCTCTCCCGGAACACTGTATGCTGCTGCGGAGTGAGGCTGATTCAGCACCAGCCCCCACTTTGATCCCACCTTCTCTGTGGAACAATGGCACACAGGACTGCCCTGAGCCTGCAGCCTGGTGATAAGAGTTTAATAGAAATTCTGAATGCCAAAGGTTCGGGCTGTAAAATATCCAGCACTCACAGCATGTCCAGAGGAGATAGACACGGCTTTTCAGGATTGCTCTCAGCTGAATGTGTCCTTCTATGCTAATGGATTTGAGTTCATGAAAGAATAGAAAATGGTAGGCAGACATTGTAGATGCCTCAAACTGTTTTCATTTGGCTAATTAATATTTCATCTTCAGTTTGTCCACTGTAGGCTTCATTTATTTTCCTTTCCTCCATCTGCACAATGTTCCTGCATTCATTTTGTGTTTTATTTGTTTAGATTAACATGTATGAATCTAATAGATTTGCTTTTGGGATGAAGTGACTTGGTTTGTGTGTAATGTGTAGAACAAAAACTGCATGTTAAAAGTAATTGCTTTGTACAAGAGGTGTTTCAGCTAACATCAGCCCAGATTTTTGCAACCTGCTATCTTTGGAGAAAGCTAAATGCTCTAACTCTGTCTTATTCACACCTTTTGCAGCCCAAGTTCTTTAGTGTTAGTCAAGTAAGGTGTTGTGTTCCTGCAGGATTTACCATAAAAAGACATTTGCTGTCTGTTGAAATCTCCATATGAACTTCTGAGCCTCAAGTGCTGTTGACTTTCCATCTGGCTATAGTGGGTGTCTTTGCAGGGGTCTGAATTCAGTTTTCATCCTCATGTTTCCAACATTGTGATTTTGATTTGTCAGTATCAGAACGAATTTGGGGAGCAAACAAGTGCGTAGAAAAATGGTAGGCAGTGCTTACTTGTAACACTTACTGAGGAATTTCCTACTTTCTTCCCTGATGTGGAAAAACCTCCACAAATGGGCAGATGAAGGAGTAGACAGGCAAGTTGCATACTGACTGGTGAGCACCACTGGGACATGTGTTACTGTGGTTTCTTTTCTCAGTGTTCACTGGATGGCTCATTGCTGATGGTTTAGAGAAGACTCAGAGAAAGACAGGACACAAAACTTGACCAGTATGCTTCCCTTTGGTTGGGATGAATTTATCATTTTTTCCCAAGAATTTTCAAGTCTTCTTTAGGAGGGGTTTATTATTTTAAAAATTTAAACAAAAAAGGAAATTATGAAAACAGAAAAAAATATAATTTTCTGATCTATTCTTTGTGTGTATGACTTTACTTCTTTGGTCTGTGGCCTTAGGTACCTTTTATGCACTCAAAAAATATCAGTTCAAATTCTTGGTACTTGAATATGCAGATGAACCCATATGTAATACTCCTGGTTTATTTGAGTAATAAATTCTTCAGTCTGTTCTTTATGATGGGAGGTCATATTCCTAACCACCAATAAATATTGTAAAGCACTTTCGCTGGAGCCATGCTAACCCAGGGCATCTGTCATTCCGGTCGTTGCTATTAGGAATTATTGGACTGAACCACTGGCAGAGAAAGCAGAGGGGGATGAGCATGATAGTTGTAATGCTCTCTGCCCTTTTGTGTGTTCTTTAATTAAAAAAACTCAATCATGCTGCATATCGAGTATGGATCTGTGTGGGCAGATGTAGGCACCTTCTATTGGTGTGGCTTGGAGCAGTGCACAGGGACTCTGTTGGGTTGGGACACCTCTCACCCCCAACTTGGCAGATCCATCTTTCTGATGCTATACTGTAAATTTATTTCACCTCAGAGAGTAAACAGATATATTGGAGCCCCAAGGGTTCATGGGTAGCGTATTTACAAAGGAGGCTCCTCCGCCAGCCCGTGCCACCGCTGCTAATGAGAGCGGTCATTAAGTAAATGAGACATCGCCTTTAGCTGGCTTAGGAGTTCGCACACGGAGAGGAGAAGATATTTAATTGAAACCCGCACACAAGCTTCCCCACATGTGACCGCTGCGAGGGAGGCAGCTGCCTTCCCCTCCCCCAGTCCACCCTGCACCCCCCCATGTAAATTTCATGATTGCTTTCCGTGATGTCATTTTGAAAGAGGACAGACAATAGCTGTGAGGAAAGGTAAGTCAATGTTATGTTCTTTCGCTGACAAAGGCAGACACCCAGTGCTTGGCTTTTCCCCTTGGATAGTGATGGGGGAGGGCGAGAGCAGAGGGGATTTCTAAGGAGACTCTCTGCAGGAAAAGCAGGTCAGGGGATGGCTTTTTAAACTGTTCTGAAGGATGAGGCTTTCTTCTCCTCCCAGCCTGCCTGGTCTCTGTGTTTCTCTTCTTTCTCTGCCCCTCCTGCATCTCTGAGATTCTCGTGGACATGTTGTGAGTCAGATAGAAAGGATGTTAGTGGACGGGGACACTGTGGATAAAGACAGGAAACTTTATGTGCAATTCTGGAAGAGGAGCGCAGATATGTCTGGGCTATGGGACTCAGCAGCCCGCTCCTGGGGAAGATGCTGGTCCTTTAAGCAGAAGATTTCTCTAAGACAGTGACTTGGAGCTCAGATATCTCATGTGGGACCCCCACTGGAGGTACTGAGCAATATACTCCTGGGAGCACTCTGTCCTTGCATGTCGTGTACCCCCAAACTTTAGGAGTGATATCCAGGGTGTGTTTGCCTGTGGGGCTGATGTGCAGGACTAAGCATCACCCGTTTCTTAGCTCTTTCTCATGGTTTGGTTGGGGCACTGGGGAGTGGGGCTGTGGTGTGAGTATAACTGAACTTGCCTATAAGACAAGGAAGTCAATTTGAACTTTGAACACCATAATGCTGTTTCCAGCCAGACAGCAGATTCTGGGGCAGTGGACTGGGTTCTGTCCATCAAATTCTCATTCTTCTTTATAAAGCGAGAAATAAACCAACACTTGGTGGCTTTGTGTGTGGTGTGGGGTGCTCATTGCTGGCTCCTTCTGAGTCACCAAGGCTTTCCTTGTTAGCATCACTTTGGAGTCAGTGGACATCACTGGCTGGCAAAGTTGATGTTTAATTTCTGAAACAAAACATCTGAGAGGTAGGTCAGTGGCTACATGTGGCTTGGTCCTGGGACATCAGGCTGTGTCACTATAATGACAATAATGACAGTAATGATTTTAATTATCCTTTTGGGAGAGAGGGTGAGAAATTTTGCCCCAGTAGTTTAAAAAAACACAGAAACTGAAGGGTATCTCTGAGACTAGTGGCTGAGTGAACAAAAGGCAGGGCAGTGCGGGGGCAAACCTGAAGTGAGTGGGGGGAACGCTGAGCTCTTGCTGAGGGGTGCACTCTGGTACTTGCAGGTGCCAGGAAGTGGGTTGCTGGGCCCTCACCTGGGCTGGGGCTGGCTGAGAGAGGCTTCTCTCAGCCCCAGGCTCCATGCCACCAGGACTCTCCTCCCATTGGTCTTTGACTGTGATTATCACCTCCTTCCATATGGCTCCATTAATTAATGGTAAACAAAAGAGTAGAAAGCAGAGATTACAGTCTTGTGGTGTCTGGATGGGATGTTGCTGCCAACAGAGGCAGGACCCGCTTGGCCCTGAAGGTGTGCTCCTGGTGTAGAGGAGGCTGGGTCAGTGCTCAGAGGCAGTTTATTTTATTTTCCAAGAGAAGGAGGCAGCTTTATGAATCATGGACTGGAGACTGAGGCCTCTACAGGATTCTACCTGGAGAGTGCTAGATCTCATAGGGATGTTTGCTGTCCCAAATGGTTGAACAGGAACCTCCAAGAGTTGGACACAGAGGTTTTTACATCCTAAATGGTCTTCCCTGTGCCTCATGGACTAGGGAGCCCAGATGTGGGCCAGGGCACTCCCCTAGGACAGGAGCTGCTGTCTAAAATGCAGTTCCCAGTATGGCTCACATGGTTGGAGGAAGACTAGAATGTTTGGAGCTAATGTTCTGACTCCTTGTCCTAAATGCCCCTGGTACTGAGCTGGGAGAACCCATTCTGAGGAGATCTCTCTAGTCTTGGGGATAAAGTTGCTGTGGGCTGGAGTTGGGTAGCCTCTACTTGAGAGTCCCTGAATCAGAGGGTGCTGGCAGAGGGGGTACAAGCATGGGAATGTGTGTTGGACACTAAAGGCAGCTGACTTGCACTAAAGCCCATCCCAGAGTCAGTCTGGACATGACTGGAGCTTGGCCTATACCTGGCTGTGGAGGGGACTCTCCCTGGTGCTACTAGACTTCCACCTACATCTCACTGGGCTATTAGTCCTTCACTGGTTGGGGTCACTAGTGTGCAGATGATGACATGGGTAATGGCCTGTATGAGTAAGTGAAATAGGGGCAGAGGGCCAGCTGACCATTTTGCTGGTGTTACTTGTGCTTGAGATGGCTGGACCATTTGGCATGCTTCTTTGCATGGCCAGCACTGTGCAGACACAGCAGGTGAGGAATCTGCAAAGTGACAAAATATCGGAGACTTCTTGGGCCTCTAGCAGCTGCTTGCTTGTACTGGGCAGGCTGGTGGGGACTGTGCCCTTTGGCACATCTCTCTGGTAAAAGGTGAACAGGGCTTTGCTTGAGCTTGCCGTCTCTGGACTGGTGTTAGAGGTGGGGGTGGGTCCAAGAGTGACCAGAACACTTTGGTCAGCACTGGACCTGGCATGGATGGGGAGGCAGAGAACTGGTCCAGCTGGTAGAGCTGATGTGTGCAGTGAAGTGTGCTGGGCTGATGGTGGTCAGCCAATCTACAGGCAGGCCGGGCCCTCAACAACCAGCCAGACTTACACTTTACTCAGGCAAATTGGAAATACACTTGCTATTTTGACCCTGGAAAACCAGTCCAGAGCCCCTTTTTGTTGGCAGCTCTCTGTGGCAAGCTTGGAAAGGCATTTCTTTCCTCCCATACGCTTTTCAAGGCTCCTTGTCTTATGGCCATACCGCTGCTCTCTTCTTGTGGATTCACTCATGGATAAACCTTAAGTTATTTGTCTATAGATGTAGTTTCAATGGGAATTTTGTAGTGTGTGCTCACAGGAAAATGGTCTTTGGGAAACAGCATCATTAGAAAGCTAGTCAGATCAAAAGTGCTGTTTCCCAGAAGGGGCAAGAGCAGCTGCTGGTGGTGCTGTCCCTGTGAGCTTTCTGCTCTAAGAAGACCCCAGGGCCCACAGGGGTCCACTGTTTAGTCCAGAGCGGGTGCTGGCCTCCAGCAGAAGGCACCTTCATGGCCTGTTGAAGTTCTCAGCATATTTTCTATTGTCTTAGATGCTGAATTTCTCCAAATGTCACATTAAGAATCCAAAACAAAAGTGAACAAGGGGCAGTTTCACCTGAATTAAAATGCTTTTTGATCTCAGGCTTCCACTGAGCCTGCTTCACAGAGAATAGATTAATAAATACTTGTGAGCAGAAAATACAGTGTGAAGACACTTTAATTTTTATCTTCAGTGTTGCTGGATCCCACCACATACGGTCAGCTTGGGGTCTTGTTCCCCTCTGTTAATGCTGTTAGGACCATGTGTGCTTTTCTTGTGAAAAGTTTTACCTGTCACTTCATCCCTTTCTAATTTTTAATTTGCACTTTAAAAAATGCAATGTTATTTTAAATATGAATGAAAATAACTCAGAGGACATTTAATCTGTCTAGAGTACATCTGCCTTGCTGGGATTAGTCCCGCCCCTAGGAAGGGAGAAGTTGTCAGACACAGTTGTGGTTATCTGGACTTATGACTGCCCCTCATCCTGCAGTGCTGTGGGCTGCTGTCCAGCGCCTGCCTTTGGAAGAGCAAGGCTTTGTGCTCAGGCAGATGCCGGGTATTGGTTTGCCCTGGCTTGCTTGCTGTAGTTTGGATGTGATCACAGTGCCTTGAGCTTACAAGGAACTGTGGCTGGGAGTGCGGCCTGTGCTGGGAGGGCTGTTGTGCATGGTGAGGAGCCTGTCTTGGGCCTGTATTTTAGGCTGAGGATGAGATGGCCAGGCAAGGTGGGAGACATATGTGTGACCCAGGTGTAGAAGAGGAAGTGCCTCACAGTTTTGCCTAGTTGCACCTCTTACTAATGTTTAGCATTGTGTTCAGCATTGTTCTGATGTCTCAGGCAGGCCCACACATTTGGCAGCATAGGGTGGGGCTGGGGCAGTGCCTGCTCCTCTCACCTGAGCTTGAAGCTCAGGGCCCACTGCAGAACCGAGGTACACAAGTCTAATCTGCCCATGCACCTGCCTAGAGTGGGAGGGACCATGTTTTCTCTGTGGAAAGAGCTTGCGCACTTTGTGACGTCCCCGGGGCCTACTGTAGAAGTCTCTGGAAGGTCTCTGGTGCCCTCAGATCTCAAACTAACAGCGTTTCAGGTTGCTTTGAGTGACCTCACAGTGATGGATGCACAGCTCTGAGAGTCCTGGAGGTATATTCCTGACTTTTGTACATCCTGATGACTTGTCAAAGCATTTGGGTTTTCACCAGTGGGAGTGTTGAATTCTGAATTCTTTGCTATTGTCTTCTGTGGGTAGCCCAAGTAGTTCCCAACCCAAGTGCTGCCTGGTCTTTACTAGGCTTATAGCTTTGTCTGTGATGAAGTGCCTGGGGACAAGGAGGATATCCATTATACTGTACACCCTGTTGTGGGTGGTTCAGAATAGCCTGCTTAGTGCTTAAACTGCTAACTGAACAAATGGTTGGTGAACCAACATTTTACACATGGAATGGAGCAATTTTTCATACGTTCTACCATAACCGAAGTTTTATTTAGGGATAAGCAGGGACTTAAGAAATTGGGAAGGCTTGCAGTATTCAATAATATTTCCAGTGAAGGGGCCATTATCCATAAAATGGGACAAAAATATGGCCTAGGTTGTGAGGGGCAAAGGGGCATGTTTGACCTTTTGTTTTTGGTACGGGGAATTGAACTCTTGAAAGGCAGGCGTGGTGCCACTGAGCTAAATCCCCAACCCTTGACATTATTTTTAAACTTTGTGCCCTGTGTGAGGATACTTAGGCTCTAGATGAGCTATGGGTAGGGCTTGGTGATGCTTCCTGAAGAGACTCCTCTTAAGGCTGCACTCAGCCCTGCCCAGCAGTCCTGACTGCGTATTAGCCCTGAAGGCCCCTATAGCCTTCAGCCCAGCCCTTTTTGGTTCTTTCTCACAACCTCAAGATATTCTTGGTCTGCCTGGTCTGTCCTTCAGCCTTATTCTCCATCACAAACCAGGCTATTCTTAAGATCCCTGGACATGACCCTGTCTCCTGTAATCCCCTGCCATTACATTTTTGTTTCTCTTTCAACATTCAGCACAGACGCCATTATGGATTCCTGGGTCACTGACGTGTTACTTTCATGACTTGCTATCATGTTTCAGACATGAGTAGTTTCCCTGCTTGCCTTCAGGAGAGCCTGACCACCACCTGCTTGAGTCCAGAGGCCACCTCCTCAGGGCCTCCCTGGCGCAGGAGCCTTAGTGTTTGGCTTTGAGATAGGGGGACCTTGGGTAGGAAGACTAGGTTCCACACTCAGTTGAGGAATTTCCAGTTTAGGGTTCCCCACCATCTGCTCTTTCCTAAGACAGGCCCTTGTAGTCACTAGAGATAGTGTCTACTCACATAAAGAACAGACTAGGGGGCCAGGGATTTAGCTCAGTGGTTCTGCTGCCTGCCTCACAAGCACAGAATCCAGGTTTGATCAGTACAGAAAAAAAAAAAAAAAAAAAAAAAAAAAAAAAAAAAAAAAAAAAAAAAAAAAAAAATAATTTTTTTTTTTTTTTTTTTTTTTTTTTTTTTTTTTAAAAAAAAAAAAATTTT
>NW_022900934.1:100431-120325 GCF_012274545.1 Fukomys damarensis | reverse complement strand
AAGGCAGGCGTGGTGCCACTGAGCTAAATCCCCAACCCTTGACATTATTTTTAAACTTTGTGCCCTGTGTGAGGATACTTAGGCTCTAGATGAGCTATGGGTAGGGCTTGGTGATGCTTCCTGAAGAGACTCCTCTTAAGGCTGCACTCAGCCCTGCCCAGCAGTCCTGACTGCGTATTAGCCCTGAAGGCCCCTATAGCCTTCAGCCCAGCCCTTTTTGGTTCTTTCTCACAACCTCAAGATATTCTTGGTCTGCCTGGTCTGTCCTTCAGCCTTATTCTCCATCACAAACCAGGCTATTCTTAAGATCCCTGGACATGACCCTGTCTCCTGTAATCCCCTGCCATTACATTTTTGTTTCTCTTTCAACATTCAGCACAGACGCCATTATGGATTCCTGGGTCACTGACGTGTTACTTTCATGACTTGCTATCATGTTTCAGACATGAGTAGTTTCCCTGCTTGCCTTCAGGAGAGCCTGACCACCACCTGCTTGAGTCCAGAGGCCACCTCCTCAGGGCCTCCCTGGCGCAGGAGCCTTAGTGTTTGGCTTTGAGATAGGGGGACCTTGGGTAGGAAGACTAGGTTCCACACTCAGTTGAGGAATTTCCAGTTTAGGGTTCCCCACCATCTGCTCTTTCCTAAGACAGGCCCTTGTAGTCACTAGAGATAGTGTCTACTCACATAAAGAACAGACTAGGGGGCCAGGGATTTAGCTCAGTGGTTCTGCTGCCTGCCTCACAAGCACAGAATCCAGGTTTGATCAGTACAGAAAAAAAAAAAAAAAAAAAAAAAAAAAAAAAAAAAAAAAAAAAAAAAAAAGAAAAAAAAAGAAAAAAAAAGAAAAAAAAAGAGAGCAGACTAGATATCCTGGATGAAGGGCACCTCATTGTTATTTTAAAAATTTTGGAGGGGGCAGATAATCTGTATTTTTGTGGTACTTCATTTTATTTCTACGAGATCATTCCTACCCCTAGACTTAGTGAGTCACAGCCTAGCCACAGTCATCTCTCCAGATCTCATTGCTGCATCTAGCAGTTTAGCTGTGGGGTTTCCCCTCCCCACAACACGTAGATATAAGGCATCTCCCCAATTTTTAAGAAATGTGAAGAGCTATCAGCTTGCTTATTCAGTGCTAAGTCGGGATTTTGCTGCTTAGGTGCATTTGAAAAGGGAAAAGGAAAGCAGATTTGTTATTCTAATCGCATCTAGCAAGGTTTTGTAGGAAGCTGCAGTAGATCATGAACTTGCTGTTCAGAATCTGCTGCTGGATGTGGATCTCCTTTTCTCCCCAACATCTGAGTTTCATGCTTGGCCACCAACCTGTACTTCCAATATCCATAGGAACCAGAATGGAGTTAGAGTTCAACTTTCTGATACAGAGCCCTCCGATGACTTTGGGAGCTTGTGTCAGTGTAGAATACAGGGTCTTAGAAT
This sequence comes from Fukomys damarensis, assembly GCF_012274545.1. Classification (NCBI taxonomy): domain Eukaryota; kingdom Metazoa; phylum Chordata; class Mammalia; order Rodentia; family Bathyergidae; genus Fukomys; species Fukomys damarensis. The sequence continues at coordinate 118,888 of NW_022900934.1, read as the reverse complement.
CTGGTAGAACTCTCCCTGGTTGGCCAGTCACTCAGGACCAGGCTGCCCCTGGTATCTGCAAAGTGTTCGCATTTCCCCACAAATCTGTTGTGGGCTCACTGTGTTCTGAGCACTGTGCATTCTGGCGGAGAAATAAGCAGTCCCCAAGCCTCAGGTTTCTAGGCCTGCAAAGTAGCAGAGGGCTGTTGCTGATGGAACAGCCAATCTGGGGCCATCCAGAGTCTGACAGCTTAAACTGTAGCCAAGCCTGTCAGGGAGCAGCCCCTGGGACCACTTTCTACACAAACAGGAATTTGGGCAGGGTTTGGGGATCAGCAGACTAGGGGTGAGAGAAGGAAATGGGTTTATTGTTTCCAAATCATCATTACCAGTGGTTTGAGGCTCCAGGATCTTCTTTCCTCACTGTGGAGCTCTTGGGCACTTTTCTTTCTGAGCTGGAGATGAGGTTGGAGATAGATTCTACAGGGACTTTGAGATATCTCTTTCTGGTTGGATCCTCAAGGCCTTAATAAAGTGTGATTTTGAGGAAGAAGGATGTGCCTGTTTCCTCCCTGGGCTGTTCTGACTAAAAATTTCTTGTATTCACTGGTAAGAAACAGTAGAGCTGGGCCAGAGATCTATCTCAGTGGTACTCTGTCTACCTCGGTAGCACAAGGTCCTGAGTTCAATCCTTGGTACCTCCAAAAAAAAAAAAACCCAAAAAACAAAAACAAAAAAAACCCCGAAACAGTAGAGCAGTGTTCCTGAGGTAACAATGTGTCCTCTGAGGAGTTCCTGGCCTTGCCTTCTTGGTTCAATGCCAAATCTGCCTCTCCTGTGTTGCATGGAAAGGACTGAGTGGAAACATGGCCTGTGTTGCTCCCCTAGGAGTCATACAAGTGAGTCCAGGTGTGGCTGATCTGAAAAAGTCTTTCTGATCTGGTCCCTGGTTGTGGCCCAAGTGAGGCAAGGCCAGTTGATCACCCTGGCCAACCACCTACCTGCTTTCCTGGACACAGGTTTAGGGTTGCCTTGCAGGGGTAGCAGCAGGTGGGTATGGCTGAAATGTGGGGACTGTCCCTGGGCTTGTCCTGGTACAGGGGGCTGGTTAGGGGAGGCAGGGACCCCCACCCAGTGCCTCTGACTACATGGTTGTGCTTACTTTCCTCCTTGGCATTTCCTTCAGTATCTTTGTTGCTGCTCAGTATAGGCTCTTGGGAGCCCCCATTTCCAGAGTAAACCGCTCCAGCTCCTTGCTGTGTGATGGGATGTGCATGCTGCTCTGAATGTTCTGGGGTCACGCTCACCAGCAGAATGGAGGTTGTGGCTGAGCATCTTCAGAAGTGAAATCCTGTCTGTATGTGGTTGGAGCAGGTTTGCTTGGTTTGCCTGGAACCCAGGTGCCTGGCGTGGGTGGAGATGAAGCCTGGCCACAGGCCTGCTCTACTAGCTCAGCCGAGCCTGGGGGTAGATGCAGTGTGACATTGTCTGTCACTCCCGTGACACTGCCGCCCCAGGCTGGACACCTCCTCCCCTGCTGGCAGCCTCAGATGACAGGCTGCCTGGAGAGCCAGTCCTGTGATTTGGTTTGGAAAGTCATTATTACTGCCTAGCGGTTTAGCTGTTGTTTTTGCAGCATTGGGAAGGTTAAAAGAAATAATGATAATAATATAAGAAAGACTCAGCCACAGTAACTGCCAGCAATGTGCTATTTGCATTTTTAAGGAAACACTTCTTTGAGACAGCCTGGGTGAAAGGTCACTATTTGCATATAAATGGAAAAGAAAGTGTATGATGCTGGAAGTTACATCTGTATTATTTTCTCAGCAGTAAGCTGCTGTTGGAGAGATTAAGGGACATGGCTTGCATTTGGCTTTTATTGAATAGAGAAAGTACCAACGAGGCTGATTTAGAAGCAAAATAATGAGAGAAATGTGCAAAGCTATAGAATTGCCGACTTCCCCTGCCCCCACCTCTCTCTCCTCTCATTTTCACCTAAACTCAGCAAAAACAGGTCTGTCTGCTCCACTCAGCAAGTCTTCATTCTACTTCTCTCTGGATTCCAGTTTAAAAAAAAAGAAATGAAAGAAAAAGAGCAGAACTTGCCCTCATTTTCTCCTTGGCCCTATTCGAGTTTCCTGTCAAAAGTAGTTTCAATAGAGAGGGCTGCCAGGAACTCAGGGACAGAAACCCCTTCCACAACTGTGCACCTCCAGTGGGGAAGCCAGGCTGTGCCCTGGAGGAAAGAGCTGCAGTCTTGGATCTGGGATGGGGGTGGGGGTGGGGTGCTGCCCAGACCTCTGCCGGGAAAGGCGGGGAATCTGTATTAGATCAGTCTGCAGTTAGACTAGAGGAACATGTCTTCTTGGGCACTGGAAGATTTTCCGGTCCTCCAACTATCTCAGGGCCTGGTCCCTGGCTTTCCCTAGTGGCAAAGCCTGTCATCCCAGAGAAAAATTCTGAGGGCTGGTGTCTGCATGTTAGAGGTAAGGGCAGGAGTTGTTTTGGGACAGGGACATGGGGTGTCCTGCCCAGTAGGAGGACTAAGAGGCCTCCTCCCCCTGCTTCAATCTGACCTTATAGAGGTCTCCACTGGCTATTGTTTACTTAAATAACTTTCTCTATCCTCATTTTTCAAAAATTATTTTGGAAATAACCTTAAACCCATAGACCAGTTTCAAGTACAGGACTAAACTGTTTTTCCTGAACTATTTGAGAGCATATTGCTACTGAGATGCCATTACCCACAATAAAGGGTGGCTGTTTCCTATAGTGAGGGTCCTTTCCTGCCTTTCCCGCCTATTCTCAGACCTTCAAGGATAGATTCAGACCACATGCGGTGTCAAGTCTTGGGGTCTTATCTTTGTCAGCCCAGCATAGGAATGGTTCTGTCTTTGATGACCATGAGATTTTTTTTTTCTTGGTACCAGGGATCAAACTCAGGACCTTGTGCTTACAAGGCAGGCACATTGCCACTGAGCTAAATCCCTAGCCCCAGTGACCATGAGATTTTGAAGAACACTGATTAGCTTTATACAGTAGAATGTCCTTTAGTTTGGGTTTGTCTGATATTTCTTGTGATCGAGTTTGGGTTATATAGCACCCAACCATGAAGTTCATCTTATAACAGGGACTTAGAGGCCTGTAGATGCCCAATGGGCAACTACAGCAGGAGGAAGCTTGATATCTGCCTTCCTTTTGCGTGTCCCTCCTTTGTTACCTTAAAATTTGGGTCAGATCCCTGTTCAGCTCTCTAGGTAGGTATGTTAATCACAGAAGGCCTGTCTGCCTAAAAACTAGTTTATTAGCCCTACATTTACATCAAGATAAGGCATTTTCAAGATTTATGGGGTCATTGAATTTCCAGCCTTCACAGACGTCCTATTTCAGATCCCCTAAAGCAGTGCCTAGAAGATTCTAATCATTGCCTTAAATTTATAGTCACCTCAGATTCCAGGAAAAGCAGAGTCTTGTAGATAGCTCATTCTATGATGAGATCTTCTCATCAAAGTGGGCCCAATTTCCCCATGATGGAACTGAGGCTGTCCTTCTAAGCATGAGCTGTAATCTTGTGGGAACCCAAAAGGATTTCTCCAGAGCCACTTTGGAGAACTAGTTCTGATTTAACAACCAGATCACAGTTTACCAGGACTACCTACCCTGTCAGCAGTGCAATTCCCCCTCTCTGTCAGCTATGCAAACCCCAATTCTTACCTTTTGTTCCTCTTTTTATAAAACCCCAAAGTTTCAGCCGGGTGTGGTGGCATATGCCTGTAATCCCAGCACTCAGGAGTCTGAGACAGGAGGATCCCTGTGAGTTCAAGGCCAGCCTGAACTACATACACAGTGAGACCCTGTCTCAAAAAAGCAAAACAAAACAAAAAAAACCCCAAAGTTGTGTCAGCCCCTTGAAAACAGATCTTGAGCCACTGTATTTGCCCTTCCCAGTGTGGCTATGATGATTAAAGCTCCTTTACCTCTGCTTGGCTCCTTGATTGGCATTTTGGGATGGGTGACTTTGTGTCTGGTCTGTTGGACCCCAGTGCTGGGGCTTGCACCCTAAAACTCTGCTAACAGTATTCTCAAACCTGATGCTGATGGTCACTCGGTTGATGTTCTGACTTTCCACTTGAGTTAGATGGGCCATCCCAGTGTGTCTGCAATGTCCCTCTTTTCCCTTTGCAGTTACTAAGTATTTTGAGAGAGTACTTTGAAACAGTGATGTCTCTTCCTTACCAAACTCCATTTGTTTATTTTTAAGGACATCTGTCTAGACTCATGACCTCTTCCTTTGACCAGTGGGTTATTGGACTTACTTTCATCCTTGGATAGTCCCTGATTGGCCTGAGGGTGCTGGGTGCTCCTCACATTCCCACCTGTGTCCTTCTCTGCCTTGTGCCTGCAGAGATTGGAGGGTAGCCTGTGACCTTGGGCTGAGGAAGAGAGATGTGCTATGCACACATATGTGTGTGTGCTGCATGTATATCTGTGTCTGTTTTCGTTCTATTGAGGCACCTTGAAACCAAGTGTTCACACTGGCACCTCTGATTCCAGACCCCCACAGGTTTCTTCTGGAATTTTGCCTTTTTATTACTTCGTCTTCCCACCCTGAGAAACGTCTGTCCCCGTCTCTCTACAAAAGTGCTGGCCCTATGTGACACTCTTTTGACCAGGCCCCCCGCGCAGCCCACCTTCCAGCTGCCTTCTGTGACATAGGCCCCTGCTCCTCCCAAGCCAGCTTGGTTGAGGGCGGATTACCTTCTCACCCAACTTGGGCTCTGGCAACAGGAAGCCTCACCAGCCTGTTTGCCCAGGACAGGGGCTCCTGGGATGTAGGACAGGACAGCCCTGAGCATGCTGGGATGGTTGGCCTCTTTGGCCACAGGACTGGCTCCAGCTTTTGAACATGGTGGCCTGCTGCTCCCTTTGGGCCTTCACACTTAAACTATATCCCCATTCTTTATTTATTTCTTTATTTATTTTGAGACAGGGTCTTACTCTGTATTTCAGGATGGTCTTGAACTCTCTATGTAGCCCAGGCTGACCTTGAACTTGCAGCAATCTTCCTGTCTCATCCTCCTGAGTGCTGGGATTACAGGTGTGTGCCACCAAGGCTGGCTTCATTTAAGTTTTTTTTTTTTTTAAATTTTGAGGCTGGGACTTGCTAATTTGCCCAGGTTTTGCAATGCTGGACTGAGTTGAATGTGGGTCCTTTTTCATTCACTGTGGTAGGCATTTATTTTACTTAAAAATTTTTTTGTTTGATCCAATATTTTTATTAGTGTATGTTTGTAATACATAATAATTACGTCTGTTTTGGAGGATCTTGATCATTTTTATCTGCTGCGCTGCTTTCCCCTCTCCTCCTTTCCTCTCACCCTCCCTTCTGCTTCTCCCAGATTCCCTGCCCATCTCCATGGCCTGTCTAGGATGGGCATTCGCTGAGTCTTTTAATATAAAAATATAGTTTCCTTGAGTTGGGGGAGGTTGTTTTTAATTATTTAATTGATACTGTATCCTCCCATTTTTCTTTTTCTCTGTTTCTGGTGCTCCCAGGTCAGATGTTAGATCTCACTTTGCCCTTCTTCCTCTTTTTAATTGGATTTTTCATTTTGGTTTTATAATTTATTTCTAGACCAGGGAGATAGACACCATGGTGGTATTTAGCCTTCCCAAACAACTCCTGTCTCTTCCTAGGCTGTTTCACCTGTCCTGTCTTAGACAGTCTGTGTCCCACCTCTTTGGCCCTCCTCGTGCCTGCTGTAGCCATTGTCTACTTGGGTGGTGGGAGGAGTTTCTGGAAATTTCCTCATTCTTCAGTGTTCTGAGAAGGGCCTCAGGTTGAACTGCAAAGAGTTCTAGACCTGGCTCCTCTTTGGGCAGGTGGGGGACAGGGTGTGTGTTTGTGTGTCCCTAAAAGCCTTGTCTTCCTAGAGCCTGGACCTCAGAGCTCTGGGTGTCAGATGTTAACTTTGATTCCAGAGACTGGAATTCTAGACTGTGTTTTCCCTCAAATCTACTGCTGCTATGGTTGGCTTCGCGGGTCCTTCCATTAGTTCTCCATTTTCATTCTCATCCTTTCCTTCCTGTCTTGCTGGGTTTTGCCTTAAACCTGGTAGGCAGCAAGAAGGGGAAAAGGAGGAATTGAGTCGAAAGGTAGAAAATTTTTTTCCTTTCAGGTGGCAAGATATAGATTTATATTCAACCTTTTAATTTCACTCTGCGTAAGTAATGATGAAAGCTGAAGAGGCCTGGCCTCTTCAGGGCACTGGAACCCCACAGGCAGGTGTGAATGAGCCTCTTGGGTGGTGGGATTGTATAACCCTTGGACCAGCTGCAGGTTAATCCTTACTTCATCCTGTTGACCATCCTGATGTGGCCCAGTAGAGGGGGAGGAGTGTTTCTGTGTGGCTGAAAGCAACTGTCTTGGCCTGTGTTGGGTGAATGCAGCTATAAATGCCCTCGGGCAAGGGTGGGTTTTTGAGATCTCTTCAGCCCTCCATGGCTCATCCCTAATTGCTCAGAGGCCCTGGACCCAGCCTCCCATGGGCAGAGAGGTTGAGGCAGCAGTTAATATTTGTGTGTGGTTAATATTTGTGAGTGGCTCAGTTTCTTTTGGCCATCCAGCATATTGAAAAGACTGTTCTTTCCCATTAAACTGCCCTAGTGTCATTGTGGAAAGTCAGCAAACATTTGTGAGAATGTCTTCTGCTGTGAGTATCTGAGTCTGAGACCCTGTCTATGAGACAGGAACAGAATTCTTGTATGTGGCATGGGCTTCTTTTTAAACAGCTTTATTTGCATATAATTTACATGTCATACCATTCACTCAATAGAAACATACAGTGCAGTGGTTTTAGCATATTTATAGAGTTGTGCATCTATCACCACAATGTAATTTTAGAACATTTTTATCACCCCAAGAAAAGCCCACACTAGAAAAACCACTCCCTATTTGTACCCTTTTCTCTGGTCCTAGGCAGCAATGAATCTGCTTCCTGAATTTATGGATTTGTCTACTCTGGATGTTGCATTAATTTGTAATTGTACAATATATGGACTTTTGTATCTGATTTCTTTCACTGATCATACTGTTTTCAAGGTTCGCCCACTTTGTGTCATAGATGTGCCTCATTACTTTTTATTGTCAAATACTATGAAATTGTATTTTCATCCAGCAGTGGATGGACATTTGTTTTTTTCCTCTTTTTGGCTAGTCTAATATAGCTGCTATAAATATCTGTTTATAAGCCCTTGTATGAATATGTTTTCATTTCTCTTGGGAAGATATCTAGGAGTGGAATTGCAGGGTCAGACGGAAACTCTGTTTAACATTTTGAGGAATTGCCAGGTTGTTTTTCAAAATGACTGTGCCATTTTACATTACCATCGGCAATGTATGAGGGCTCCAGTTTATCCATACCCTCACCCATCCTTGTGGTCAAATTTTCAATTTTTATAACCATCTGAGTGGTGATAAAGTGTTATCACATGGTTTTGATTTGCATTTCCATAATGACTAGATGTTGAGTATCTTTTGTATTTGTTGACCACTTATATGGACAAATGTCTTTGTAGAAATTTCTGTTCTGATCCTTTGTCCATTTTAAACTTGGGTTATTATGCAGTTGTCAGGGTTGTTTATTCTGATTAAAGCACTTTATCAGGCATGATTTACAAACATTTTCTCTCAGTCTGTGGGTTTTCTTTTCACCTTATTTATGACTTGTTTATTTATATTTTGAGACGGGGTTTTATTCTGTAATTCAGGCTGACTTTGATCTCATTACGTAGCCTAGGGTGGCCTCAAACTCTTGAGAGAAATCCTCTTGTCTCAGCCTTCTGAGTACTGGGGTTACAGGCATGCTCCATCATGCCTGGCTGATGATATTATTTTTTTTTTAAGAATAGGAAAAATTTATTGAGGGAAAGAAAGCTTCTGTCTAAGAGAGGGAGAAGGGGGACCAGAAAGTGGCTTGCCCTGATGATAGTATTTAAAGTACAAAAGTTTTAAACTTTGAAAAAATCCAGTATCTATCAATTTTTTCTTTTATGCTTTGTATTTTTGGTGTTGTATCTAAGAAACAACTGCCTAACCCCAAGTCAGGAGGGCTTACTCCTGTGTTTCCTTCCTTCTTTCCTTCCTTCCATCTTCCTCTACCCGTGTCCCTCATTCATCGTTCCTGGAAAAAGCATAGGGTGTTGAGCTTTCCCACTGAACAACGTCTCCAGACTTTCTAAGCTTCCTGAGGGTTGTAGGTCTTACATTTTGATCTGTGATCCACTATGAATTATTTTTTTTTGGCTGTCTATTTGTTCCAGGACATTTGTTGAAAAGATATTTTTTCCCATTAAATTGTCTTAATGCCATTCCTGAAAATCAGTTGACCACAAATAGAAGTGGTTATATTTGGACTCTTAAGTCTGTCCTGTTTATCTGTGTGTCCGTCATATGCCAGTACCAAATTGTTTTTGTTTTTTTTTGTACCAGGGATTAAACTCAGGACCTTGTGCTTATGAGGCAGGCAGTGGCACCACTAATCTAAATCCCTAGCCCCCAAATTGTTTTGATTATTACAGTTTTTGTGGTAAATTTTGAATTTGGGAAGTGTGAATTCTACACTTTGTTCTTTTTTCAAATTGTTTTGGCTCTTCTATGGTCCCTGAATTGCTACATGAATTTTAGAATCAGTTTGTCAGTTTTCACAAACAAAACAGTGGGAGAGGTCAGAAGTGGTCAGAATCTTGTGAAATTCAGTAGGCAGATCTGGCAAGACTTGGGTGAGAAGGAGGAGAGGAAATGCCCACGTCACCTGAGAAGCAGTCTTTCTGTGCAGAGAGGGAGTTAGAGAGAAGAGGGCTTCTGACATCTGATGGCCAGGTGGAACGGGAAGAGCCTGCCTGGCAACCTGGAGGGGCTGGCGGGGGTGGGGTGGCCACAGCATGCCTTCCTGTACAACATGGGCCTCTGTTTGGGTAGCAGCTGAGTAGGAAGGGAGTGGAAGGGCAAGGTACTTTTACAGACTGCTTTGTGAACATGTCTACCTCAAGTTTGGTGAAGATTTGAAAGGAAGGGTGAAATGCTTTAGAGGAATGAGAGTGGTGTTGACATTTTTAGGATCCTTTATCCAACAGGGATAAGGAGAGGGATACCAAGCCCAGACGGACTGGTGGGCTCTGAGGGAGGAAAGCACCCGCTTTGGGGGATGGAGGAGGTCAGAAGGGTGATGTGTCCCATTGACATGTTGGTGAAACCTTCTGTGGAATGTGTGTTGGGTGAAGGTGTCATTTTCCTCTTTGTGTGCTGGGGTTGCTGTGGTAATGGCTCCTGGCCTCAGAGGCAGCCCATGGCCACCAAAGATACAAAACCCAGTGAAAACTGAAAATATTTGAATTTCTACAATCACTGCCTGGCCTCTGGCTCAGCTCTGCTGCTCTTCATTCTTATTTAGGGGGGATGTTGGAGCAGGGCCAGCACCCATCACTATAGGTCTCCCAGATGGGGCACAAATATAGTCCCCTGGCAGGCTGATTGGCCAGAGTCAAGGTGACCTAAGAAGCCTCAGAGAAGATAGTTCCTCTATCAGGCAGTGCAATTGGAAGTAGCCACAGTGCTGATGTCCTTGCTCTGAGACAAGGACACTATGAATTAGGTCATCAGGACTGTTAGGGACCAACAAGGCCAGGGTTCTGGTGCTGGGTCTTGTGTGCTCTTCTTGGGAATGTTGACCCTAGTGCCTGTGGGGTGGCTGGGCTTTAGGAAGTGAGCCCCACTGGCAGGGTGATAATTGGCTCAGTTCTGAAGGTCTCTGGCCTTCTGGAGGATGAGCCCTTCCCTGTGGCCAGGCAGAGCAGTCACTGTTATTTTGCTGAGCTTGCCTGCCCACTGTAGCCCCATAACAGGAGATCTAGGGCCCCTGTGGGGACAGACATCAGTGTCACATTCAGCAGGCAGGGCTCCAGGTTCCCAAACAGAACCCACAATCAGTGCCACCAACCTGGGTCCAGAACTGCTGCTGAGTGGCTTGTTATCTGAGATGTGCTTGGGAGGCAGAGCCCCTGTGTGTCACTGAGCATGATTCAGATGAACTCAGAGACCTCAGAACCTCAAAGGAGGGCTGGTCCTTACTACCCCAACCTCTTGCAGCCAGGTTCCAGATGGAAAGGTGGTATGGTGCCGAGAGCAGTGATAGCCACATGCATCACTGAGGCTCCCCCCTTCGCCAAATAGTTTCCCCACATTGAATGAAGAAGTTAAAGTTTCAGAGAAGCTGGATGACCCACAGGGTGGATCTGCATGAGCAGTGGGGTCCCTTGGCTGTGACTGGATGGCTGAGGAGCAGCAAGGCCTCTGGGAGTGGGCTGCATGGCTCCTGCATGTGTCTGTGCAGGTCTTGCCTTTTGTCCAGTGGGTCCTGCACATTATTATGCCTGTGGCTTAGTGTGCTGCCAGGGATGAAGGTTATGCAGAGCATCAGAAAGGAGAGCCTTGTCTAGGGTGGAGGGGATGGTCACATGTAGGTCCCAGTGGGGGCTACAAGGGCCAAACAAGAATTACACACTATAATGGGCTCCTAGCATGACTTACAGTTGTTGCCAAGAAATTCCCTGAAAAAAGCAGGCAGAATCATGTCATGGTTGAGCTGGGTCCTCCCATATGATGTTGGGCAAGTTTAGGGTTTGCACTTTGACTAACTACATGTTTTACCTCCAGGGTTGTGTTTCAGAGGCCCTTGCTCTGAGATCCCACTGGCTTTGCTGGCACCAGGAGGAGACAGGAACTGCTTCTTGGAGGAATGAATGCTTCTAAGGTCTTGGTCCTTTGCTGAGCAGATATGAGGTGTCAGGCTGACCTAGGGTTAGGAGCACGAGGAATGTGGGTGATAGAGAATTTCACACAGGCTCATTTCCACACTGCTAGGGGTGGTGAAGATGGAAAAGCTGAAGTGACCTAGTCATCTCCCATCAAGCAGAGAGTTCAAAGTCCCTTTCCTTAGGCAGTTCCCACCTGCCAGGGTTCTGAGAAGTAGGAGAGGCTTGGAGCAAAAGCTCCAGAGGAGGTGGCTTCTGGGATACCCTGCAGGGCATAGACCTTAGGTTCTTCTCTACAGCTGTAAGCGTGCCATACCCAGTGAACTTTCACGTTCCCTGATACAAGAAATTTCACTTGAGCCATGCAGACCAGCTAGTGCACAGGCATCTCCAACTTCTCTTAGCCCAGATGGATGCTTAGAAAGGGAGACTCGAACACTGCTAGGCCTGGCAGTTTCCCAGCTCTTACTGTCACAGTGGAGGAGATGCACAGAGGATCCTTCAACCCCAGCTCCAGAGTGAGATACATACCCTGTGGCTGCAGACAGTTTGGCTGTTGTCTTGTTCATGTCTGGAATCTTCCAAGCCTATTCTTCCTACCTCCCTTCCCAATAGTATGAGGTTGACTGGCCTTGCCTCCCCTGTGCAGGGTCCTCTTCTTAGATTCCTCATACTCTTGGTGGCATCTGCCCTGTGAGTTTTGTGTCTTGGGTGTGTCCTCTTCCCGACACAGGTTTGAGGACCTACCTATCTGTGGGATAGGCTCAGCAGCACTTAGAGGCACCTCACACAGGCTCAGGGTAATAACCACCAATGTTACATTCCAGATGGGAACCTGGGTGTCTGGAGACCTTGGAGTGGGAAAGGTCCTACAGCCGTTCCTTGCCAGTCGAAGTGAGAAGGTCAAAGCCTATCCTCAGCCATGCCTTGCAGTTGATTCATAGCTCAGAGGGGGAAGGCACTTAGTCAGGGCTAGCAGAAGGTATCAAGTCTGGTGGGTTTACTATGTCTTGGAACACTTTGCATTATATTGTCTTCTTGATACCCAAACTGCTTCCCTCTGTGACTAGACTCTCAAAAGAAATCTTTAATGAGATGGAGGCATTTCTAGGTACCAAGAAGATGCTATTGCTTGAGCCATAGACCTAGCTAGGGCCAGGGGTGGTAGAATTCTGGAGAAAAACAGCATTTGGGAATGCATATCAGAAACATGGGTGGGGGAAGAAAGATGATGTTTATGACAACAGTGTGGCTGACCTAGCTTGTAGCAGTATCCAAACTCACTTCCAAGAAGAAGTGGAGAGCAGAATGCAGGAATATCCATTTCCTGTTTTTATTGTTGGTTACTAATAACCTTCCTTTGAAACTCTGCAGTTGTAGAAAGCATGTTGTCATGGAAACAGGGAGTGATGTGCAGGGAATAGGTACATAATACATTTCTTTGTCATGTCCAGTTGATGCATTCAGTCTTTGCTTAGATGTGTGGATTTATATGAGGAATTAAATATTAACTGGAGGCATTGGGCTGGAAAGAAGCAGAATTTAGGGAGACTTAAAACAGGCAAAGAGTGATGGTGGAGCCCAGTGATCCTTGTGAGAGGTAGAATTGTCAGAGATGATTCAGGGTCATGGGTGGACTTCACTTTCCTTGATCAATAGGTTCCAGAGAAGTTAAGCAAAGCAATGTGTTTTTTCTGCTTCTTTCTTTTCGAAATGGATCTGGGTTTTAGGAGCAGCAAGGGATTTAGTTGTAGCTGAATAATTACTCATTAGTCAGCTAATCTTCAATGTAGGAGAGCTTAAGTGCTATGTTTCCAGGTGGGTCTTACCTGGTTTTCTTCAGCACCCTTGGTTGGAACTGCTGTGTTCATGCACATCCACACCTTGCTGCCGTGTGTCCCCTAAAGCAGCTGCAAGAGCTGGGATGATGGCGCAAAGCCTCTGAGATGTGAGAGGAATTTTCCTTTTCCCTGAAACAGCCATAGGCCTAGACCTTGCCCATTCTCGTGGTGGATTCCAGAAGCAAAGGGATTATGTAAATGCTGTGTAAAGCATCTCAAGTCTCTTTTTCCTGGAGCTGGCGTTCCTGGTTCTCATCAGGACTTCTTTTCTCGGTATCTTTTTAAACTCTCAGAAAATGAGTTCCGGGGCAAACTGCTGACCCAGCGGTGGACACCTGGAGACAAGGCCAGTGGCTGCAGGACCTCAAGACGCCTCTTGGGCAGACACAACAAGGTGAAGACTCTCCATTGCAGGCTGCCTGTGCCAACCTCTTCTTAGCTTCTAGGCATGAAGCACAGAGGGGATGGTCTGGATTGGGCAAAGGGTAAATGGAGAGTAGGACCAAATAGTCACTTTAAAACTAAAGGAAAAAAATGATTCTGTGCAGTAAAACTAACATGTGACAGCAGAGTCTCACCTTCTAGCAGTTCCCTGCCTTGAACTATGATCCCACATGGGCCTCAGAGAGCCCCAGAGTCTGACAATGGAAACTATGGTCCATGATGAGGCGTGTGGACCTTGTTTTATTGCCACTTTCCTAAGTGTGGCAGATGGTACAGACCTTCTTGGGCCCACCCAGATGCATGGTGGAAGTGATTCAGGCTCCTCACCTTCCAGAGCCCCACTGTAGCTCCAGGATATGGCATGTGCTTAGGGCTGCTGTTCCTGCTGACAAGCCTCTAATGCCAGAACTTCTTTTTTTTTTGGTACCGGGGATTGAACTTGGGTCCTTGCGCTTGCGAGGCAGGCAGCGGCACCACTGAGCTAAATCCCCAGCCCATAATTCCAGAACTTCTTAATGAGCTTCTTTAGGTAAGACCAGCTCCCCAAGACTTGGTAACCCAAGAGATGGGAGCTGAGATGAACAGTAGTTGAGAGAGCATTCTTCCCAGAGGCTACACGCTGATCACTCATCCTGACATATCACCTTTTTCCATATCTGCTGCCACCTAGGGCGTGGCCACCGAGATGGGTAGAGTCCACATAGCTTAAAGTGGGAACTTCATTTGAGTGTGCTTGTACTTTACTGTCAAAGCCCAACACTTTCCTTCTGAATATGGTGACAAGAAGGCGTATTTTAAAAGATCTTTGGTAGCTACTTTGCCAAGCACCCCCATTCCTCTTGGTTCTGTGAGGTTGCCTCAGGCCTAGGAATAATGGTCTTGTCTTAATCTAGAACTGTGATGTTTTGTTTGTTATGGATTTAAAAGCATTATTGTTGATGTTTAAAATATTGCATTGAAATATTCTTTATCTTGATCACTAAATTTTTGGCTTCACTCTAGCCTGAGGATTCTCCTTAGCTCCACAGGAACAAGACATGTAACCATGAAAGTGATCTGACTTGAGGCCAGAGGTTCTGAGTGAAGTATTTTCTATGATTGTTGGCACCAAATCAAGGTTAGGTAGGAGAATTTTGGTTCCCCTGTGGCCCTGATATGAGGTTCTCAGAAGGCTTGGGACCCGGCATGGATACCAGGCGATTGTTCAAAATGCGACTGACATGAAGAAGTCTGGGCCTACACTCAAGGTCCTCTTGGCAGCCCCAGCCATTTCCTGAGTGTTCCACTGAAACCTGTTTTCCCCTGTTTTGGGCAGCTGGGCTCTGAGTTACCCTTCTGATGGAAAGCTAAAACATAGTTTCGGCCAGGGGTGGAGGAGGATGTGAAAAGGCTGATTGTCCAGGACTGAGGGTACGAAAGGTGGGATCTTTTGCTAAAGGAGGCTGAGAAGGAGCAGCACAGAACATGAGGGCCTAACACATAGGGGCTGGGAGGAGGAGCTACTGTGAGTGGGACAGTGGAGCAGCTGAGGCCTGTGTGGGAGGTGGCCACAGCCGGCATAACTCTGGGTTCAGCACCAGGAATGTGGACAGCTCAGGACTTGTTGGGAGGGGCTGTGAGACAACATGGGACGCAGTGTGTTGGGGGAAGTGCAAGCATTGATGGTAGCCTCCTGAACTCCTTCTTGACTTGTGGAATGAAGCATTTGGGCCCAAACCCCATAACCAAAAGTTACGAAATTGATGAGAAGGTCAACTCCATGATGTTCGGTCCTCCCTTCTCTGCCCTTGTGGGAACCGCCAGGGAGAACAACCAGATGGAGGTACCTGCAGGGTAGGGAGGTGCCACACGGGCTGTAGCTTTTCTAACCTACTTCACTTGATATTGTTGGTTACTACCTTGGATATGGATAAATTCCATCTATGCTAGAATTTTTAACTGGTAGACAAGATATGGCTACTTTACCAGAGTGTCCATTATGCAGCAGCTGTAATTTTTAATTTGGGGATGGGAGTGGGCCAAGAGCCCATGCTTATATCTATCAGGAGACCCTTCCTAATTCATATGTTAAGTAATGCCCGGTGGGGAAGTCCTTTCTACACCTAAGGAGAGGATGGTCTACTCAGCTACAAAAAGGTTGCACAATGGGTGGAATGGCAGAAGTTCAGATGCTCAGTGGGATGTCCCCCAGAGGAAACAGAAACCAGGAGGTGCTGATATGGTTTCCAGGGGAATAGCCATGTGGTTTGGCCTCAAAGATCCAGAAAGTGGGAAGTAGAATGTGCACTGGGCTTCTGATAGAGGAGATCTGTGCATTGCTGTCTCTGTAGCCTGACCTGGGGTAGAGCTTATCCTCAAAAGAAGAGGAAGCTGTGAATTTGTGCAAGTGGGCAGCAAATGAGTTGGGAGCTGTGAGGCGCCCCATCAGAGTGCTCGAGGAGGGGAACAGGCAAGCCCTTGAAAGTTGCTCATAAGTTCTTAAGAGAAGCTCCTCCCTATTGTTAGGAACTGGACCAGGTTAATACTGTCCACCGTCAGAGATTCACAGCAGTGACAGAGCTGGTGTCGCTCTTGGCTGCAAGCAAGAAAAGAAGAAGAAGAAACAAACAAACAAAAAAAACCCCAGGAAGGGTGAGGTGCTGCCAGGCCAAGCATGATGAGGGATGGCCAGTTCCCCAGTACTTCTCCACTCCCGTGGCTTCTTCCTCCATTTCTTCTGGGGGAGGGGCTGCCCATGGTTCTGGGAGTCAGCAGATCCCTCCTCCAGGTCTCTGTGAGGAAAAGAATAGTACAAGAGGCTCAACCCTTCGGCAGGCCCCTGTAATCCACATAAGCTTATGAATTTTAAAAATTCTCCTACATGCACTCTAATTTTTCTGCATTGCTGGCTGTTGGACCATATTTTAAACAAGGGCTGAAGGGAATGACCCTATGATAGCAGCAGGCTCAGAGCCCCCAGTCCAGACTGCTGTGCAGTCCCTGCTCAGGCCCCTCTGGCTGTACCTCTCCTTCTCTCACTGTCAGAATTTCAGACAGTTCTGCCTGTCTCAACTCACTCCTGCATTCGCTCATCCATTTCTTCCTCTGCCCATCCCAGTTATGGGTACTGAGCAGGTTTCTGCAGGAGATATGGTTACATCTGCAAGAGATGACCTCACATCTATGAAGGGATGAGCTCATGTCAGATAGAGTGATAGGGCGATGAGCAGGGAAAGGGGCGGGAGGCAGAATGACAGAGATTTGTCCATAGACATAGTGCTGCCCATCCAAAGGTGCTTCCCCTCTTCCTCCCTGGAATGATGTGCAGACTTTGGAGAAGCCCAGTCTGGTGTTGCCTGGGGCCAGGATACCTTCTGGGGACAGGCTTCAGCACAGGCCTTGGCCTTTGCCAGCCCTCAGTTATTGGTTATAATCGCAGAGGGAAAATGTTGTGGAGTGAGGTCTTTAGCAAGGCACAGACCGTTCCAGAGGCCACCATGATGTCCCTGAGCTTGTGATGAAAGGAGGTGGACAGTTGTGACCTCTGGGGTGAAAGTGAAGGCCAGCAGAAGCTTGTTGGGTTTAGGAGCCCATGATTTCCTCTCAAAGACTAGATGTGAATTGTTTGCTTTAACTATGTGTCAGGCCCTGAGTGTATTACTCACAACTGTCATAGAGTTAAGAGAAGTCTTCAGGGTTTGCTTTTAACTATTTTGGTTCCCAAGTTTGTAGCATCCAATTCAGGGGACTTGACTTTGCAGATGGGTCAAAAAGGGGCTGGTCATTGTGAGAGCTGTGTATGTTTACAAAGAGCTTACATGGTTGGCCTTGACTTTACTAGAAAGGAAAACAAAAGGGAACAAAGCAAAAGCACCCTCTTGAATTAAAAACTACTTTTGTGCATTACCAAGAATGCAAGTGGAGTGGATGGATAAAGAGCCAATTCTCTCCAGTTAATAGATTTGGCTAAACATTATGTGTTTCGTTTGTAAATTATTCTCCTCCTCATGGTTTCCTGTAGAAGGCAGAGCTGTTGGAGTATTGGTTTGAACTGTAAGACATGCTTTGGGTGGCAGAATTAAGTTGGTGTTAGAGAAGTAGAGCAGACATTGCTCTTGAGTAAGATTGCTAGGCTTGCAACAAGTGAGGAGTAAGCTTGGGCTGTTTTGACAAAGGAACTCTTTCATGCTTAAGGCAAAGTGAATTATTTGTGGGCTCTGCAAAAACAGGGACCTGGTTGGTTTGTGCTTTGGGCAAGTAAAGGGTTTTTAAAAAACAGATCAATGAGAAATTGAGAAGGATCTTGTTGCTTTTACATCTTTAGAGCAGAGACTGTCCCTGTGTGGATAGTTTGCAGGAGGTGCTGGGGGCCAATGGGTAGGAGAGGCTTGGTGGTGTCCTGGGCATGGCTGCCCCAATGCAGAGGAGAGATCCACCTTAGCAATGCTTTGAGCCCAGAAGAGCAAAACGATGTGAACTAAGTGGGGTTGGTTTCTTCACACCTTTGCCAGATGCCTCCAAAGCCACTTCTTTGCAACCAGCCCAGAGGCCTTCATCCCTTGCTTGGTGTCCAGGTCACAGGTCACTGAGCTCCTATAAATTCATTCTCATATTAAAGAGCCTGGCTTTTCTCCCAAAATCCAGGTTTTCCTTCTTAAAATCAAAGCTGTGTGTGCTGAAGAAAACTTCTTGCTTATTGATCATTTAATGCAGATAAATTGCAAATGGAAAGGTGCTCAGCAGAATGAATGCCACAGCTGTTAGCTTCATCAATGGGAGCTCATAGTTTGCAAGCAGCACTTATTATACATCCCTGCAACTCTCTCTATTCTCTGCTCTTTGAATAATTTATCTGCAGGAAATCCAAATTGGCAAGGCCCACTTTGACCTAGCAGAATGCTTGCCAATTTCCTTGGGAAAACTGACAAAAAAAGCTATAGCTTACATTTCAGTTGAACGCAGGCATCCAGCAATCAGATGCATTGGCTCTATTGTGTGGCCTGCATCAGAAGGCACTGTGTAGTCCACATTTGAAGGCTTATAAATGTAATAAAGTCCCTTTGACACCTGCTCCTCTCTTCACTTTAAATGTGAGTCATTGGTCCATGGGGAACCTCCACTTTAAAAATAGAAATTATAGTAATTGTCTTCTGTTCTGTGGGAAGGCTATAATAAATGCATGGCTTCTAGCACTGTGCTGTACAGCCTGGAGCCGACAGGTTGCATACATTTCCTATTTTTTAATTTTTCTTACTTAACAAATCACATAAATTATTGTAAGTTACATCATAGTGGCTCACTTTGCAAATTTCATCCTACTAAGTAGGGGAATTAATTTTTATTTCTTCCAAGGTGGTAGTATAGACATTTGTCTCCTGTTGACTTTTTTTTTTTTTTTTTTT
>NW_022900934.1:56411-100297 GCF_012274545.1 Fukomys damarensis | reverse complement strand
TTTTTTTTGTACTGGGAATTGAACTTGGGTCCTTGTGCTAGCAAGGCAGTCGGCAGAATAACTGAACTAAATCCCTGGCCCTCCTATTGACTTGTAAGACCCAAAAGCCTCAAGGCCCTGCTCCTGCCTTCCTTGCTGTCTTTCTTCTGGGATTTCTTCCCCACTCCCCTGCCTCCTTCTGACAGTCTCATACACATAGCCCTGGATGTCTTGGTGTCTGTGGCCTGGGACATTCACGAATTCTCCCCTCACCTTCCTGACCTTAAGGACACAAGCTGCAGCCCATACCAGCCACTCTCCCCCTTGCATGTATACCTAACCTGCTTGGTCTCACCTCCTGGAAAAGGATTGCTTTGCACACCATCGAGTGTGCCAGGATTATACCTTCAGATTAGCCATGGGGTGCAGGATGCGGTTTCTGTGTGATGACCTGTAGCACCTCTGACTGTCACCCTCTGAGGGAGGGCTTTTCCTTGCCCCCCCAGCAGGGTCATGTGTGGGCAGCATCTCTTCAGAAGCGGATAAGGTGTCAGGGGAAAGGGGTGGAAACAGGATGGGCTCAGGCAGGACAGTCAGACCCCTGAGGCCAGAAGACATGTGACTGGGGTTTCCTTAGTCTGTTGGTTTCCAACAAGGTGACCCTAGTGTGTTAGGGGTGTTGATACCTCTGCTGAGTGGCAAGGAAGAGCCAGGCCTGGGGCACGTTGGGCTGACCCTACTCCATGGGAGGTAGACAACATGCCCAGTGCTGAGAATTTTCTCACCCAGGTGGGCAGCAGTTTTTTTCTCTGTTGTGCAGGTGCCTGAGGATGGAGAGGGCAGGTTCTGTGTTTTGGCTTTTGTAGGCTTGTATGAACCTGGGTCAAAAAGGCAGACCTGCTGCTTGTAGTCTGACCCTTGTCATTTTGGGCCACAAATCCGTCTTCACTGTCAAAGCCTGAGCCAAGAATGGCCAGATGCCTTTGATGGCTCTGAATATGGTAGGTGCTGGCTGTGACTTCTTATTAACATCACAGTTGCTTTTTGTTTGCAGATGAGCTTAGAAAGTGATGACAAGCGAGCCCGCACACGGTCCAAGGCCCTCCGAGGTGAGTACTGCCGCCCAGCCTGAGCTCGCAGCATCAGTGCTCCTTTTTGGAAGTGTTTAATGCCACCCTCCCCAACTGTCCTTAGGAGAACAAATATTCAGAGGCTTTGGGGCCTCTCACCCACATGAGGGACCCTGGAGCCTCTTCATTCTTTTTCATCCTCAGGGCAGCACCTAAGGGGCTGCTGAGGGCCTTTGACCCCGACAAACCTAGCAGAGGGAGAGCTGTGGAGACAAATGCAGCTCCATAGAGTCAGTGCAGCAAAACTCAGTCCTTTTGTTTGAAAGTGAACGGTCACTGGCCTATAACCAGTCCACTTCCCTTCCAGTGACGGGCCTTGAGGGGAGATTGCTGGGTGGAAACGGCAATGGGGTGAGGAGGGGGCGTGCTTACCCTGTTAGTCCTGTCGTGCTGCACACAGGGTGTTCAGGCGCTGTGAGTATCTCAAGGGTGCCTTCCCTGGTGGGACCCTATTCACCTTTGCAGCCAGTGCCCATTGCCGGGACGGGGGAGACACTTGTCCACCTGTCTTCTCTGTCCAGCGTGACCTGGTAGGTAATACCTCCTGCCTAATGCTGACATCTTTCTGCAGTTAGAGATAGAGATAGTGCCTGGTCCCTGAGGGTGCAAAGAGAACCGTGTCCCCTCTGCAAAACCTCCAGGGGAGGATCTAGTTCAAAATATAGAGCTGAGGAACCAGCTCCCTCCCCTGTTATTAGAGGATACTCTTTTCTGTGTCCCATATGTGTTTCCCTGTTTTTCTTTTTCTTACTCAGGACCCCCAGAAACTACAGGCGCAGACCTCAGGTAAGGAAATCTTCCTGTTAGCACCAGACACCACCCCTGTGAGCCCCTAATTTCTTGAAGGACCCTGTCTCTCTGTGCTGTGTCTTTGCTATCTGCACTCCAACTAGCCCTGCCTCCGCTCTGTCCTGGCCCCACCACAACACCAGCCTCATGTGAGGGACCTAGGCACTGGTCACCAGTCACCACCATGACCTGAATGTCACTGTGGTCCCCAAATTAGCCTCAAGGTACTTTCTTGGTGAGTTTCACAAATGCTTCATTTCAGCCACATATGGAAGATAGGGTCTGTACAGGTCTGGGGTGCACACAATGTCCTCACATACTGATGACCTAGCAATGGTGGGGTGGAGCAGGCAGCTCTGTGATGTTTCCTGCACTTGTTTAGGGGTATAGATTTCCCAGAAGCTGTACACCATGCCCACAGGTGCACAGGTGGCTCGTAGCTGGCCATGGGTGCTCGTGTGAGCTCATAGATGAGTGTGTGCTCATAGTTGAGCCTATTTAAATCTTAAGGTTCAAGGCTGCTGTCTGCTCCACTGCAGCCTCTGGAGGCCCTGGCTGGGTCTTACATTGGCTGTGATTTGCACTCCCTTGGTTGCTGGGTCTCAGGAGTTTCCAGCTTTCTACCCTCGAGTTACTTTGCCAGTTTCCTGCGCTTGGCTTCACAGTTAGATCTCTCAGCCTTGGAAGCTTAGTGGAAAGGTACTGGCCCACCTACCTGGGGACTAAGACTTTGAGCTGGGCTGGAAGAGTTGCTTGGAACAGGTGATGTGTTTTGGGTGCAGTGCCAGTGCCCTACTGGCCTCCATGACAGCTGTTGTCTAATTGCCTGATTGACTCATTGATTAATTGACTAATTGGGTCCTCAGATTCAAGTCTTCAGTAACAAGCAGACTTTGTGAAAAGTCCCAAAGCTAGTTCTTGAGAGAATGAAAGCAAGTGTGGGCCTGGATTTTATAGTAGATTGACCAGGGGTAGCAGCAATTGCTGTCTGGAAAGGAAATCACAGTAAAATCTTTCTCTTTATCCTTTCCTCCTCCCCTCCCACCTGCTGCAGTCCTTCTTTCCTTCTCCTCTGCCTCTTTCTTTCTTTCCTCCCCACTCTCTCTCTTCCCCCTCCTTTTTTTTGTGGCCCTAAGGGGTCAGACCCAGGGCACTCTACCACTGAGCTATATCCCCAGTCTCTTTCATTTTATTTTGAGACAGGGTCTCACTAAGTTGCCTAGGCTGGTCTCCAATTTACAACACTCTTACCTCAGCCTCCCAAGTATAGTAGCTGGGATTATAGGTCTGTGCCACCACACCAGGCTCTTTCTTCCCTTTTAACACACTGAAAATCAAGACCAGGAGCTGAGATGGTGTCCTGTGGGGAGAGAGTTCCCCATCAGAACCCGTGTTCTTCATGGCTGCTACTGAGCTTGTGAGGTTGGGATTTGGCTCACAAACGGTTCTGGGAATTCAGCAAATGTGGCCTACATGGCCAGTTGGGCTCCATGGTGGTCTGCAGTCAGGCCATGGTCCATCACAGTGGAACCTGGGGTGCCTAGGTGAGGATAAGGGTGATGACCTTTTCTGGGTCCCAGGAGCTTCCCACATCTGCCAGCCTTCACAGGGTCAGGGAAGATGTGCTCTATTTTAGGAAATCTGGATCCCAGGCAGGAACTCAGAAACATGGCCCCTATTCTGTTGAAAATAGGTCCTTCACCCTGACAGGAAGGACTTGAGCCTCCCAGAAGGACTTGCACCGCTTCTCTGTCTAGGTGGTGTGCTGTGACAAAGGCCGGTGGCAGCTCCTTGCAGCCCTTGACCTGTGGACATATCTCAGCTCACAGAAGCCTGAAATATGGTGGCCTCATAATGCCACACAGGCTACTCTGTAGCTGCTCTTACTGGAGAGCTCTTGTGGGGACTGTGGTCTTGCTGCCATGGTTAGAAAGCACAGTCAGTGCCCAAGATCAGAGGTTTCCAGAGCTTCCTACTTGTTTGGTCACCTTGGAAGACAGGAAATAGTTGAGGGCAAGAGCTCCTGGGGGCTTATTCTTGTCAGCCTAGTCAGCTCCTCTATCAGGGAGGTGGGTTCTTAGCTCATTGTCCTCCTGCCTTCCCTTCTCTCTGTGGAAGCTGGCACCCACACCAGGATCCAGGTCCTGGAGAGGAGTCCCATGGATAATTGGAGCTGATGATGGGCTACACAGAGCCTTTCCTGCCTGGCAGCCTCAGGTCTGCCTGCCTGGCAGGGACTGTAGACTGCTGCTCTCAGTGGCCACAGGCATCACAGTATCAGTGCTGGGCACAGAGAAGTCCAACTTTTGGGCTACAGACTTGGCCAAGTAAGTGATGAGGATCCTTTAAAGAGGATGCTGTGTTCTGGGGATACCTTAGGGTGTCTTCTCTTCAAGGCCCTGGAAGCCAAGTGGCAAGTGGAGGAGTGTCTGCTTTGGGAAAAGGAGATGGTCCAGCAGATGCTGGCATAGGAGCCTGGCTCTTGTGATTAAACACTCAGAGCTGTGTTGAGCCATTCACCTATTTAAATGGAGTGAACTATTTGCTAATTTTTAGCAAAGGACCAGCTGTTGTCCTTTGATGAACTAGAGACTATCTCCTGCCCCCCAATGTGAGGGTTAGGATGGATCCCAAGCTCCAGATCGTGTTGCCCAAGGTGACCTCTCCTGTTTGTCTCCTCAGCTGCCCCACCCCAGGATGCACAGGCTCAGGACATGTCCGGGGCAAATATTCCAGACACCGAAGGTAAGAGGTTCCTCGGGTCTTTCTCAAGGTTCCTGGGAACAGGGTTTAGGGCCCCTCCCCTGCTCTGGGTCCTTTTGTGGATTAAAAACTTCATTTCTGTCCTTGACTGCTGAGGCCAGGCTGACCCTTTAGTGACCTCCCACAGGGCTACATCCCTAGGGTGCTGGCCCGGGGTGAGCCTGGCCAGGAATGTGCCATGGGAGGAACAGCTAGATGGCCTGTTCCGGACACCTTGGTTTTCCCACTGGAGATTCTGTAAGGACTGGATATCTTTATGTAGTAGTGTCCAGAGCAGCCCTGGTGCTCTTTCGTTGGGGCCAGCGAGCTGCTGCTGTGGTTGTCATTGCAGTCATTCTCTGGGGTCAGCGTGACTTTAGGCATTCTTCTGCTCTATGGTGCCCGGTTGTGGGGTGGGGGGGAGTGTGAAAAGTAAAGGAATGGCCCTAGATGGGAGGGAGGGGGCCGAGATCAGCTGGGGATGCATGAGGGGTACTGGCTGGGTTTGACAGGGAGTTTGGAGAGGAGCAGCTTGGCCAGTGGGGCCTTGAGGGTCTGGGAGTCCACTCTCCAGATGTGGGCTCAGCCCACTGTAAGGCAATTTAAAACACAATAAAGAACTTTTAAATGTATCTAATTAGACATAAAGTTTTAAACTCACCAGCTGCGGAGAAGGGGAGACCTTGAGAACTGCTCCCGAGCGCCTAAGGCTTCCCGTGCCCTGGCCCTGCACTCTGCATGGCTTGTCCTCCCTCCCAGTTTACAGAGCTGCCCTCTGGCCAAGAAGAGGAAGCTGGAGGGCGCTGAGGCTGAGCACCTGGTGTCCAAGAGGAAGTCTCATCCCCTGAAGTTGGCTCTGGATGAGGGCTATGGCATGGACAGCGATGGCAGTGAGGATGGTGAGGTAAAGGACGCCTCTGTTTCGGATGAATCGGAAGGAACTCTGGATGAGGCTGAGGCTGAGATGTCAGGACAGGAGGAGATTCATCGCCCGGAGCCAGCTGAAGGTGCTTTGTTGCTCTTTCTCCTCCAAATAAAGGGCGCTTCAGTGTGGCCCTGGAGAATTGCAGCCTGTGGGTGGGAGGGAGTGCATGCTGAGCGAGGGAACGCCTTCCTGAGAACAAGGCACGTCTTGTTCCTCCATGTGCTGGCTTCCTGGGAGAGAGGCCTGCTCAGGCTTCATGGTCTGTGGCATGTGTGGACACTGTACATGGGAGAGGTGGAGGACAGATGCAGATTTGGGGCTGAATGGTGTGTGCACACGCAAGTATGGTACTTCCACAGCATGTCTGTGCACGTGTGAGAAAGACAGAAAGATGATGTGGGGCAGGGTCTATGTTTGTGGGGGTCTGAAATGGAGCCCTGCCTGCCAGACCCCCTGAGTGCTTCCGGGTTGAGCATGGTACCTGCTTGGCCCTAAGATACTTGGTCAGGTGCTGAGAAAGCACTTCGGGTGATGGAGGACCGTGAAGTGGGTGCTGGGGAAAACCCGAAGGGGGAGAAGTAGCCTGAGGGCCTCCTGCTTCCCTATGGGCTCATCAGGACCAGCCTGTTGAAGACCCAGCCCTTAGCAAATACAAGTAAAGGTGATCCCTGAATCCCAGAAAGGGTCAGTGTCATCCCCATGAGACCCGGCAGACCCGTAGGATTCCTGGGGGTCAGGCTGAGGCCTGAGGCTCAGTCCTTGCTACCTGCTCCCAAAGCTTCTAGTCAGCTGACTTTGAAGGGTTGAGATGTGGTTTCTCTTGGAAGCAACCCAGGCTGAGTCCCTCCCTTGGGCACTTGAGTGAGTCCACAGCCCATGGAACCAAACTGGCCCTGTGTTCCAGGTAGAAAAGGTCTAAATCTGCCTGCTCCTTTGGAGAAGGCCATATGGAACTGAGGTCCTGGGTATCACTGGCTGTGTGGATGGCAGGACTGGCCCCTGCTGTTGCTGGGAATGCTGGCTTACTAGTCCTGCAGGACCAGTATGTTGGGAGAGTACCTTAGTTATTGTAGTTATATTTGGGTACTTAAAAAAATAATAAATGCTTTCAATTAAGAAATGATTTTAAAAACTCTGACTTGCTCTTTATGCCCTGTTATATAAAATGTAAGTTACCCGATTTGAGGTACATAATGGAATAGTAAAGTAATTTTGAAAAATTAAAGTACTTTTCAGCTTTAAAAGTACAACAGTGGGCCCAGCAAGGCAGTGTAAACCTGTAATCCCAGTGCTCTAGGAGAATGAGGCAGGAGGATCACGAGTTGAGTCCAGCCTAGGCAACTTAGTGATTTGGTGAGACCCTAACTCCAAATAAAAAGAGATGGAGATGTGGCTCAGTGTGAAAGCCCTGGAGTCAATCCCCAATACTGAAAAAGAAAAAAATGCAGCAGTAGCCCATGACCTACCTCCTAAATAAGCTCTTCCAGGTCTCTGGGTTCAGATAGAGGGCTGATGGGAATGACCATACCCATCCCTGCTTCTGAATTTTCTTGGGCTGTGGTGTTAAGGAGGGCAGTGGGACAATGGGGAGGGCTGGCTGCTGTAGAGAGCAGAGACCTGGACATGCCCGCAGGTTGTCCTCTAGCTCCATGTGGCATTTCTGATTTTGTGCAGGAAGGAGCCCCATTAAGTCCCACTTCGGATCCAACCCCATCGGCAGCTCTACTGGCTCCTCCAAGAGCAGCTACAGCAGCTATCAGGGAATCATTGCAACTTCTCTCCTAAACTTGGGCCAAATTGCTGAAGAGACCCTGGTTGGGGAGGACTCGGGCCGAGTAGCCAAGCTGGGTCCCAGCATTGTGCACCTGCTTCAGGAGGAAGCTACAGAGGGGGCGACTAGTGATGAGGGTGAGAAGGACCTTTTTATTCAGCCAGAGGATGCAGAAGAGGTCATTGAAGTCACCAGTGAGCGTTCCCAGGAGCCATGTTCCCAGTCCATGGAGGATGTTGCCAGGGAGAGTTCCAGCAAGTTAAAAGGTGTTCTGGACCATGAAGAGGAGGAGGAAGAGGAAGAAGAGGAAGAGGAGGAAGAGGAAGAGGAGGAAGAGGAGGAAGAGGACGAAGAGGAAGAAGAAGGAGGAGGGGTAGGAGAAGAGGAGGAGGAGGAGGAGGGGGAAGAGGGGGAGGAGGTAGAGGAAGAGGAAGAGGCAGCTCCCAAGGTGCTCTTTGAGGAGGATGCCTCCCACACTTCGGCCCAGAAGGCCTCTGAGCCCCATTGCCCAGAGCCATCCAGTCTCAAGCCTGAGTATTCTGTCATTGTGGAGGTCCGGTCTGATGATGACAAGGACGAGGACATGCACTCCCAGAAGTCAACGGTCACAGATGAGTCGGAGATGTATGACATGATGACCCGAGGGAACCTGGGCCTTCTGGAGCAGGCTATTGCCCTGAAGGCTGAGCAGGTTCGCACTGTCTGTGAGACAGGCTGCCCACCTGCTGAGCAGGGCCAGCTGGGCCCAGGAGAGCCAGGAAAGGTGGTGAAGCCCCTGGATACAATGCGGAAGAGCTGCTACAGTAAAGGTAGGGTGGAAGTGGCCTGCCTGCATATCTACCCCATCCTCCTACCATACAGGGACATGCAGCCTTGCCCAGGTGTGGAGATTTCAGCCTTCACATGCTGGGGTGGGTGGGGAAGGATAGAAAAGTACACAGGAGATGAATACACACATGAGCGAGGTTAAAGACTGAGGAAATGGGCTTGTGCTGCTTCACATGGGGTGGATGGGTGGAGAAGAGCATGGAACTCAGGTATGTAAGGTGAGGGAAAGGACAGTGGGAGGGTTGGTGGTGACCCAGGAATTGTGCCACCCATTCTGTCACTGCAACTTGGGCCTAAACCCATGGGTTTAGGAAACCCAAAAGAATTTTGTAATGGCAGACCTGGCATTTGACAGCCCTGGAACGCTGTTTTAGGAGGGATATCTGCCTGTCCCTTGCTAATCTGGAGTGAGCCTGTGTCTAGATTTGGTCCCAAAGTTTACAGGGCCCAGCGGCAGTGTACACAGGTCTCCCTGTGGCTGAGGTTCAGTGAGAGGAGTCAAGTGGGCTGCTAGGAGGGATTTGTATCTGCTTGGGTCTGGGCTGATGTGGGATGGGGTCAGAGACTGGAGGTAGGTCTGAGGACAGGCCCTGAGCACATGGTCATAGCTACCACGGGCACTGGTGTCTAAAGGATAGGCCATCTGTGCACTGGTGTCTGCCCCCACACTCCTGATGAGGCCAGAAGAGGTCGGCAACTGAGATCTGAGGTGAACTTTCTACCCAAACATTAATTAGTTATGCTTTCTTGGATAGGTACCTAACCTCTGTCCACCTCATTTTGCCAACTTGTGATACCTTCTGGCAGAGATGTTCCCAGACGTCTTCCCCTCCCTGTACGGAAGGCTAGCCCACCCTCCTATTTAGGGTGCAAGAACAGCCCCTGGGCTTTCAATCCGCTTCTTTAGGTTGTCTCCCTAGCCAGCTCCTTTACCTCTTGGGTTCCTGAGAAGTGTCACCTGCCTTCTCTCTGGACAGTTGGCAAGGTGGTATGAGATCTTCCCACCTCTTCCTGTCTTTATCCCCTGCCAGGCCTCCTGGCTCTATGTGATGTCTTGTGTGTTCTAGATCCTTCCAGAGCTGAGAAGCGTGAGATCAAGTGTCCAACCCCTGGCTGTGATGGCACTGGTCATGTTACTGGGTTGTACCCTCACCACCGCAGCCTGTCTGGCTGTCCCCACAAGGACAGGATCCCTCCAGAGAGTGAGTAGCTATGTGCAGGGTTAGTTCATCCAGTGATGTTCTGGCCTGTGTGGTATTTGGAGTTGTCCTTGGTGGTGGTGGTGGGGCTTGCCCAGAGCCCTGTTCCTTTGGTTTTCCCAAATGCCTGTCTCCCCTCCAAACTGCCAAAGCCTAAGCTTGAGCCCTATGAGGCTGGGGATATAGCTTGCCCAGTTGACAATTGGAGATGCCAGTCTGGGCGAGAGCCCCCCTAGAAGACTGCAGATGAATGAGAGGAACGGGATGTGCCCTGTGAAGGTGGAGGTCTTTGTACTGTGGCTTCTATGCTCTAAAAGCCCAGGAAATAGACCTCTGTCCTTACCCTTAAACTGAAAACAGAAACTGTAAAAAATGAAACATGAAAATGAGAGGTTTTAAAATGGGATATAGTTTCTGCCTTGGGAAGCATGGACCACATGGAGAGGGGTCATGCCTGACTGTCAGAGGAAGATGCTCATATTTTCAGACTATGCGGCTAGTGCTACCCTGAGCGAGCTACTTCTCTGCCTACAAAGCTGCAGCTTTGGCTGTCCCTTGGCACCCTTTCAGGCATGTGGGCACTCACTTTCTGCCCTCCCTGGTTCTCTTACAGTCTTGGCCATGCATGAGAATGTGCTGAAGTGCCCCACTCCTGGCTGCACAGGTCAGGGCCATGTGAACAGCAACCGCAACACACACAGAAGGTACCTGGGTAGGGTGGGGCCTGCAGTGTGTGTCCCTGCCCAGAGCCTTCAGCCCTTATTTGTGACGTGTTCTGGCCTAACACAAAGGCCCCAAATAATGCACGTCTCCATGCTGCCACCCTGCGTGGTGGGCACAAGGTCAGGGCTGATGGGAAACAAAGAGCCTTTGTGTAGGTAGAGGGGACCCTGAGGTGCAGGTACCCGATGGTATTACTGCTGAAGACCCTGTGAGCTGAGGTGAGCACATGCCTCTTCTAATAGGGCTAACACCCATGTAGGGAATCAGGTGGAAGCTTGGGCTCTGCTTGTTTTTAGATAACTTCTGCCCATAGGTGGAGGGAGAAATATGGATACCAACAAGGACCTCAGTAGCCGGGTCCATGCTTGGGCTAATTGGAGGGTGTACTGAGAGCAGGCAGACACAGGGTTCCAGGCCATTGTCCATTTTCAGTTGTCAGCTTGTCTTCCTTGGTAAGAGGGGCATACCCCCAGCCCCACCCAGAAAGCCATGGGAGGCTATGCGCTATGGGATGTGCCAACAGGAGCACACTCAGCTTAAAATGATGCCAGAGCTTTTGAGGTTACTTCATTAGAAAAGAGGCCAAGTACCTAAGTGGCACGACTGTGTCACCTTCTCTGGCCTAGAAGCCAGTGCCTAGGTTCACAGTCAGCTCAGTTCTGATAGATAAACCTGCTTTGTCTTACTTTTGGGTGGGTACTTTCTTGGGAAGCTCCTGAGTTCTCCAGGGACAGTGCCTAGGTCATGGCCTGAGGGGTTCCTCCATTTCCCCAAGTCAGCTAACAGAACATGACCCAGAGATGATTCCAGAATCTTCCCTGGGACCTGGGAAGGAGAGAGGAGGGAGTTAAGGGGTGAGCCTGGCATCCAGACCCATACAGAGGAGGTATCTTTGACCAGGCTTTGCCCACCTCCAGGATATATTTCAACTTTGAGTGTCACTGGCTTAGAATATCTCAGAATAGAAACTGACCAAGTAGTCTGCACTTTGAAAGCCAAGGACAGAGCTGGGGCGAAGACCTTGTTCCATAGGAATGTCAGGGGTCTCCCTGCCTCTGGGCCTCACATACTTGGAGCTTTCATGTCTGAATTATGCTGCTTCCAGACCACACAGCTGGCCATCTGGGACAGGCCTGGCATCAGGGAGAAGACTCAGATATCTCACTTTTTCCTTCCACTAGTTTGTCTGGATGTCCCATTGCTGCCGCTGAAAAATTAGCCAAATCTCATGAGAAGCAGCAGCCGCAGATGGGAGATCCTTCAAAGAACAGCTCCAATTCGGATCGGATCCTCAGGTGGGTGAATGAGCCGCTGAATTGAAGGGACCACTTCCAGGTGCTTTCAGGGTTGCCAGTCTCTCCTGGGATATGTGTGGTATGAATTCTCTGCAGGACACTGACAGTCTCATACCTGCTGGGCTCACGAGAGCCTCAGCCAAGGTGCAAGCAGCTGCTTGGCCTGGCTCTTTCCTAAGGCATCTGATATTGTCATTGAGACTTCTCAGGAATCCATTGTGGAGACACTGGTCCTGTCTAGAGAGAAAAGAGCACACCAGCAAGGCCAAGGCCATCCAGGTAGTGCCACAGCCATGAAGCCTTGAGCTCTGGTTGTCCTGCTTCTGTCTCCCCCAGAGGTGGGAATAGATCCTGAGTCAGAGAGGGGGAGCTATAAGCCCTGCTCCCAGAGGTGGGGAAGATAGCAACAGGCCTGTGTGTGTGTGCAGGTAGGTTAGATGCATGTTGGCATGCTTGTTTGTGTGTGATTATATGAGTATTTACATGTGTACAAGGGCATGTATGTATGCTTGTATAGACCATCTCTTCTCAATGAAGGGACCTCCAAAAGATCCCCTAGAACACATCTGCTCAGTGCCTGCCTCTAGGTGATGCTGTGAAGTAGTTGTCACAAATAAGGGCTGAAACTCAGGGATGTGCTCAAGGTCACCCATCTGAAATGACCTGTCTTCAGAATCTCGTTTTCAACCCAACCCTCTATGAGGTGGGAGAGGGTGTGAATCCCTGGCCCAGGGCACCATGACTGGGAGGACGCTGCCACCTGAACCTGTTCCCACCTGCCACTTCACCCAGAGAACATCCTACTCTCTTTGTCCTTGGAGAACTAGAAGTCATTCGCATCTCCCCCTCTCTCTGATTATTGGAGCCTGCTCTACAAGAGTGTAGGAAATAACAGCATGGCTGCTTAGGGGCAGGGCCCATAGCCACTGCCCTCTATCTCCTCCCACAGGCCTGCAAATCCCTGGCCAGGGGGTTCTGGCCACCTGCCTTGGCTGCTTTATACCCTGGCCCTTCCGTGACCTGCTCCAGAGAGCCCTCAGAAGCTCATACCTCATCTCTGGCTGGTGATGGACTCACCAACCACTGAGCATGTTGCTCACAGGGCCCCCTCTCCTCTCCCCTACATTCTGAGTGTGCAGACAGGTGTGTGTTGATGTGCCTGTTTGTGTATGCATCAACATGAGTCCAGAAGCCCCCGTGTATCTTGTGTGGTCTCAGTCCCCTATAGTTCACCTTCCTTTCTGCCTCCTGTGCCGGTGCTGCCATTTTCCAAAAGTTCTGCCTGAACTCTTCCAACAGCTTCCATGAACTGGATGATGGCAATGGCCTTTTCATGCCCTTTGGTAACCCTTCCAGCAGCCTTTGGAGGAAAGAGGCCACCTCCACCTGGCTGTAAGGAGATGATAGCCAAGGGTCAAGTCTTAGGCTGAGGAACATGCTGCATCTAGCCTGGCCTCAAGGCCATCCTTTGCTTTCACTGCACGTCCCCTCCAGACACCCTGTGACTGTCCTGGGAGTGCTAGGCTATTCTGCCTTGAGAATCCTGCCTTGTCATGGATTGCTGTTGTGCTAGGCTGTATTCCTGTTGGGCTCCTTGTCAAGAGCTTGCTCTCTACAGCTGAACCTGCTCTCCTACATTCTGGTTGGGGAGGTCTCAGGCCCTTGCTCCAATGGCTAATGCCACCCGCCTGGAAATACAGTTTTTTCTTTCAGTTTCCTATTGCTTCTTCCTTGCTGGCACCTCTTCCTCGTATCAGTCCTAGGCTTACCCCAGGGGCCTTTTACCCCAGGAAGTGGGATTCTGGACAGTTCTGAGGGGTAGTGTACGGGAGTCTCTCTGGGACTGTTGGGTCTCTTGGATGGATTGGGGGTGGATAGCATGGGTTCTGGGTCCTCTCCTCACGGATTGCATCTCTGCCCACACCCTAGGCCCATGTGCTTTGTGAAGCAGCTTGAGGTCCCTCCTTATGGGAGCTACCGGCCCAGTGTGGCTCCTGCCACACCAAGGGCCAACTTGGCCAAGGAACTAGAGAAGTTCTCCAAGGTCACCTTCGACTACGCAAGTTTTGATGCTCAGGTTTTTGGCAAACGTATGCTTGCCCCAAAGATTCAGACCAGCGAAACCTCACCTAAAGCCTTCCAATGTAAGTTGGGAAGAATCATTATTGACTCTCTTTTCATGCTGTCTCTGAGGAGCTGGGGAACTGGTGTGCAGGCCTGAGGCCTCACTGGGCATAGTAGTGGCCTCTTTGGGGCTTACATTTCACCTTGAGCTCTTGCATGTCTCATAATTATTTGTGATGCTAAACCCAGGTTTTTCATGGGTGTGTTTGTTCAGAAACTTAAGAATAACTTCACTGACTGGGTCGACTCTGAGAGCCCCCTCCTCCAATGCAGTGGGTGCCTCTCCTCACACCGACACTGGGGAGGGTCAAACTGGGCAGGATGGTACCCTGGCAGGAAGCCTTTTGCTTTGCTGCACTAGAATCATCTAACTGGAAATGATGTTTGTACCATTAGCAACGCATTTCCTGGGTAATTGCACTGGTAAGAATCACTTCTGCAAATCTAGAACAATCTTTCCTGTCTTGTCAATTATTTCACAGTTTTGTGGACTATAAGCTCATTAATCTTACAAATGCAAGTGAGGTGAAAAAGCCCCCAGTGCACACATGGGATTGGGACTGGCGGCTCCTAGTGGATATTGTCGGGTCCATAGGGTCAGTGCTAAGCTTTCTACCTGAGGGGTACAGAGTGGAGTCTTACTGACTCCTGCAGATGTCAGGAGGGCGTGTGTGAGGATGAGGGAGTGGGCACACAGCCTGGCCCAAAGACCACTTTGCCATAGCTGTGCCTCCAACCTCAGTACTGCCCCCACCATCTGCTGCCTCTGACCAAATCTTTGTCAGCCTGGTGTTGTTCCGTTTTTGCAGCCAAACCTTCCCCAAAGGCATCCTCCCCCCAGGGACAGCCCCCACCCAGTAGTTATGAGGAGCACTTGATCCTCTTCTACAGGCTTCGACTACTCACATGACGCCGAGGCTGCACACATGGCTGCCACCGCCATCCTGAACCTCTCTACCCGCTGCTGGGAGATGCCTGAGAACCTCAGCACAAAGCCACAGGACCTCCCCAGCAAGGTGGGTGTCCCCCCAAGCCCTCCAAGGAGGGATGAGTGTGTAGAACCTGCAGCCAGGCCTGCCAGTTCACTGGGCATGGTCCTGCCAGGAGCAATGAGGGTCCAGCTGGGAATGTTCATTCTTGTCTTTCTCCCTCCTGGCCCAGATGACTAGAGAGTGGATGGGTGCCCGAGAGAGTGCTGCTTTACAGACGGAGACCAAAGGCCATACTGTATTCCCATGCATTTCCCAAAGAGTCTGAGAGCCAGGGGCACACCGTGTTCTTACTGCTTCCCGCTGAGCCTGGTTGTGACTGACATGTTCTGTCTCAGAACACCTAGACTTACCATTGCTCACACACATCTCAAGGGACTGGTTTTGTTCTGCTGATGGTACAAGGGACTTTGGGCTCCTTCTTGTGCAGTTAGGAAGTGGCACTGGCCTTCCCTCTTGGCACCTCTCCCCTCTGCTAACCCTGTGTTCTTCCATGGAATCTATGTTCTGCATTTTCTGTAAATCTAATGAAAATATACCCACATGGAAGCAGGTAGGTTCTCTAATACTTTCTTCACTTTTGCAACTGCAGTCTGTGGACATCGAGGTAGATGAAAATGGAACACTAGACTTGAGCATGAACAAACACCGCAAACGGGAAAATGCTCTCCCCAGCAGCAGCAGCTGCAGCAGCAGTCCTGGGATCAAGTCTCCTGATGTTTCTCAGCGCCAGAGCAACACTAGCGCCCCCAGCAGCTCCATAACCTCACCCCAGTCCAGCCAGGCCTCCCGCCAGGATGAATGGGACCGACCCCTGGACTACACCAAGCCCAGCCGTCTGCGGGAGGAGGAGCCTGAGGAGGTGAGTGCAGGAACGGGGCGAGCAGAGGGTGGTGGTGCCTGCCTGCAGGGCTGTGGTGACTTGTACTTCTTCTCTAGGCAGCTTCCCCTTGAGGGAGGAGCTTGGCAAAGCCTCTGGAGTCCGGCACTTCCATGCAAGCCTTTCACCCTCTGGACAACTAGGATCCAGGGCCCTGCCTCCTATAGAACCTGTCATGAGAGAGCTGATCTTTCTCATCTCTGTTTGGAACAGGGTGGCCAGCACAAATGTGGGAGTTCTGAAGAAAGGGGAAGGTGGGAGGCTTGTTTCAGATTCCTAGGAATGATTTTGGAAAAACCCAGGTTTTCTTAGTTTTGTGAGCCTCCCAGCAACCTGTAGAACATGGCTGCTAACAAGATAGGGCTTAGCCCCTTGGTGTCTTGAGCTAAGACAGTAAGCAAATGCCTGTCCTGGGCTGGAAGCAGTGTCAGTGGTTTGAATTACTGAAAACAGGACCAAACTGATAAAGAGGAGCTAGGCAGGGCATTGGTGTTAGAGGTGTGGAACAGTCCCTTTCCAAGTATCCCATCTACATCTTTAAATGAAGAGCCCCTCTGATGTGGGTAGCATCAGGCTTTTCCCAGAGGAGGACAAGTCCCAAGGAGCAGAGTGCAACTCTGAGGGTACATAGGCACCAGGCAGTGTGTGTGACACATATCTGCTCCCTCTTCCTCTCCCTCCCCTAGGCTCCTCAGGAGGAGACTTTGTGGAAGGAACAAAGCTAGTGCCAAGAAGGATAGGGAGGCAGGGCCAAGTTGCCCCACACTCTTGTTTCCACTGGGACCAGCTTCTTTTCTGGCCTTACCCTCCACTCATGTACTGCAGGATCATCTCATTTTACCGAGGGGTAAACTGGGCCACTGATCAGGTCACACAGTCTGGTCACTGGCCTTCCTCTGGAAGAGGGGCCACCTTGGCTGAATCTAGGTGGAGTGAAGCATCACCGGAAGCTGCTGCTGCCCAGGTCTGCTGAGTCTAGCTCCTTTCTGCAGCAGGCAAGGGCTCTGTCTGAAGCTGAGGTACCCTCCTGTGTAGTGTGTTCACTGTCAGCTCTCATCCTTGGGTCTAGAAGCTCCCAGGACTAAGTTAACAACAACCTCCTTCCTGCACCTGGGCATATCCTCCCAGCCTCCCAGCAGTGCCTTCTTGGTGCCTGTGGTTGGTCCTGGGCCTCTTCCTTGGCCCTGGCTCAGGGCTGGACTCCCAGACTGCTTAGGTCCCCCTCTTGTGCCTTTACACATCCTCTCAGATCTTTCTTATTGCCCTGGGAATAAGCTGCCACCTGTAGGATGACCCTGCCTTATCAATTCTGAGGTCTCCACTACTGAATCCTGCCTCTTACTGCACTTGGCTATTGTGGCTACCGGTTCACTTTGCAGCCAGCAGTCTTGGCTCACCTAAAACCCTTCCCCTTTCCACATTCACCTCCTCCCCACCCCTCTAAATGCCTTCAGGTCAAGCTCTTCCCTGTGCCTCCACCTCTACCCTGATCTTCTTCTTAGATCCTCCTGCCAGCCCTTCCTGTGGGCCCACATTTTGGGCAGCAGCCCCTCCTTAGTGTCCCTGAGCACTCTAGGTCCTTGTGTCTATGGGCCTCCAAACAACAGCAGTACCCGCACCACTAGCTGGGTCCACTGCTGAGGACCTAAGTCATTTTACTGGGCTGTCCTCATGGCACTGCCTTATTTAGTGGAGGTTCTTCAGCTCTAGAGGTGTGGTGCCTCAAGCACTTACTGGGACCTGTGGAGAGTAGGTGCCAACCTTGGACTGACCTGTGCTGCAGCCTCCTGTGGGAAGTTGACTACTTTGACCCTGTGGTCCCTGGATCTCTGTGGGAGCAGTCTTTCCTTGCTCAATAGTGTCTGTAGCTAAGCCTATGTGAGGACAAATGCCCGCTGAACACCCAGTGTTCAGTTGTTTGCATTGTGAAGTCCTGCAATGGCCCAGTCATCATGTAGGGACCAGGCCAGTGGGTTTCAAGGTCACTGTGGTTACCACAAGCTGTGTTATTATCCTTACCACTCAGCTCTGTGGCAACATACAGAGTGCCTGCTGATGACTGAGTGCCATCCCTGTCCCAAAGGGCAGCACCAAGCATCTGTGCTGTGGAGTGACTTGGTGGAGGTGGCCACAGGCCACAGTGGGTGTCAGAAGCCTTGTTCTGGGCATCATAGACTTTTGTCTTTGAGGTAGTTTCCACAAAGGAGGACAGTTCCTAGCTGTGGCCTGGGGGTTGTCTTCTGTGCCTCCTCATTGGAGGAGCAAGGCTTTCCTCCCTCCCCTAAGGCGAGAGACTCCAGGAAATGCATCGTGGACACTCTCCTGAAGGGTCCCTCTCTCTCACCCACTGGGTTGGGTGCCCAGGCCGCTTACCAGCTGTTAAAACATCTCCCTGCTGGTTTTTTGCAGTCAGAGCCAGCAGCACATTCTTTTGCTTCTTCTGAAGCAGATGACCAGGAGGTGTCGGAAGAGAACTTTGAGGAGCGGAAGTACCCTGGGGAAGTCACCCTGACAAACTTTAAGCTGAAGTTTCTCTCCAAGGACATAAAGAAGGAGCTGCTCACGTAAGTGCCGCCGCAGCTGGCACACTCCCAGTCAGGGAGGAGCAGGCCTGGGCCTAGCCCATGGCAATAGGATCTTTTCTGTCCAGGGCATCTCCTGCCAGGCCTGACCACCTTCATCCAGGCAGCCCACATGGTGACAGTTTTCCTGTCATCTCTATGCTGTTCTGGAGTTAATGCCATCCTCTAATAGCAACTGAGAACAAGGAGGAGCTCCTGACCCAGCTCTCAAAGAGGGACAGAGGAGCCCAGGATGAGGGCCATGGAGTCATAAGCAGCGTGCCTGCCAGGAACCCTCAGGGATAACAGAGGCTTGGCTGGATACCTTCTGCCTGGGCTGTACCAGATGGCGCGGAGTCATTGCCTTCTGACTGTGTCCTTACCTCTGGCAGCCTGAGCCCCAGGCTACCCCTAACCTGATCCTTGTGTAACTGAAACAGGCAGAACCTTTGGCTTCCCCTGATGGCAACCACCTCCCCAGAGAGCTGTGAGGGGTTGCAAATGGCACCTGTGCCTGGGTCTGGGTGATCCCAGTTTTTGGTGCTCAGAGCTCACTCCTGGGAGAAGATCCTTCCTCTCTCTACCTTGAACCCCACTAGTTTCCTCCTACCTTGGGACCCAGCTGTCCTCCTTAGGGGAGACTATGATGCTTTGGGAGCTGGAGAGGGAAGGAGCTCCCAAGCTTCAGGTTCACAGGCACACACACGTGCACACACAGCGTACAGTTTCCAGAGCATCCTCAGGCACATACAATTCATGTCCTTCTTGAGTGCAGATGCGTGGGAGAACTTCCCATCTGAGAGGAAGGGTTTGTGCTCCATGACGGTGGGGAGGAGCTGGGAGTGGGCCTGGCTGCAGGCTGGTCTTGGGGCAGGCCTGCAGGTGTGTAGAAATCCCTGTTCTGACACTCTTTTTCCTTTGTCCAGCTGTCCCACCCCCGGCTGTGACGGCAGTGGCCACATCACCGGGAACTATGCCTCCCACCGCAGGTTCGTCCCCTGCTCTGCTGGCCTGGCCTCAGTGCTTTGTGGGGGGTCATCCTTCTCTTCTCCTCTGCTCCCCCTCTTGGCTCACCCCATATCCCATCTCTTCTCTTTCAGCCTCTCTGGTTGCCCTCTTGCTGACAAGAGCCTCAGAAACCTCATGGCTGCCCACTCTGCTGACCTCAAGTATGTTTGCGCTCCCTGACCTCCTGTCTCTTGGGCAGCACCCTTGCTTTGCTTTCTCCTCTGTGAGGCTCCCACCAAAATTGGCCTTCTCCAAGGTGCCACCCCAGGCTTGCCCTGCTTTCCTGGGATGGGGCAGAGGGGCAGGGCCAAGGAAGGGCCAATTCTGTGTGGGTGAAGCTGCTGCTGCTTCCTCTGCCACCTGTGACCCCTACTCTGAGCACTGCCATCTGTTCCTCACCTTGGGCTGAGGCAGGGACTGCTGCAGGCTCCTGAACAACCCTCATTTTTCCTGTAGCCTCTCTGGAGGGCCCTAACAGGGCTGTCCAACCAGCTTTGCCCACTGCCTTAGAGAGTGGGGAAAAGCCTGGAATTGGCTGTGGCTCACAAGACCTGCCATGGCTCAGTGGCTGTGGGCTGTGTGGCTCTTGACATGCAAACTGGACACAGATGATGCAGATAGCTCCTTGCCCTCCCTTGTCCTGCACCCCTTGGCTGCACTGCCCCCACCCTGGCACCCCTCCAGTCAGCCTCACTCTATGCTCTTAACTTCTCTTTGCTGGCCCCCTTTCTGCTTCTGTGCCTCCAAGGCCCTAACATAAGTAGGCAGGCCCTGTGCTCTATATCCCCACACAAATGAGGTGCAAGCACCCGAGGTTTCCAGGTGCCTTGCCTTTTGGGGCTGGAGTTGGAAACTGCCATTGCCTTTGGTTCTCAACTTTGTGTTGAGCTTTGACTGAATGGCCTTGATCCCACCAAGGATGACTCAGCTGCAGGGACCTCATCCTGGGCACCAAGGCTGAGTGGGGGAAGGAGGCATCACTCTTGTTTCCTCAGTTTATGACCTCCTGGCCTGGCTCTCTCAGTCCCATGGCCTTTGTTTTAGGGGGTCCTAATCCAAGCCAAGGATTTCTGGCCCTGTTTTGGGATCAGGGAGAAGTAGGGCATTGGTGCCTCTGCAATGAAGAGGGGAGTGTGGAAGGCTTCAAGGGACCTGAGCTGGTTTACAGCAGGGAAGAAATTCCCGAGTCTCCAATTCCTACCCTGGCAGCGTCTTCTCTGCCTTTCCGTGGAAGAATGCGTTACTGTGCGTCCTCACCACAGAGGGCGGGAGCAAGGCTGTCCCTCTCCATTCTCTTTCTGTGAGCAGGTTCACACACTCAGTCATCCCCTTGCTGCCCTTCAGCTCCTGACTCTGAAACCTGAGGTTGGAACACTAGGTCCTGCAGCCCTGCATAGACCCTGCTTCCCCCTTCTTCTCTTGCCATCTTTCTTGCGTTCTTTTTTCCTTATTTTATTTTCCAATTCTGCTTTCTTTTCTGTGATTTTTTTCCCATGGTTTTCCAACTCAAAGGCCTAAATAATTTTAGACCCAGTGGTGTAGCCACATGTCGGTCGTGGCCCTAGAAAGCTGGGATAAAGAAACTCAGCATGATCTAGTTGGAAGATGCAGCTGGTGGAGTCGGCACCCTTGTAAGACTAAGTCTGTGAAGAACCTTAACGCAAAAGATCTATAGAAACAGCCATGAAAAGTCTCCCTGTGTGTACAAAGCTGCTCATCCTTGGCAGGGTGTTGACAGCAGCCAGTCGTGTCCACCTCCCTCTGCAGTTCTTCTCTGCCCTGGGGCTCACCCTGGAGAGCTCTTCTCCTCACCTCCCTCAGGCCACAGTGGGCAGTCATGGGCAGCTCCTCTTTGTTGCCTGGTGTGCTGATTTTCTGCATGCATCCTGTCCTCCTCTTTTCGGAGTGGGCATCAGGACAGCTGAACTAGGGCAGACAGGGTTATTTGGTGGCCTCTCTCTTGATGTGGAATGCAGAGACTCTTGGATGAGGTATTTCCTGTGTTGTAAGCAGGCCCCAACGGCATTTGTTATCTTCTATGTGCCACTGTGTTTAGGAGCTGTGTTGGGCTCCTCAACTCCCTGTGCCTGTGGGGAGTCCAGGTACCTCCGCACACTGCTGGGTGTGCAGGACTCTACACAGCGCAGGGGTATCCCCCAGCCAAAGGATGGGCTCAGAGGGAGACCCAGTATGTCACCAAGGCTGACTGTGTCCCTTGGGCACAGATTCTTCCTTCTGTCCAGACAAGGTACTCAGAAGCAAGAGTGGGGGTTGGGGGGCATCAACCCTGTGGGCCACAGGTTGGAAGAAGCACAATGAGGACACCTGCTTCTGATTACATGAACATTGTCCTCTACTGGGCACAACTCTTGGGAAAAACCATTGCATCAGGTCTCAATGAGGAGTAGAGGTCAGCTCACCCATTTCAGACCGAGTACCTGTTGGCCCTGTGGAAGTCAAAGACTCACCTGAGATTCACCAGTGTCTCAAGGTATCTGTGTCTCACCACTGGTGACATTCATAACCTGAGAGACCACCATCCTCAGTGCCACACTTGAGTTCTGCCAGATGCTTTCCTGATGCTGAGACAAGGAGCCAGAGCCTCTGTCTGAGCTGCTGCCAACAAGGAGGAGGAGCAGACATCTTTAGCTCTCTATACTTAGGTTTCTGGAGAGCAGGGATACCTTGATGATGACACAGAATCCATAAATTGACCAAATGACAGTCCAGTGGAGCATCCAATGGATGACAGGGCAGGGATGAAGGATCTGAGATACTCCAAGAAGACGCTTCAAGAAAACTCCAAAGTTTTGGGGAGATGGTTGCAGGAGATAAGGCCAGTCCTATCATGTCAGGAAAGTTCTTGGTACTGTGCTCAGCTTGTTCTTCAACAAGGAGATGCTCTGTCCTAAAGGCTAGACCCTTCTTTTAATGGCCCAGGATTTGAGGAGTCCTCCAGGGGCCTGAGGTGCATAGAGTAGTGCTCAGAGTGGTAAGATGTTTAGATCCCAGCACCAAATGCTTGCCTGGCTCCTACAGGCTGCCTCATCATGAGGGGAAATGTATGGAGCAGCAGGTCCAGTGGGGAGATAGTCCTCAGCAGAGTCAGCCTCTTCTCCATCCTAACACCTGCAGGGGCTCACAGTTTTCCTCAGTGGACCTTTGGAAGAAAGGACATTCTGATGCCTCTAATATTAAAGTATAATTTTTGCCACTTTATGTGATACATTCATCAAGCATTTTTGGAGTGTAAAATTGGAATTCTGTGCTTTGTGTCTCTCTTCCTTACCCTCTGCTGGTGCCTATTGCCAGACAAAAACCACTGCTGTGTGAGTTCTGCACTCTCTACCCAGAGCCCAGATCTGCAGCAGCCAAGTAGCAGGTGCTTGATGATTATCTATTCACTTCTCAGCCACTGTGAATACTTCATATGAGTAGGCTCCTGGCCATGACTGTGAGAACCAAGTGGCCTCAGGTGCTAGGTATGCTGTCGTGCATTCTCATTTTAAAAGTTAAGGCTCAGATGCAGTCTGAGTGGCTAATCCAGGCTAGAGCTGAATAGAAGGCTGAGCTGAATGCAGTAGACCCAGCAAGGCAATCCCAGTACCCTGGCTTAGTATCTGATGTAGAGCCAGGCTCCTCAGAATGCTTTCCTTTTGGCCTTCTGGACCCTCTTGGTGTAACTGGACAGTACTGAGGCCTTGGGGTGACTCTGTCAGACAGTCAGCGATAACTGCAGCATGCTGTGGTGCATCAACACTGATGTCCCTCTGCAAAGAGATGCTTAAAGAAGGTGGCTGTTTAGAGAACCATAGGCTCATGAGGGCTCAGGGCTGAGTTCATAGGGTTAAACATCTTTGTGGGCTCTGGTCTCATCCAACTTTCCTCTGCAGGTGCCCCACGCCTGGCTGTGATGGCTCTGGCCACATAACAGGGAACTACGCTTCGCACCGGAGGTATGTGGAGCCAGGGGATAGCTTGGGGGTCTCTGTCTTAGATAAAGTTTTAAAGTTCTGAATGAGACAGTACTCTCACTGACATCTAGAGCCCATTCCATCTAGTCTGAATTGTTGATGCCTCTAGAATCTGGTTGGGTGACTCTTTGCTGTAAGATAAAAAGACAAAGGGTCATAGTTAGAGGCTCACAGAGGTAATTTCCATTCCTGACTCTTTGGCCCTGGTTTGAAGGCTCTGTATGTATGTGTACTTTGTTTTAAATCACCACATGACTACCAGTGAGTGATGAATGGATCTGCTCTCCCTCCCTCTTATCCCTGCTGGAGTTCACAGGACTTGAGGGAAGAGGAAGCAGTGATGGTGAGGGAGCTGCTGTTCTGGGACTGAGATGGCACTGTTTTCTTTTTCCACACCAGCTTGTCAGGCTGCCCACGTGCCAAGAAGAGTGGACTCAAGGTGGCGCCCACCAAGGATGACAAAGAGGACCCCGAGCTCATGAAGTACGTTGGGCCAGGCTGGCTTCTTCATTGCTTTGCAGAATTGAGGTTTTTCTTTGTTATAATTAAAAAACAGAAACAAAAACAATGCTATCTCCTTCTAGATTTCCTTTCCATCACAGCCAACCACCAAACTGTTCAATGGCAATCCTCATTTTTACAGAAGTGCTCAAACCAGGCACTTCAGTTTCTGGGTATTATAGCCAGGGCATCTGTGCTAACCTTTCTGTGGGCTCAGGTCAGAGGTAAGGTTGGGGGACACTGATGCCCTGCTGCCTTAGGGTGGCCCCAAGGGCCCTACAGCCTCTGCAATCTGCATGGCTCTTACCTGCCAGGAAAGGTCAGGTGCTGAGTCCAGCTCTTTTCACTGTGGTGGGGTGAGGGTTGGTATATCTTTGGTGCATATGGGTGAATCCTGACTCTGTGTGTAACCTGCTGTACAGGGACTTGGTACTATTGTAATCTTGTTCCCCCATAGGGAACTAGTTCCCTACAATGACCACCTGCATGTGGGGGCCACATGTGCCACAGGCATAAGCAGGGTGACTCACTGGCTAATTTGACTAAAGTGGAAGGATTTCTCTGGATACAGAAGTCTCTGAGCTGACTTCCAACAAAGTGGGTGGTGAGTCCCCAAGCAAGTGAAGAGTGAAATGATGGTTCAGGGCCTTGAGGTCAGCTTCCTCCCTGGCTGTGTCCCTTGTTGGGCAAAGAGAAGCTAGACAC
Organism: Fukomys damarensis; assembly: GCF_012274545.1. Classification (NCBI taxonomy): domain Eukaryota; kingdom Metazoa; phylum Chordata; class Mammalia; order Rodentia; family Bathyergidae; genus Fukomys; species Fukomys damarensis. Next base: position 76,174 of record NW_022900934.1, on the reverse strand, counting down.
TTACCCTATAGAGTGGTAACTTGGCTCCAACTGTGCCCAGACATCTACTTGGCCATGGAGGAGGGGCCTAATTAGCCAGCATCCTTCAGAAAGGGATATCCCACCCCGCTGTTCGGTCTGGTATACACAACAAAGTAGAAATGAATGTTAAATTAACAATGCAAAATATGAAATTGCTTGTATAATGAATGCTGCAGAGTAATTGCTGGGATGGGCAAAAGGTATATTTCCACTTCAGAATCCAGGAATTTGTTGGTGATCAGATGAATGCAATGCCTTTATGGATTTAGCAAGGGTCCTGCTGGCAGGGATATTGTAAGTGAATTGTGCTGCATTTGCTAATGATTATGATCAAGATCAGCATTTTTCAAATTAACTGGAAAAAAGCTTTTCTTCTTTCAAATGTGCTGTCAACTTTGCTTTTAAGAAAGCAAGAGAGTTGGGGATTTAACTCAGTGGTGCTGACGCCTGCCTCGCAAGTGCAAGGTCCCGAATTCGATCCCTGGTCCCCCCCCCCCACAGGAAAGCAAGCAAGCAAGAGTTCTGCAATCAAGTGGAAGATGTGACCTTTAAAACCTATCCAGCATTGGGCTGGGGATTTAGCTCATTGGTTCTGCTGCCTGCCTTGCAAACACAAGGTCCCAAGTTTGATCCCCAGTACCAAAAAAAAAAAAATTGTCTAGTGTTTGCAGGATGTTCCTGGTGGTTGCATGGTACTTCCATTTTATAGGTCTTCCCCTCAGCCACAAACTTTAACCATATTTATAATTGACCAGCATCTTTAAATAAGTGCAGATTGAAGCAGAAACTTTAATAGATGTGCCAGGCAGAATGGGATTCCATTAGTAGGGGCAATCTGTGGTTTTACAGGGGCTGCTGAGGAAGAGTTGTGTTTTATGATGTCTCATGTTTGCACCATTTGAGATTAAGTCATTTCTGGTACTTCCCTGTTGCCACCATTTTATAACTGGCCGTAGAAGTTGACAAAGGTTCCAGTGTAGGGATCAGGAGCTGATGCATCTCCTGCTCTGCCCCTGAGCCCTGGAAGCTCACACTGTCCTAGCCATGCTGCATCTGATCTATGAACTTTACCTGTCGTCCCTTTTGTCCTAGCCCCATTTCTCACATCACTGCACAGTTGGTTCCAGAAAACACCAGTTCACCTGAGGGGTTCACCTGAGGGGCAGCTCAGTGATTCCTGCATGTGTCTACATGATATCACCTGACAGTTCTGAAGATTCAGTGCTGGCTTGTTGTTGTTGTTGTTGTTGTTTGTTTTGTTTTGGTACCAGGGCTCGAACTTGGGACCTTACATTTATGAGGTAGGTGACAGAACCACTGAGCTAAATCCCTGGCCATCAGTGCTGGCTTTAAGAGAAACCATGCCTGAGCTACTCTCCGTGAATGCAATTACAGGAAATACAAATAGTTGCTCCTGGTGAGAAGGGTTAGGGTTTTGCAAGCAGGCGAGTAAGAACTCAGATTCAATTGCATGGAGTGACTGAAGGGCCACCACTCATTTGGCCATTTCATCTTGTGATGTTAGAGCCTCAGTAGATTCCTCTTGCCAGCCCAAGCCCTCACTTCAGGTAGCTGGGAAGCATCTGAGGGGCTGGCCAGTGAAGATGAGCCTCCCAAAACTAACACAGCATCCCTGCAGCATTTCTGCTCTGGGCTGAGGCTGAAATGGCCTTGCCTTGGCACAGTGAACATCCTATACCATCTGAAGTCTTGCTGGGATGGATAAACAAGAAGGGGAAGAGAGGCAAGAGAGGGAGATGTGAACAGCAGAGGAGGTAGGGGTCTGGCTGAGCTGGTTGGAAACTGTTTGCAAGGGCTGTCTCTGAGACAGAAGCATGGCGATGGGGCTCACTGACTTCCTACTGGGTGAGGTGGCTCCACCCTACTTCACCCCTTGCAAAGGACCTTCTGCTGATGGCCCTCTGTTCTCCTGAGGGTGTCCTGCCCCCAACTTCTGCACTACCATAGACCACTCTGTAAAATGGGGCAGCAGTGCGTGCCCCTTGGGGTCTTGTGTGTTTGCTGGGTGATCAGTACACAGTGAGTGTGTAACAAATGGTGACTTGGGTTGGTTTCATGAGAGATAAGACTGAAAGCTTGCAGACTGAGATCTTATCTTGGGTCAGTATTGGATCTGGGTGGCCAAGTCCCCCAATCTTGCTGGCCCAGGTTCCTCCTTAAGGTGTGAGGACAGAAGCACAAAGAAGGGCCTATACACAGTGCCTGGTGTATTTATTAGTCTGCATTTATGCCATTTCTGTGATGATCCTATACCTTTCCTTGAACACCTGGAACAAAGAGAAATGCCATTCTTGGCCAGCCTCAGGAAGGGTCCATGCCAAGCCTCTCACCTGAGTTCTATGTTCCTGCGACACCCATGAGCACCAAGACCATATGTAGCCTCAGCCCAGAGGCTAGAGAATGACAGAGCCCTGCTGCCCCTGAGCTTCCTGGCCCAGGGTGTCCTCATCTTCCTTCTAATCTGCAGGCTTCCCTACTGTGTAGGGCTTGTAAGGCCAGGGAGAGGAAAGTGATCCTGAGGTCCTCGATACCCTATGCCAGGCTTTTCCTGAGGTTCCAGGACTCATCTCTGCATGTGATGCTGGAGTATCCTGGGTCAGGCTTGTTACGGTCTCAGTTCCTCCCACCCTGGTGACCCTGAAGTCACCTTGGCCTTTCTGTGTCCAGGTGCCCTGTTCCAGGCTGCGTGGGGCTTGGCCATATCAGTGGCAAGTATGCCTCACACAGAAGTGCATCTGGCTGCCCTTTGGCTGCCCGGAGACAGAAAGAGGGCTCCCTCAATGGTTCTTCCTTTTCCTGGAAGTCAATGAAGAGCGAGGGACCCACCTGTCCTACCCCGGGCTGTGACGGCTCTGGCCATGCCAATGGGAGCTTCCTCACTCATCGGAGGTAACTGTCACTGTGGGCCCTGCCATCTCTACCAGTGAGTAGGGACCCTGGCCTTGGGCTGGGACATGGCTCCTGGGAGTGGGAGTGGGGCAGACATGGGCTTAGTGTGACCGTGGGCACTGACCTGAGGGATCACAGAGGTGCTGTTGGTGCTAGATGGTATTTCATTTTTTCATCATGTGCCTGCTCTTACCAGCCTCCTCTCTGTCCAGCCTGAGTCCCTCTGGGCTGGCATTAGACTGGCCACACCTCATGCCTTGCCCCTGCCCTTGGGTTCTCTTTGAACGTTGGGCAGAATTCCTTGCCTGCTTTGCAAAGGTTGCCTGGTGCAAAGGACCCTCCTTTCTTCTCCCCTCGCTCTTCTTCTTCCCTCTCTTCCTCTTCCCTCCTCTGCTTCCTGCTTCTTTTCCTCTTCTCTCCTCCTCTACCATCACTTCCCTTTTCCTTCCTCTGCCCTCAAGATTAATTAATGCATTCATTTAACGAAAGCATTTACTGGGAGTCCATCATGCACCAAGGCCTACATATAAAAAAGAGAACCAAAGAGCAGTCAGCCCTTGCCCTTTGGGGGGAAGGTGGGAAGAGATACTGTAAACAAATTAGTTACCTAGTATGGTCAATGGTGGTCAGGGCTCCAAGGAAGGCAGCAGGGAAGGGGCAAAGAGGTCTCTTGAGAGGGGGCCAGATGCTTGCCTCAGCTGATTAGGGAACAGACTGTGGGTAGGGCAGGTCTGACTTGCTGCCAGAGAGGAGCAGATAGTTGGAGCCATGATCTCATTTGCTGCCTCTTGCTAGAAGCAGAAAGGGGATGGGATGTCAGTTGGGGAGCTGGGATAGCCATAGGCTGTAGCCATAGAGGAGCCAGGGATGGTGAGCAGAAGAGCCCTTCTTGGTCTTCTTGAACACCTCTCACTTTGCCTCAATCTTTACATGGTGTGGCTTAAGTCACTACACAAAAATAAAATTATGCCTTAGAATCCACACATTTTAAAGCTTGAATTTTGTCTGCTTGAATGTCTGTATCCAAGTGGTCACATGCTGGAGGATCTCAGGGTCAGCTGAGGGGCCTCTTCCAGGAGCTCTTGGTGTGTAGATCTCAGAGCCCAGAGGGAACAGTGCCTGAGGCAGTGATGCCTGGCTCCCTCCAGCTCCTGGTGGGGCAGCTATGGCTGTAACACACAGTATGGGCTCTGAGGGGTTACCTTCTGGCCCTGCCATTCCTAGACCATGGCTTCCCACTCCCCAGGTTGGGGAGGCAGCTTATGAGGAGCATTTCTACCATGGGAGGCCCTCAGGGTCACCTGAGTGCAAGGGGGTATGCTTTGGATTGGCCATGGCATGACCTGGACTGGTGATAGTGTACGGTCCTGGACTGGTCATAGTGCATGACCCAGGACTGGCTCATGGATTGTGTCCCTGGCCTAGTCAGTGATGTATAATCTCTGCTTTCAGTTTGTCTGGTTGTCCCAGAGCAACTTTTGCAGGAAAGAAGGGAAAACTCTCAGGGGATGAGGTTCTCAGCTCAAAGTTCAAGACCAGTGATGGTAAGGATGCTTTTTTGGGCTGTCCCTACTACTCACCAGCCCTTCTCTGTACTGGTGGGAAGAGGGTGGGAGGCCAAACCCTTGCAGGAGTTGTGGAGACAGCTGTTGCCCTGAGCCCACAGACCTTCTAGCCTTGGTTCTGAAGCTGCCAATGCCTATGTGGGATCTGGCCTTGTCTTGAGTAGTCATGTTTGCTCTGACCTGAAGACTTGCTGGCCATTAGCATGAGCCACACCTCATACTACACCACACAGCTCCAAGGTGTGTCCACAGAAGCTTGTGGCTTACTCCCACATAGGTGAGGACACTCAGCATTTTGGGACACATCTCCCCTTTGATCTCAGCAGTTAACATTTCTAGGGAGACCCATGCTTCCCACTAGACCCCAGGCCAGGAGATGAACTACTTTATCACACAGTTTCCAATCAGAATTCCCAGGGGAGGTATGGGACCCAAGCCCAAGACAGGAGCTCTGAGACCAGGGGGGAGGCCTCTGTACCACAGGGACCCCCTTTCACTTTGAAAGTAAGGCCCATTTGCTGGTCTGGGCTTCACACAACAGCCCCAGCTGAGGTTTTTTTCTGGGATAGTGTTGGAGAATGATGAGGAGATCAAACAGCTGAACCAGGAGATCCGAGACCTGAATGAGTCCAACTCGGAGATGGAGGCTGCCATGGTACAGCTACAGTCTCAGGTGAGTAGAGCTGCTCTGGCCCTGGCCCTGTGCTTCCACCCAGAGGCCATCTTGGAGCTGTGTGGCAAGCACCAGTGCTGTGGGGCTGAGCTGGTTGAGAGTGTAGCAGCCAGCCATGTGGTGGTGCTGATGGGGTCTCAGAGGCCTGCAGTCCTACTGGACCAGTCCCACTGAAGTGACCAGTCAATCAGGGTTAGGGCCCTTCTAGTACTAGTCATCCTGTTCAGGTTACAGTCCACTTAGAGATGGTGGCCTGTCAGCTTGGCTCCTGGGCCTGGATGGAGCCATTGCCCATACAGAGCTGCATACTTGCAGAGTGACCTGTGCATCTCCAACTCTATATGCTTTTTTTTTTTTTTTTTAATACTAAGGATTGAACCCAGGGCCTCTGGCCTTTGTGTTGATCTACATCCCCAGACCTCTAAATTTTTTAAAAAAATTTTAAAATTTTAAGGCAAGGTCTCACTAAGTTAGCCAGGCTGGGCTCAAACTTACAATCTTCCTGCTTTAGGCTCACATAGTGCTGGAATTATAAGTGCGTGCCCTCACACTTGGCTTATATTCATTTCTACTTCTTCCTCCTACACTAGAGATAAAAGCAGGTCCTGCCCTTTGGTTGCTGGTGGAGGACTTCTCTGAGGAAAGATTTTGCACCAACTCCCAGCTGTAGCATGTGTGGCATGAGCACAGCTGTGGCTCAGTGACAGGGTCATGCATTACTTAAATGCATGAGTAATATTTCCCCCAGAAGGAGCATTTGTCATAAGAAAGGAAGCAGGAAAGGCTTTACTTTGAAAACAAAAACATGCTCCAGCCTCTGGCTGCTGATTGGGAGCAAAAAGAGAGCTGATGGCCTGGGAATAGTGCCCCCTAGTGGCTAGAGGAGGGCCACAGGGATAGAAGGTGACCAATACTCAGAGGCAGCAGATGTTGGCTAGGTACCAGGCCCATGTGCTACTCTGCACTTTCTCCTCAGCAAACAGGCTTACCCTATCTACTGATGCTCAAGAGCCTGGATAAAAATATATTGCACATGAAGCTCAGGAAGGATGCTAGAGTACACAGTGACAATAACGGTCCACAGGAAGTGACAATAACAGTGACATGCCCTCCCTGTCCCCTAGTGACATCTCTGGGTGGGAGACACAGCATGTGTAAATGTGGTTCTGTTCTCCTTCCCTGTCAGAGTCCCCAGGGCCCTTATCAGGGTCAGTGGGACAGCCCCTCTCCTTTCTCTATCTGCCAGAACCGACTTTTGAGTTGAGTATGATACCTGTAGTCCCAGCTATTCTGTCCCAGCTTCCCTTAGTTCATATGAACTCACAGTTTTAAGGTCAGTCTGGGCAACACAGGAAGACTGTCTCAAAACCAAACTAAACCAATCCAAACTAAACCAAAGCTACCCTTTAAATGACAGATTGATACCTTTCCCTAGTATCCCTTCGGAAGGCCTTTGCTACCTTTTTGAGGGAGTTTGGTGAGTAATAGTAGCTGCAGATGGGTCAAGGCAAGGAGAAGGCACCCCTCCCACAGTGCTTTAAAGCTACAGGCTTGTACCAGATGACAGAAGTATGTTTGTCACACACTGTTCCTTCTCCCGTAACCACCTAAAAGAACTCACCATTTCTTCCTAGTGCCACATATTGCTGTCATGTGAGCTCAGCCTCTGCCCCACGGTTCCTTGTAGATACACAGTCAGACTGGGAGCTGTCCGTAACACCAGAAACCTCAGGGCAGTACAACCTTGTACTCAAGGATAGGACACAGTGTGGAAGAGGCTTTCCTGTGCATGGCCTGGAGAGCATGTACTTAGGAGCCTAGGGAAGCAGTTTGTTGATCTTTTTGGTGAGGGGAAGCCTGTACTTTCAAGGTGGGTGTAACTGTTCCCATCCTACACACAGGAACAAAATTACAGCTGGTATGGGCTGGAATTGAGCTCAGGGTGCCACAGAGTCAGTCTGCACCCTCACTTTGCCCATAGGATGGATGACACGCAGCAGGTCATGGCCATGGCCTCTGGAGCAGTCACTGAATCTGTTCTGGTCTTCCTAGGGTTCAGGCTATTTCCAGAGGATGTTGTTTCTTTTACGCCAAGGCCAGCGCACTGCCAGGTCCTCCCCTTCAGGCAGGGATCCCGTAGGGAGGCAGGTCCCTGCCTCTCGCCCCATCCCCGGGCTCTCTCCTCTTCCAGAGAGATATGAAGTGTGACAGGGGCGTGCCCAGTAGGACAGGGCCAAAGGAAGGTGGCCCTTATCACCTATCTCTGACCTAGATCTCCTCCATGGAGAAGAACCTGAAGAACATCGAGGAAGAGAACAAACTCATCGAGGAACAGAATGAAGCCTTGTTTCTGGAGCTGTCTGGGCTGAGCCAGGCTCTCATCCAAAGTCTCGCCAATATTCGCCTTCCACACATGGTAGGAACCTGCTCTGGGGATTCTTTGGAGGGCAGGGAGGACAGGTGCACCTTTTACCTCTGCTTCTGGGTCTCGATGGATGAGACCTTTGCCATTTGTGGAGGTTCCCTGTGCTCTGACCAGCCTGGTGGCTGTTTGCCACAGGGGTGCGAGCCGCCTGAGTAGCTCATGAATCCAAGCAGGTTGGCTTTGGTGGCAGTGAGTTGGTTCCTGGGAGTGTTGCAGATAGAAATGTCTATGGGCATTTGGTGGAAGGAGTTGGGGCAGCTGCCTGCACTGCTCATCGTGGGGTGGAGTGGGGATGGAGGTTGATGTTTCCCTACTGGGTTTCCCCTTACTGCAGCCCACTGCATGGGCAGGGCTTACTAATCTGGCTCTGTTTCCTAGGAGCCAATATGTGAACAGAATTTTGATGCCTATGTGAGCACCCTCACCGACATGTACTCCAACCGGGACTGCTACCAGAACCCCGAGAACAAGGGCCTCCTGGAGACCATAAAGCAGGCCGTGAGGGGCATCCAGGTCTAGAATGAGATGCACTGTGAAGGACCCGCCTGGCTCCCGCGTTTACCTCCCTCGCTTTGTTGCATACTTCGAGGATCCCTAACTCACAGGGACTTCTGGTTGGCAGGCGGGGTGTGGCCTCAGGCAGGTTCATCCAAAGGGTGCCTGGAAATTAGTGTCTCTCGTGATGACCCATCAGGCCCAGGTCTCATACGAGTGTCTGGGACACCGAAGTATTACAAAGTGATTTATTTTTGTTTTCTGAAAAATATCTGAAGAGCAGCTCAAAGTCTCCAGTGGAAGCTCATGGACAAGGTTCTCAGGGAAGTTTTGGAGTTTTGCAACCACAGTATTTCTTTGTTTGTTGAGGCTGGGAGGGCAGCCACAGGCTCTGTAGGGATCTCCACTTGGAGGACATGCCCCAGGTCCTGTGTCTGTGCTCAGTAAGGCCCATGTGGCAAGTGTGTTTTCTGTTTTCATTTACTTCAGCTTTGTGTTAGGGTGAGACAAAGCTATTTCAGAGGCAAAATTAGGAGTAGGCCTTCCAGAGACAGATCCACAGCTGGCAAACACTCAGCCCAATCAGCTCCAGGGATTTTAACCTGCGAGGCCCCTGAAAATCAGCCTCTTATCTGGGGCGGCTGCAGCTGTGAGGCTGCGCAGACTTGTGTGGCCTGGGTTCCCTCCCGGGCTGCAAGCTTCAAGCCCAGGTCCACCCAGGCCACCGAGCTGCCCTGTCCTGGTTGTGGCCGGGCTTGTTCTGTGTCAAAGGTGAGGACAGTGTCAGCGAGGTCAGGGTGAATTCCTCATGGGAGACTGCTGAGGCTTCACTTCTGTTTAGATCACTCAAGATGCAAAAGAAAAGGTAAATTTTAACTTAATGTGTTAAAAACACAGTGTTCCTACAGTGTAAATAGAGTCCAAGTCAACTGTGACTGCAATTATGAATTAGTATTTAAAAGTAGAGAAATTGCACTTCCTGGAAGACATTGAAAGTAGTTAGTTTAATTATTCTGTAAATTATTTAATTTTGTCAAGATGTAAGTATTTATATTCACACCCTCTTATGTTAATGTTTGCTATTTATTTAACATTTTTATTTATTAATTTTTATGATGTCAACTAGACCCCCACTCTAGGGCACCATAAGAGTGAAATAAGGGAAATCAAAGCAAAAGTAACTATTTGACTATAAGATAGGCCACAAAAAATCTTGTATAACTTCTAGTTATAATTTTGATGCAACCAAGTTATTTTTTATATATTTTGTTATTTATTCTTTTAATAATGGAATTTTTAAAAAAGTATTTTGTAACCAAGGAATTTTGATAATTTGGGGATTTTTTTCCTTCCCCTTGGTCCGATGAAGAGAAAGCTGTTTTGGTTTTCTTTTTCCTTTTTGGGTTCCTTTGTTTCAGGCACAACAGCAAGTGGAATTATGTATTTATTATTATTTAAGTGTAGCGCAGCTGTGTGTGCTCCTGCGTGTTTCTCGTGTTATGTTTGTGGCGGTTGTCTGGCTGAGTCTCGTTGCTGTTTGGGCATGCTGGCTACAGCCAGCTCCAAACAGTGACCCAAACTCAGGGGCTGCACTGTGTTGGGCCCCTGGCAGCCCTGATACTGTGACCCTCCTTCCTCAGGAAACGCACTGGACCCACAGCACTTCATTTGTGTTTGGAGGGTGATTTCCTAATAAAAAACCTGACTGTGAGTTGGTGCTATGGTTTGCTCCTTGGCCTCCTGGGAATATGCGGATGGTGGTCAGGATGGGAGGGCTGTCCTATCCCAGATAACACAGGTGCCCCTGCCCCAGGTCAGCTCAGCTAATATCTCCTTCTGGAACTACCTTCCCTTAGGTATGTTCTATAAAGTCTCAGTCACTGTACCCTGCCTCATCCCATGAAAGCAGGCATGTACAAATCGGAGTTCTTCCCAGGAGTTTTAGGGTCAGGAGAAAAGTCTTCCTGCTGGGTTTGTTAGACAGGGATATGCAATGCTGCTGCACCATTTCTCCAGCCTTAAGTAAGTGATAATTCAGACATTCTGGAGGGAAACGGTGCTGGGAAATGAGGCAGAAGGAAAAGGAGGGAGCATTTGATGACCATCTCAGAGTGTCTGGATTCAGCTGCGCTTAAAGACAGGGTACTATGGACTTCCCAGGTACTTGAGGCGATGGAGTCCTTTTTCCTTCTCCTTCTTTTCTTCCTCGTCTCCTCCTTGATTTTTTTTTCTTGTAACAGATCGAACATGGAACCATACACTTGCATGGCAGGTAGTGGAACCACTGAGCTAATCCCTGGCCCTTCCTCCACTTTTCGTTCCCTTTCCCCTTTCACTCTCCCAACCCATTCTCTTTCTTCTTTGTTTAAGCTAAGGTGCGTTGGCTCTTTGGTTTTGCAGAGGTAACTCTTCACTGTTAACACTTCTGTGTCAGGCCTCCCAGGGACAGACTTAATTTGAGGGTCTAGTCACATTCAACCTAAACTGAACTGTCCACATGACCTTTCTGGGAATCTGACCCTCAGGGCAGACACAGAGCTTCCTCCGGGCATGCAGACACCAGACCTGTCTTCAGTGATAAATTCTTAGAATTCTGGACTTCATTTCTCATCTTTGTTCCAGTCAGACAGGATTTGCTGTGTCCACAGAGGGTAAAGCATGTACCAGCACATACTAGAGGGTCATACAGCTTTGACCCTACTGGGGACACGGGACCCATGGTCTTGGGTTGCACCTAACCCTTCACATCAGTATGGCAGGTGCTGGGGTGTAGGCCTGGGTCTGGAAGGCTGACTCAGTGTTTCTGCTGCAAGCTGAGGTGAAGGAATTCTGGGGGCATGAGAGTTGGTAAGAGAGTTTGGGCTATGGCAGCCCTTTCTGGGGACAAGGAACAAGGGGGAGCTGCTGGGGCCCTGCCTTGGTTGCCTGGTGGAGGTGAGGAGCAGAGGCTAGCACTGTGGAGGAATGAGACACCACTGAGCCTGTGTCCATGTGAGAGCAGTCAGCCATGGCTCAGTACTTTAGTCCCGCCTCCACCTCTGTCCATGGTCTTTGCTCTTCTGACTGTTGAATGTCTATCAGACCTCTTGTCCATTCTTATCTTCAAATACCACACATTGGGGGAGCCAGCTAGCCTAGTCCCCTCAAACCAGAGCCTATTCCTAATGACACCCAGGCAAGGATACAGGGCTCATTTAAAAAGTTTCCAGATAACTCCCAAGAGCAGTGACAGTGAGAACCACTGATGTGTGAAGGGTGTGTGAGGTGCAGATGTTTAGTCCTCATCACCAGCAAGCTCTGTTGGGATCTAATGATTCATCTGCCTTTGCCTTCTGTGCAGCTTCTAGCTGGCCTACAGAGTTGTGGACGTGGTGTGGGTGGGAAGAAGACCCTAGAGGGAGCTCAATAGCTGCGGCTGAGTGTGCAGTGAGGCCGTGGAGGACTTTGGAAGTGGGGATGGGGGTCTAGGGGTCACATCCTAGTAGAGATCTCTGCCTATAAGCAGGGGACTGGTTAGCAAGTGAGGAAAGAGCAGGACCCGGTATGGGCGGGTTCCAAACTGAGTCCTGGCCCAGCCCAGCTCCTCTCCTCAGACCCAAGGATAGCAATGACAAAGGATAGCACTGAGGGCGGTGGCAGAGTGGGCAGGGGCAGAAGGGTTCTGCTGAAGATCTGAGGGATGCTGGGGAGGGGATGCCTGGGGTGGAGGACCTTTGGTTTTTAAAGAGCCTCATGTGCTAAGGAGACTACTTTGATCCTATATGACCTTTGGATTTCCCACACTCTGTTTCCCTAACTCCAGAGTTCTAGGAGATACTAGGTTTGAGGTTCTGAGTCCTTCACGCCTTTCAGATAAACATACTTATCCTTCATTCACCATGATTCCTGGGCTTCTGAGGTTAAGTTCACTGGATGCGTCAGGCCTGGGCTTGCAAGTAGCTCTGTAGAGTTGGGATATAAGGTGGGACTGTGGCTGTTCCCATGATGTTGGACAGCTGCACGATCCCACAGATGACAGCGATGTGACCTGGTCATCTATGAGAAGATGCTTTCTTCTGTGTGGAGGGGCTAGCTGGCCCACAACCTTCTGGGAGCCAGGGAAGAGTGTCTTGCAGTCTCTGGTATATGCTCCCTCCAGATTTACTATTGCACTGGGACCACTACCCACAGCTTGACCTTCTCTCCCTGCCTGCAGACCCTTTCCTTGGCCCTTTACAGAGAATAAAACACAAGGCTATCTCCAGAAAGAGATAAGTGTTCTGTTGGGTCCCAGAGTCAGGGCAAGGATCTGGAGTGTCTACCAGCTTCTGAAAGTTCTTTCCACCAGTTGTCTTTGTCCCAACATTTGTCCATCACCAGCAGAACCTTGTGCTGCCAGTTCTTGGAGGTTCTGGATTATGGACTGTGTTGCTTCTGAGCTTCCTACACTCTTGCTAGAATACAGTGTTTTGGGTCTACTGGGCTATTGTTCTTGCATCTGTACATTGTTTGGCTTTTGAATTCTATCTCCCCCTGCCTGCCAATTTATTCTTTAAGATCTGTAATTAGGTGTATGTGTGGGGGTGCTCAGGTAGACATGTGCATTTCTACTTTCTTTACTTGGGTGTTGTGCTTCAAGGTGATGAGCATGAGATCACCTCACCATGCAGAGGGGAAGCCAGCTCCTTGTGGTTTGCGTCATCCTGTGAAGTTCAGGTAAGGCTCTCCTGTTAGCTCCTTGTGGCCCCTTAAAGACTATTTAAGCACGGATACAGAGAACTTCCTGACTGTCAGCTGATGTGGACCTCACCACAGAGGTGGCAATGCTCTCTAGGGGTCACAGACTCTGTGCCCTATGCCAGCCAGTCCATTTACTCCACTCATAAGGAGGTGGAATATGGGTTTTGCAACAGAGCTTCAGTCCTCATCTTTACAAAGTGCAAGTCAGGCTAAAACAAGAAAGCACACAGGGGCTTGTTATAATTGTGGGTGACTTGGGCAAGTTCTGGGCCCCTGACCCTTGGCAGAACTGTGTTCCAGGCTACTGGGGTCAGGCCCTTGCCTCAAGCCTACCCTGTCCTGCTCCTGGCTGCTCCCACTGTCCTTGCCTCAACACTTTCCTCTGTGTCTGCAGTGTGCAAGTCTCCATGAGTGCTGGTTCATCTAAAGCTTGGCCTTGCCTCCTCAATTTCTGTGCTTCCCTATCTCTCTCCACAGCTGCCCCTTGGTGCTGCTGGAGGGCTGCCCAAGCCCACAACTTGGCCTTCTTCTCTATATTCCTAATGATGTCTGCTATATGTAGAAAACTCCACAATATCCCCCAAGCCTACCTTTCCCAGCTCTGGAACCTCCTGCAGTTCTCTTTGGATGCCTGGAGGCATGTAGCTTGGTGGCCAAACAGCCACTGGCTCCTCCCAGCCTGGCCCTTCTTGGGCCAGCAAGGCATCAAGCCCCAGCTGGAGGTCTCATGGCCATACAACTTTGCCTACATGGATTGCCAACCTGGTGGTGTACGCCACCTGAATAGGCCAGCTGGGGAGCAGCCCCAATTGGTATGGAGGAAAAATGGGTGGTTATGGGGTCCTGTGGAAAGCAGTGCAGGGATATGTGTATGAGGGCATGGGCTGCGCCCTGCCCACCATGTAAATCCAGAGACTCTCCTAAACTCCAGGGAAGCTTTTCCCAGTAAATGCAGTAACAGCTTGGCTAAGGTGTCTGCTTGGGCTGGTTTTGGCACCTGAAGGCTGTCAATAGTCCTGGAATCTTATCTGCCTGTGCAGACCTTGAGGGGTACACCTGGACTTCCCTGAGATTGGAGGAGCCTGAATAGCCAGGCTGGAACACCCACAACTCCACGGGTTAAGGACTTTGCAGGGGGCAGGGGAGCCTGCACAGCTTTGCTATGTTCAAGGGACCCTAGGAAGAAAAATCCAAATAGGAAAGTGCACCTACCTCTCCAGCACCTGTCAGTGAATGCCCCTCTTTAAACCTACTCATCCCTGCTCCATGGGTACTTTCTGCCACATCAGACACTTTTAAAACTTTTTATTTAAAAAAAAATCTTATTGAATTTATTGGTACTTTTAAAGTATAAAATACAGTTACATTCGTCATTGGGAACTTGTACCTTTTGTACATGACAGGTCTTGGTTCTCATTTTTTCCCCATAACCCTGTCCTCCCTTCACCCCCTCCACCCTCCCCTATTTACAAAGACTTTGTTTCCATTTTTTCTTTTTCTCATACTTTTTCTTGTCCCTTATTTCTTTTCCCCTACCCTTGTCACTTCCTTTACACCTTTAGCCCTTTTCTTCCTATTTCACATTATCAGTTATACAATTTGGATCTTATTTACACTTTTAGTTTTTCACACTAGAGAAACTATTTGGTATTTACACGTGTGTCTTATTTATTTCACTTAAGAGTATGGCCTTAATATGCATCCATTTTCCTATGAATGACTCTAGTTTCTTATTCTTTATGGCTGAATAGTATTCCACTTTATTTTCTTATTTATTTATTTATTTTGGTACCGGGGATTGAACTGGGGTCCTTGTGCTTGCCATGCAGGCAGCAGAACCACTGAGCTAAATCCCCAGCTGGTGTTCCATTTTATAGAAAAAACACATCTCCTTTATCCAGACTCCAACTGATGGGCAATTGGGCTATTTCCAAATTTTAGCTATTACAAACTGTGCCGCTATAAACATGGGTGTGCATATATCACTGTGGTATGATTCTTTTAATTCTTTTGGAAAGACACCCAGCAGAGGGATGGCTGGGTCAGATGGAACCTCTAATCCTAGTTATTTGAGGTATCTCCATATTGATTTCCACAGTGGTTTCACTACTCTGCATTCCCGCCAACAATGGAGGAGGATTCCTTTCTCCCTACAACCCCACCAACATTTGTTATTGTTTGATTTCTTTTTCTTTTTTTTCTTTTTCTTTTTTTTTTGGTACCAGAGATCGAACTTGAGTCCTTGCACTTGTGAGGCAGGCAGTAGAACCACTGAGCTAAATCCCCAGCCCCCTTTTATTGGTTGATTTCTTGATAGCAGCCATTTTTTTCTGGGGTGAGGTAGAATCTCAGTGTTGTTTTCATCTGCATCTCTCGAATGACGAGTGATGTGCAACATTTTTTCATATATTTATTTGCTGCTTTTACTTCTTTGTCTGAGAAATGTCTGTTTGTTTCAGATGCCCATTTTTGAATTGGGTCTTTATATTTGGGGGCCTGATTTGTTTGAGTTCTTTATATATTCTAGATAATAGTCTTTTGTCTGAGGAGCAGCTGGTAAAATTTTTTTCCCACATTGTAGGTTGTCTTTTAGCTCTGTTGGTGGTTTCTTTTGCAGTGCAGGAGCTTTTCAATGTGATGAGATACCAGTTGCTGATTCTTTCTGCTAGTTCCTGTGCTACTGAGGATTTGTTTATGAAGTCTTTTCCTATGTCACACATTAAACACTTTTCCCTGTTTCTTTTACACTCTGTCTAAAGTGTTTTCCTTATCTTTAATTCTGCTACAATTCTCTCAGTAGAAGTTGTCAAAATAGCAGATAAATTTAGTAATGTCTAGGACTAAAGATGAAGAAGAGTCACTTAATACCCACCCACCAAATTGTAAAAACCAAGCATACATGCTTCTCAGTTCCACCTGTGACCCCAGGGTCCACTGCTCAGGACCCTCAACTACAGGCTGCTAATCTGAGACCCTACAAGGCACTGAACCTAGAATGGCTTTGTGACAGCTGCCCCAGCTCCCAACCTATATAGAAGCCTGACCTGGCTTCTCAGCTCTGAGTAGACAAAGGAGAGAAATAAGAATTATTTGATCCTGAGTCCTTTTTTCATCTCTAATCCTCCTGTGGAGCAGACGGTAGGATTGCCCTCTTCATACAGATGGGGAAACTGAGGCCCAGGAGGCTGCTGTAGATCGCACAGAGGGTTGTTGTGCTGAAAGGGTTTATGCATTGGCCCCTGACTCCAGGGCTAGTGCCTCAGTTGCCACATGGGGGTGCCCCTAGGTTCTGACTCTCCAGAAGGAGGGCATGGTGCTGTATCTGCTGGATCCCCTCACCAGTTAGACCCAGGGGGTGTCTGAGGAGCCAGAGGAAAAGGAACTGGTTCCTAGGCCAGCAGAGGCCCTGGGCCTCAGGAAGAGCCAGAACTCACAGTTGGATTGCCCCTGCTTAGTAGAGTTGGTAAGGAGGCCAGGCGAATGTCCTTGCATTTGGTTGCTCTGACCATTCCTCGGGACAGGTGGGGCTGGCTGGAGACAGTTTTTCCAGCCCATCTGGAGATCAACACATTGGGTGAGAAGTGTTATAGAAAAAGTCCAGAGGATGGCCAGGGAATGCTCCCTAGTGGATTTTCATTGGATCTGAGGGAAGTGAGGGCCAGCGCCATGGGTATCCAGGGCAGGGCAAGGGAGGCTGCTGTGAGAAGAGAAAATTGGGGGGTGGGGTGGGCCAGGGCAGGGCCAGAGCACAGGGGAGGAGTGAAGGGTAAGCAGGGCTCAGGCACAGCCAGACTCCAACAGTGAAATGTGAAATTCTGGGATGTGAGCAGTAGGGTGACCTTACCAACTTGTTTTCTGGCTTATTGTTGCCTTAAGGTCCCTGAGGCCAAGGTCCTATTGCACTAACCCTGTACCCCTGGATCCAGAGCAGGATCGACCCTTGTAGGCAAACCACATACAGTACTGAGTACATGGGGGGAAGAGTACATAGAGAGAAGTCACGGGGCTTCAGGGCTGGCCTTGATTCACTGGGGACATCTGAGTGGTGCTGGGACAGAGCATCTCTTCACACAGACCCTAGCACTGGGCTGCCTAGGAGGAGCCAGCTTGGAGCTAGCCTTTTAAGATCTGCAGCTCAGTGTTTCTCCCAGTGTCTGGCACCCCCACAGACAGGCAATGCGCCCAGGTCACCTCTACCTCTAACACCCTATGAACACCCTCACGTCTGCCTTCCTTTCTCTGCACTTCCAATCTGTGATGGCCACCGTGCTCAGCTGAGAGCCAGCCTCAATGTCTGGCCACAGCAGCTGCCAAGAGCTGCAGTCACTAGCTGAGGCCTTCACATCTGTACTCATAAGTCTGGATGCCACCCACTTGCACCCAGAGAGTGAATTCATCTGTTGCTACAAGCTTCTGCAAGCCAGGCCAGCTGCAGTCAGTAGTTTCTGGCATGGCCCCATACTTCTCCGAGGCCAAACTTGGCCAAGCTTTACAAGAGACAGTGAGCTGGGGCAGGGGGAGGGATTCAAGATCTTTCCAGTGGGAGCAGTGTCATTGAGACCTTGGGTTCTACCTCCTAAGAAATGTCACTCCTCAGAGCAGTTCCTCTTCTAGGTCCTAACAGTCTTGGGGCCTGGTGTAACACCTACGTCAGCAAGGTCTCCCGCTCCTACACAGGCCAGCTCAGGGGACATAGCTGACCCTCTCAGACTCCTTTCTGGTGCCCATGCATGGTTAACTTTTTATTAAAGTGGTTTAAGATGAGAACATATTTTTAAGAACCCCTTCTCAACCATTCTGTACATTTGATCTCACCAGTATTTCTGGATGAGCATTGCCGTGCTGTGACTGTGTTGTGTGAACAGCAGAGAAAGCTTGGCACCTGTCTGAAGACAGTTATTTACATTCTGTGGTTACAAAAGGCTTAAAAGGAGAGAGTACTTTTTTCCCTTCCAGGTGATCTAGTTCGTCCAGTTTGGCAGCTATGCAGTGGTGACACCTAGTGGCAGTTTCTGGATCTTATTCCTGTGGCCTCAGCGGTGCACAGACCGGCCCGCAGCTGAGATGTAAGGTTCTTCCTTCCTTAGAACGGTACCGCCCACCTCCACTTGGGCACTGATAGAGCCAAGCAGTGTTTGATGCCTGTGGGAAGAAATGGCAGAAGCCAGAACACGGAGACTGGAGGCAAAGAACACCCAGAGAAGATGTCAACTAAAGGAACATGCATGGGGCCTGAGGACAAGTTGTGGCTGCTGGAGGGACACTGACTACATGTTCATCCACTTTCTTGGCAAATAGAAGTGAGAAGGACTTTGGGCAGTGCTTCCTGTGGAGCACAGGGGAGCAAGCCAGTGCATCATCCGTGGAGCCTGTCTTACCCCCTCCTTCAGTCTGCCCCAGTGCAGCCTTCTTGCCACCACCAAATCTTGAGCAGGGCAGGGCCACAGCAGTTACTGCCTTGTGTTTGGACAGGAAGCTTTATTTTAAGAATAGGGTGTGGATTTTAAAACTCTTGGAAAATAAGAACATTTTTCCATTATTGTAACTGTGAAGCAATGCTTGGCTATTGTAAGAATAGTCACAACACAGATGTAAATAAAGTAAGTGGTGTCCTGGGCCAGGGCTCAGATGCACTAAAATGTGTGTGTTTTATGTGTTGGCTCATGCAACTGCAGTGTCCGTCACACATTTATGTAAGAAGGCATCTCCATCTACGTGTACAATCCATATTTCCATCTGTTATCATTTGCCTTCTGCCTGAAGAAATTCTTTTAACATTTCATGTTGTGTAGGTCTGCTGCTTAATTTAGATGTCTGGGAAAAATTTTCACTTAAAACAGCAATAAACTTTATTTTTGAGAGCAGTTTTACGTTTACAGAAAGTTTGGGCAGATAGTTGAGGGGCCCATTGGGTTACCCCCTGCACATTTTGTATAATTGCATTGAATGACATTATGGAAAAATAAAAACTGTATAATTAGTAAAAAGTTTAGAGATTGGAGGTGGGCTGGGGAGGGGAATGAACAGGTGAACCACAGAGGATTTCTAGGTGAAATAATTCTGTATAGTATTATAATGGTGAACACAACATTATATATTTGTTAAAACCCACAGAATGTTCAGCATCAAGAACATTAAGAAACCCTAATGTAAACTGGAATTGAACAAATAGTAATGTATCAGTATTGGTATATAAACTGTAAGTGTTCCACACTAATATAAGCTGTTAATAGCCTGTGTGCATGCTATGTAGCTCATTCTTTTTTTTCTTTTTATTGAGGTTATTGGTACAATCTAGGTATACAATACAATTACGTTCATCATTGGGATTCTGTACCTTTACATGACAGGTCTTGATTCTCATTTTCCCCCTTGTCCCTGCCCTCCCTTCACCCCCTCCTCCCTTCCCCATTTACAAACACTTTATTTCCATTTTTTCAGTTTCTCATATTTTTTTCCTCTCCCTTATTACCTCTCCCCCTCCCTTCCCACTTTCCCTACACCGTTAGCCCTTTACTTCCTATTTCACATTATTAATTGTCTCATTAGGATCCTGTGTACTATTATAGTTTTTCACACCAAAGAAACTATTCGGTATTTCAGTTAAAGAAATCTCTGTATGAACATTAAAAATAGGGAATCCTAAAATAAAGCTAAAAAGGAAAGTAAAAGAGAAAAGGCAATGATGTAACATCAAAATAATCCTTAATTCTGGAGATGAAAATGGTCCCTGAACATATTTAAATTGCTTCTCGCTCTTATAGTTTTATCTTATTATTTTTTCATTATTTAGAGAATACTTTATTAGTTTCTGTAATCAAACCCACTTAGATATGACCTTACATATTTAGTACTATGTGTTACCCCTGTGCACAGGGAAAAAAATAAATAAAAAATAAAAATAAATTAACATTTCTAGACCAATATGGTTGTCCATTTCTGTACAATGCCAAGT
>NW_022900934.1:22160-54655 GCF_012274545.1 Fukomys damarensis | reverse complement strand
CAAATCTTCCTGATATAGTTGCACCCTAGCTTCTGTGTCTCTAACGACCCACAGACATTCTCATCTTCATAACATCAGAGAAAACAGCTCATCAAATCAATGGCAATGCTTTACCCCAACTGATACAATCAGCCACACATTAAGATCAAGCACAACTTGGACACTGACCACCTGTGGTAGTCACTAGTCTATCACCCTTAAATCATTTGAATTAAATTGAAATCAAGAAGCAGTCCAGAACATGTCTGCAGTGAACAAACTTTTCAGTTTAGTATATTTACCATTTAATGGCTCAGACAGAGCGAGGATGCAAGACACCTGATCTCAGTTAGCTGATTGCTGAACCCCCTGACGCTGAATGACCTCGGGCTGCAAGGCCCAGATTGAGTTCCCCATCCTTCTGAATGGTTGAACTCCACAACGTTCTATTACAGGTTTCCCACGCCCTTTCTTTAAAGTTGTTCAAAGTTGGGAACTCATAAAAATACCCTTGATGACCACCTCTGCCTCTGCAGAGTGGGTCCAAAGACTTGCACAGTCAGGAGGTCTGAGAGTGTGAGCGGGCGGGGGGGTTATGGGGGTTCAGGGGCGCCCGCGCAGCTACCTTCCCAGTGCTTGAGCGATGGCTGCTCTCATTCTTTTTATTACTGATTAGTACTCTGTTTTGTGGACATACTATAGTTTCATCTATTGAATAATATCTTAGTTGCTTCTAATTTTTGGTAATTAAGAATTAAGCTGTTATAAATATCTATGTGTAGTTTAAGTACAAGTGCTGGATTTCATGGTAAGACTATGTTCAGTTCAGAAAGAAACTGCCAACCTGTCTTCCAAAGTGGCTTTACCATTTTAATTCACACAAGCAATGGATGAAGGTTCTGGTTGCTTCCCATCCTCACCAGCATTTGGTGTTGTCAATATTTTAGATTTGGTTCATTCTATGTTTAAAACTTTTAATTTATTTTATTAGTACATCTTTATAGTTCATGCAGTTTTCAGTCCTCTTGCAGAGTGGTTACATGTACATACCACAGTGTGTTTCTTTTTAAATCCATTTCCCCTCCTTCCCCCTCTCTCCCATCTTCTCCAATTCCTCTATCCTATTTTTCATTCTTGTTGATATTATTAGTCTTAGCTTATGTTATAGCTTGTCATGTTTATATTAATTACAGTTATTAGGGTTCCTGCACATGGTGTATCTTTATTCTACTTATTTTCCCTTTCTCTCCTCCTCACCCCTTGTGCTTTTCCCCTTGCACTTCCCTATTGCAAGAGATCCACCTCCTTGTCCCTTTCTATCCATCCTTATTATTCTCTTTGTTTGTACTTTGCCTCACTCAAATGAGAGTTACCATATATTTAAATTGCACTTCTGATTTAGTCCACTCAACATACTTTCCAGGTGCATCCGTTTTCCTACAAATGTCTCATCTGCCATTCTTTATAGCAGAGTAGTATTCCATTATATATAAACACCACATCTTATTTATCCAACAATCTGTTGAATGGTATACAGGCTATTTCAAGGGTTTAGCTATTAATGAGTTGTGCTGCTATAAACATGGGTATGCATGTATCGCTGTGGAATGATGTCTTAAGCTCTTTGGGGACGGTACCTAGCAGGGAGATGATAGGGTCATACGGAATTTCTAATTTCAGTTCTTTCAGAAATCTCCATACTGATTTCCATAGTGATTGTACTAGTTTATATTCCCACTAAAAATCAAGGAGGATTCCTTTTTCACCACAGCCTCTCCAGTATTATTATTTGATTCTTTAATGGTTGCCATTCTTTTCAGAGTAAGGTAGAATCTTAGCATTGCTTTAATTTGCATTTCTCTGGTGGCCAGAGATGTTGAGCATTTTTTCATATATTTGTTGACCATTTGTATTACTTCCCCTGTGATGTGTGTGTTCATTTCTTTCCCATTTCTTGACTGGTCCTTTTAGGTGGTTTAATTTTTTTGAGTTCTTTGTATATTCTAGATATTAGTCATCTGTCTGAAGAGTAGCTGACAAGAAATTTTTCCCAGTCTACGGGTTATCTCTTCACTCTACTGATTGATCCTTTTGCTGTACATGAGCTTTTCAGTCTAATATAATCCAATTTGTTAATTCTTGTTGTTATTTCTTGTGCAATTGAGGTTCTGTGTAGAAAACTTTTCTTACACCTTATGTTGTCAAGTGTTTTACCTATTTTATCTTCCAGTAGGTTTAATGTTTCTTTTTTAATGGCTAGATGTTAGATTCATTTTCATTTTAATTTACTGTATGGTGAGAGATAAAGGTCCAGTTTCAATCTTCTGCACACAGATAATCACTTTTCCTAGCACCACTCATTGAATAGGCTATCTTTCCTCCAACATGTGCTTTTGGATCAAATAGCTGAATGTGTCTGGGAAGTTTCTGGATCCTCAATTATGTGCTACTCACCCACTTATCTATTTTTGTTCTAGTACTATACCATTTTTATCACTATTGCTTTGTAGTACAGCTTGAAGTCAGGCATTGCAATGCCTCCTGCTTTGCTCTTGTTGCCCAATATTGCTTTTGCTATTCTTAGTCTCTTCTGGCTCCATATGAATTTTAGGATATTTTCCCTAGTTGTGTAAAATATGCTGTTGGTATTTTGATTGGGTCCACACTGAATCTGTATAACAGTTTTGAGAGTATGGCCATTTTGATAATATTGATTCTACCTTCCAGGAGTAGGGGACATCTTTCAATTTTCTGATGTCCTCTTAGATCTTCCTTTTCAGAGTACTATAGTTTTCTTTGTAGAAGTCATTCACTTCCTTGGTTAGGTTAATTTGTAGGTATTTATTTTTCTTGAAGCTACTGCGAGTGGTATTATTTTCATAAATTTCCTTCTTATCCTGTTCATTGTTGGCATATATAAATGCTAATGATTTTTTTGTGTTGATCTTGTATCCTGCTGCATTGGTTATTAATTCTAGGTTGGTTATTAATTTTAAGAGTTTTTTTGGTGGGGCTCTTTGAATCTTCTATGTAGAGTATCATGTCATCTGCAAATAATGACAATTTGAGTTCTTCCTTTCCTATATGTATCCGTCTTATTTCTTCCTCTTGCCTAATTGCTCTTGAAAATGTTTCAAGTATTATACAAATAAAAAAGGTGTTAGTGGACATTCCTGTCTTATTACTGATTTTAGGGGTAATGCTTTTAGTTTTTCCCCATTTAGTGTGATGCTGGCTATTGGTTTGTCATATACAGCTTTTATGATATTAAGATATGGTCCTTCTATGGTGTTTTTCTTTAATAATGAAGTGGTGTTTGATTTTGTTGAAAGTCTTTTTCTGCATCATCTGTTGAAATCATATGGTTTTTTCACCTTGCTCCTGTTTATGTGATGTATTACATTTATTGATATATGTATGTTGACCCATCCTTGTATCTCTGGGATGAAACCTACTTGATCATGATGCATAATCTTTTTGATAATGTGCTGTATTCTATTTGTTAATATCTTGTTAAGGATGTTTACATCTATATTCATTAAGGAGACTGGCCTATAATTTTTTTTAGTTGGGTCTTTATTGAGTTTTGGGATCAGGATGATACTGGCTTTCACCAATGAGTTTGGGAGTACTCCATCCCTTTCAATTTCTTTGTAGAGCTTGAGGAGTATTGGTGATATAACATCCTTAAAGGTCCTTATCCTTTAATCTTGTTGGTAATATAACATCCTTAAAAACCTTATTGGTGATATAACATCCTTAAACCTTATTGGTGATATAACATCCTTAAAGGTTTTGTAGAATTCAGCAGTGAATCCATCAGGTCCTAGGCTTTTTAAAGTTGGTAGATTCTTTATTACTGTGTCAATTTAATTATTTATTTCACTGCTAGGTATGTCTTCTTGAGTTAGTTTTGGTAGCTTGTATGTTTCTAGGAATCTGTCTATTCCTTCAAAATTTGCTAATTTGTTGGAATATAATTTTTTGAAGTAGTTACTATCTTCTGGATTTCAACAGTGCTTCTTGTGATTTCACATTTTTCATTTATAATTGCCTTGATAGGAGTCTTTTCTTGCTTTTCCTTGGTAAGCCTGTCTAGGGGCTTATCTATTTTATTTGTTTTTTTCAAAGAACCAGCTCTTCAGTTTGTTGATTTTGTTTACTTTTTTTTTAGTCTCAATTTTATTGATTTCTGCTCTCATAATTTCCCTCAATTTCAGTTTGAAGCTGGTTTGTTGTTGTTTCTCAAGGATCTTAAGATTTGTCACTAGTTTGTCTACTTGAGTTTGCTCGTTTCCTATTGTGAGCATTTATCGTGACAAAATTTTTTTCTGCTTTCATAGTGTCCCAGAGGTTTCCACGAGTTGTACTGTCATTCATTTCCAGAAATTTTTAAATTTCTTGATTTTTTTCTGTGACCCATTGGTTGTTTAGGAGTATATTCTTGATTTTCCAGGAGCTTTTGCCTTTTCTGAAGTTTCTTCTATCATTGATTTCTATTTTCATTGCACAGTGGTCTGATAGTATGCATGGAGCAATTTTTATTTTTTAATATTTACTTCAGCAGGCTTTGAGAGTGAGTATATAATATATTTTGGAAAAAGTACCATATGCTGTTGAAAAGAATGTATACCAGCTTGTAGAGGGGTGGAATACTCTATATATCCATTAAGTCCATATGTTGAAGGGTGTGATTCAACTCTGAAATTTCTTTCTTTTTTTTAAGTTTATCTATCTCTTTGAGAAAGTGGAGTATTAAAATCCTTTACTATGATTGTATTATTTGATCTTTTAATTTTAGCAGTTTCTGTTTTATGAAGAGACTTTTGTATTTGGTTCATATATGTTTAGTAGTGTTACCTCTTTTTGTTGGATTGTTCCCTTAACTAGTATGTAGTGACTTTCTTTGTCTCTTCTAACCAGTTTTAGCTTGAAGTTTAACATGTCTGATGTTAAAATTGCTGCTCCTCCATGTTTTCCAGGTCCTGGTACATGTTGTCTTGTTTTCCATCCTTAATTTTTAATCTATGAATATCTTTTTTTTTTGGTACCGGGGATTGAACTCGGGTCTTTGCACTTGCAAGGAAGGCCACCAAACAGCTGAGCTAAATCCCTGGCCCAATCTATGAATATCCTTTTGGATGAGTTTCTTGAAGGCAACACTGTTGGATTTTGTTTTTTGATCCAGTTTGCCAGATTGTGTCTTTTAATTGGAGAGTTGAGGCTATTAACATTGAGAGATATGACTAAGATTTTAAATTTTTGTACCAGGGATTGAACTCAGGACCTTGCTCTTTCAAGGCAGGTGTTGGTACCACTGAGATAAATCCCCTGTCCTGAGATGTGTTGATTATTTACTATCATTGCCGTCTTTATTTGTTGGTGTGTCATTTGTTTTTTTTTTCTTCTGATTTTTTGGTTGTTTATCCACTAACCTTACTAATTTCCTCTATGTATTTATCTGTGTCAAATTTGTTGCTTCTTTTGAGAATATTCTTAGGTATTTTCTATGGAGCTTGTGTAGCACTCATATATCTTCTGAGCTGGTCTTTTTCATGGAAATATCTTCTCCATCGATTTTGAAGGACAGCTTTGCTGGTGTTAATCTGGATTGGAAGTTATTTACTCTTAGATCTTAAAATGCTTCACTCCAAGATCTTCTGGCCTTTAGAGTTTGGGTTGAGACATCTTCTGTGTTTCATTTATTTGGTGCCAGGGCTCAAACTCAGGACCTTGCCCCTGTTAGGGAGGCAGTGGAACCACTGAGCTAAATCTATGACCCTGTTGTGTTTTTAATTGGTTGTTTTACTTTTTTAAAAATTGGTTTGTCTTTATATGAGATCTTTTTGTTTTTCTCTGGCTGGTTTTAAAATTCTACTTTTTTTCTGGATATCTGGTAATTTAATAAGGATGTCCCCTGAACTTTTTTAAAAATCATAATTGCTTGGTGTTGTATAAATGTCACTTACTTGCATTTTAAGCTCTTCTTATATTTGGAAGCTTTTCTTCCATGATTTTTGAAACCATGTTAGTGAATTCACCTGGGCTATCTTCTAGGTATTTTTTTTAACTCTATCTAATCTGAGATTGGTCTTCTTTTCATCATCTCACTAGTAGCTGCTGGATAGTCTTCTCTTATTCTCTTATTTTCTTTTTGTCTTTGAGCTTTTTAACATAATTCATTATTTTGTCCTCAGTATCAGACACTCTGTCATCACATTGGCCATTTCTGCAATGTGTGACTTTTATACAGTTTTTTTATTTCAGGTATTTATGTCTGACATCTTTTTAAGGGTTCAATATCCTTGCTGAATTCGTCAAAGTTTGAACTGTTTTGGTTAGCTCATCTAGTTTTTTACCCGTTTCCCCAAAACTCACCATAGGCATACTGAATGAAATTGCTGTGAACTTTTTGTTCATTTCCTCTTCATACTCCTATACTTTCATCCCTTCTATGAACATTTCATAGATTTCTGCTACCTGGTATTTGTTTTCTTCTCCTTTTGTGAGCCCTCACTCTGCCTTGGGAAAGTTGGAGGGAATCAAAGATCTTCTATTTCTTTGTTTCCCCATTCTTCTATGTTTATCTATATATTGTTTACATAGTTGATCTATCTCTTTGAGAAAGTAGACTATTAAAATCCTTTACTATGTGCTAATGTTTGTTTGATCTTTTAATTAACAATAAACCAGCTTCAAACTGAAATTGAGGGAAACTATAATGAGAGCAGAAATCAATAAAATGGAGACAAAAAACAATAAAAAATCAACAAAATGAAGAGCTGGTTCTTTGAAAAAAACAAATAATATATATATTTGGTCTCTCTCTTCTTTCCTCCTTTTTTGGGGGTTATTTCAGGTTGGGGAATAGAGAAGTGAGCAGTTTGTGGCTTATATGAAGATTTTTTTTGGTACTGGGGATCAAACTCAGGACCTTGTGCTTGCGAGGCAGGTGGTGGAACCACTGAGCTAAATCCCTGGCCCTATATGAAGAGTCTTAATAGGTTGTTGCCTCTCTGTGAATATTTTTTATCTTTGTATGTCTATGTCCAGTGTTAGTATTTACTCCATTACTTTTTTTTTGGTACCAGGATTTAACTCAGGACCTTGGGCTTGCAAAGTAGGCAGCAGAACCACTGAGCTAAATCCCCAGCCCTACTCTTCTGTTATTTGCTTTAAGTGATTTGGACTCTTTTGCTATGTTTTAGCAAAAGAATTACTTCTGGTTATAACAACATCCACAGATTCAATCTTGCAACACTTTTATATTATAATCCTTGCAGTTACACTTCCCCCCTTTATCTATTCTCTGTGTACACTGTGACAGTTTACTATTTCTGGTTATTCTGCTATGAGGTAGGTGAGGTGGAGTGAGGAAAAGTGAAGTGGTTGGATGAGGAGTGTTAGATACTAAGGGGCAGGTTTGAAGGGGGGGGAATAGTGATGGACAAGAAGAAAAGTTTGTTGTGGGGTCTGATTTTATTGGAGTACTTTTAGTTTGAGTTGAAGGGTTTCTATTGAGAGTTTTTGGAGTATATTTTGTGGGGGGAATTCAAAGATCTGCTAGACAAAAGATGGGAGAAAGGGGGTTTACTGTGTGATTGAGGAATGTTATGTGGTTGTCAGAACTTGCTGATAAGAACAATAAGCTAGGTATGATATAGAAAAGCCAAGGGCCAAGGATGGGGAGGGTCAAATATAATGCAAGAGAAGATAGGAGTGACTGTGAGGGGGCTAAATATGGGGAATTAAACTTTGGAGGCAGAGTTTATGTGTTTGGAAAAAGAATAAAGAAATAAATTAATGGTATTGTCTCGGGGCTTTGAGGCAAAGGAGCTAGATACAGCATTGAGACAAGGGAGAGAGCCTCAATATCTATTAAATCATGCAGTTCGCTTTTTTTTTTTTTGGTACTAGGGATCAAATTCAGGACCTTGCAGTTGTGAGGCAGGAACAAATATACAAAAGCAACAACATAATAAACACAGGAAACCATAAAAGAATATCACATACTCTCATATAAGTAAATAAATCAAGAAACACACAAAATATTAATCCTATAAGATGTCTGTTAGGAACACAGATTTAATATTCCAATGAGACCTTGCATATGTGATTCCCAACTAGCTTATGTGCTTGAGAGTCTGACAGCTCACACCCTCAAGACTCCTCTTATCCCTCCACTGTAATGTTGAAGTCAGCTCTCAGACTCAGGACTTCTTTGTGTCAGACTGCAAGAATTCTTGCAAAGCTTAATTCAGTCTGAGTTCTTGGGTTAGGAATTCTTGCTTCCCTCTCCCTTGGTGTGATGGTGGATTAGGCAGACACTTTCATTGCCATGAAACTGCCCACTATATCAGGATTATTCCTATGCAATCAAATCAGCTATAACATTTACAGGCGAATCCATTACAGTGATATCTATCAGGGCTAGTTGAGAACATGCCATAAGATCCTGTTTTGTGTATTCCTTTAGCCTAGAAACCCCTGGTTATAGTGTAAGCACCATAACAACCCAAGTCTTGATCCACAGTTAATGTGCACTAAGTGTTATAGCTGTGGCTTCTCTAATCAGGAAAACAACATTCAACAATAATTTTATAGAATAATTTCTTGAAAGCCCAGGGAGTTGGGGACTAGGTAATGCCGGGGAGGGGGCAGAAGAGGAAAAAAAGGCTTAAAAAATGTCCTCTGCTCTGTGGTATGGGAAGCAGGAAATATGAGAGAGGCAAAGAATAGTAATGATGGTAAGGGTATATTATATATTTAGAAGGGGATAACAGGGAAAATGGTACAAAATTGGTACTGATGGGCTGGGGATTTAGTTCAGTGACAACACACCTGCCTCATAAGAACAAGGTCCTGTGTTCAATCCTTGGTATCCCTACCCCCCCAAATTGGTAGTGATAGGGTATAAAGGGACAAGGGAAAATTCCCGTAGGCTCTATAAACTATATTGGGACAAAAAAGGCAAACTGAAGAGAAGCCCATATACACGGACATACTCATAAAAAAGGATAAAATAATGGAATAAAAGTGTGGGGGGAAATGTACAGAAGAGGGGAAACAGCAAAAAATAAACTTTAAAAAAGTAAAATAAAAATGAAAAATAATACAGTAAAAAAAAAGTTTTCTATTGTTTTGCACACATGGCTGTTTTCCTCAGCCTAGAATTAAGGAGCAGAGCTCAAGCTAGGATGTGTCTCTGTTCACACTGGAAGTCATGGCAGTCTGTCCCCAGAACAGTGATGATAACTCTAAGAGATCTGCTTACAGTGAGAACACAGAACCAAAGTATAATTCTACTTCTGTGTAACTCAGGCTGAACCTGGCCTCTAACTGCAGGAGCCAGATCTTCGTTCAACAGCCCATGCCTCACAGCAGGAGTCCTTCCAGTCTGCTTTCCAACTGCTGGCAGTCTCCTGTGATTGTCTTTTGCTTGACTCTGGGAACTTGGCAGGGTGAAGCAGTCGAGGGGTTGCTCTGGGGGCTAGGTTCAAATACTCAGCTCTTCCCTACAATAGTATCCTTGCCAGCTTTTGTTCTGCAGTTTTACTTGCAAGTACTTGTACTGAGGTCACTCACCAACTGTTGATTGTGAAAGGCCACTCTGGAAGCAGTGTCCCACATTTTTCTTGTTGGCTCCAATTGCAGGTTATTCTTTTGGTCCTGATGCAGTTCTCCTGTTCTGTGAGCAAAAAATTGTTAGTTTCACTTTGTTTTCCAGCTCGTGGCTAGCCAGGCACTGTTGCCAGCACTGCATAGTCTCGCCTCCATGGTGTGATCTATTTCTTCAGTGTCACTTAATCCTATTTTCTTCCCTCATGGTTCCTAGGTTCTCTACTCACTTCAGTTCTTCTCCTACCTACTGTTTTCCAGACTCTAGATACTGTGTCCTGGAGTAGCTGAGTTACTTGCCCTCACTGCTGCACCATTTTGGGACTCCACAGATTTGGGCTACTATAATAGATATGTGTTGGTGTCTCACTGTTTTATAAATTTGCAATTATCTAATGACACATGATGTTGAATATCTTTTCACATGTTCATCTGCCATCTGTACTTTTCTCTTTCCTTAGGCATGTTTAAACCTTTTGCACTTTTCTTTTTAAATGAAAAAAATTTTTTTGCAGTGTTGGGGAATGAATCAAGGGTCTTTTTTCTCTAATTTTCATTAGTATGTGTTTGTGATACATAATAAATATATGGCTGGTGGAGGAATTGGTACATACACACATTACATCTTGATCCTTTTTACTTCCCCTTCTCCCACCTCTCTCCTATCTTCTCCTATCCTCAGACTCTGCTGCCATCCTTTCAAAGAACAAATTCTTTCATTCATTGATCCTTTGGATTGCTTTTTAGTCTCAACTTCATTAATACCTTTCTGATCTTTACACTTTCCTGTCTTCTATTAGTTTCATATTTGGATTGTTCTTATCTTTCTAAGACCTTGAGATGCATTATTAGGTTACTTGGGATTGCTCTATTCTTTTATGTGTACATTCATAGCTATGAACCTACCTCTTAGACCTCCTTTGTGTCCCATAAATGTTGGCATGTTGTGTTTCCATTGTCATTTGATTCTAGGTACTTTTTAATTTCTTCGAGTTCTTCTGTGACCCCTTGATTATTCAACAATGTATTATTTTATCTCTTTGTGTTTGCATAGTTTCTGTAGCTTTTTTTTTTTTGCTGTTGCTTTCTAGCTTCATTCCACCATGATCTAAAAGTATACAAAGAATCATTTCAATTCTTTGGCATTTATTTAAGCATGCTTTACAGCCTAAGAGGTGGTCTATTTTGAAAAGAATTCTGTATATCACTGAGAAAAGTGTGTAGTCTGTTGCCATAGTCTGTCAAGTCCATTTTTTCAGTGATGTGGTTTAACTTTGATATTCCTTTGTTTATTGTTTTTGTCTGGTTGACCTAATTATAACAGTGGGATATTGAAATTCCCCATTATAATTGTAATGGTTTTTAATCTGTCCTTTTAAGTCCCCCAGTTTTTGTTTTATGAAGTTGGGTCTGTTGATGCTTGGTACATATATTTACAATTGTTGTCTCTTCTTGTTAAGTTATTCACTTTAACAGTATTGAACCCAGAGTCTTGAACTTGCTAGGCAACACTCTACTTTTGGGCTATATCTTCAGCCTCATGACCAGTTTTAAAAATTGTGCTATTTACTTTCTTATTGTTCAGTATGTATTCTATGAATATTTTCTTTCAGTCTACGGCTTATTTTTTCATTAACATTATATTTCAAAGAATACATTTTTTTGTGTGTGATGCTGATGATTGAACCAAAGACTTTCAAATTAAGCTATATTTCAGGTTTCCCAGATGGGGCTCAAACTTGTGATCCAGCTGCTTCAGCCTCCCAGAATGCTGGGATTACAGGTATGTATATACCAATGTTCTTGGCTTCAGAGAAGAGAAAATTTAAAGGAAATTTAACTTACCAATTTTTATTTCATTAATTAATGTATCTAAACAGTCATCACTAAAGCCAGTGTCACCTACATTTTCTCCTGTTATCTTCTACAAGTTTTATGTTAAATGTGAAGTCTGTCTCTACATTAATTTTTTTTTTGCATGTGAATGTCCGGTTGTTCCAGCATCATTTGCTGAGAAGACTACCCTTTGTCTACTGAATTGTTTTTGCTCCTTTGCCAAAGAACAGTTGACTCTACTGGTGTGGGTCAAATTCTGGGCATTCAACTCTCTTCCATTGATCTGTTTCTTTCACCAGTATCACACTTGATTACATAATTTTATAATGTCTTTAAATCAGGTAGTGTTAGTTTTCCAGTTTTGTTCTTCATCATTATTGTGGTAGCTATTCTGGGTCTTTGCATTTCCATACAAACTTTTAAAAAGTATAATCATTTATTTTCCTCATTCACAGCACAATCTATTGCAGGCTGAGTGGCTCTCTTATAAATGTAGACTCAGGGATCCGGGCTCCTTCTGTCTGTGAGGTAATTTTCTTCAATGCCTACCCTCAAAGGTTGTAATATCAACAGAGAGGTTGGAGGAGTGTACAGTGGAGATGATCAGGCAACCACCTGTTTCTCACTCAAAACTGGAATGACAAAATTCAGAACACTCTTGACAGGTGTTTCCGTAGGACACTTAGACAACACTTTTCCAACTGCCTGTTTCTCTACTGAGACCCAGAAATAGCGGAAGTGATAGGAGGTATAGGTGTGGTACGGAGTTGACCCAGACTGGCCACGTGCAGGCGGTGGCCTGGCCAAGATGGGGGAATGGCTGCTGTGGGCACCACTGGGGACCCTGCCCGCATCTGTTTTGTCCTCGCCTGCAGCAATGGGTTCTTCTGGTTCTGAAGATACTGGCCTCCTTTTCCTCCTAGAATCCATCCAGTCATCCTGTTTCCTCACTTGACCTCGTCTTTGGACTCCGGCCACCGCCAGACTGAGGACCATCTCTGCGCCTACTTCCTCTCCTCATGGTGTCTGCCCTCCCAGTCATTTGACCTGAGACATCCTCGGCGAACACCGCTGCCATTCTGGCGGGGACCCAAGCGTGGTGCTCAGCGACTGCGCAGTAAAAACCTGGTCCATTAGCCGGTGTGTAATCGCCCTTTTAAACAACGTTGCCCTTTTAAACACGCACTCAAGGCGCACGCGCAGCTGTCTCAGGCGCGCAGGCGTAGAAACCACGGCGGATGTTTACGGCGGCTGAGTACGGAGCGGCAAGAGGGCCACGAACGCTCTGGAGTACCTGCTGTCGGGTCCTGCACCGGCGGGCCGTGGAGCACGATCGCTGAGGTAGAGCCCGTCCCTTGGTCCCTCTCCCCTACCCTGGTACCCAGAACGCTGGGCCGCCCCTGTGGGGGCGTTCCCTGCAAGACGCCCCCAGTCTCTTCTCCAGGAGCCCCGCCCACCGCATCTCTTCCTGGCGTCACCGCTCTCCCCCGCGGGAACCCCGCCCCCGGCATCGCGCCCAGCATCTCCTCTCATCTTCTGTGGGAGCTCCAACTCCTGCATCTTTCACCAGTGTCTCCTCTCCCCCTCTTCGGGAACCTCGCCCCAGGCATCTTCCCCAGCATCTCCTCCCCACTTCTCTCGGGAGCCCTGCAGCATTTTTCCTATTACCCTGCAGCATTTGCTCTCTCACCCTGCTTCATTTGCAGTCTCAAGGTCTGACTCTAGACTGGTAGGTTATCTCTAGGTAGGAATTTTTTTTCCCCCAGCTAGCTCTCAGGCAAGTCAGGAATTCACAGTGTTTGAAACAAATTCTACCTTCCTTAGACTTTTTAAGAAGTCCCTGAGAAGAGTATTGGCTGGAGCACTGTGAAATGATCTTGAGCAGCTGGGGAGAAGAACTTACCTGGGCTTGGTCCCTTTGGATTTTAGGTGCTGTGCCTCTTCCCTCAAATTACCCCAGTATCTGACTCTGCCCTCTTGTGCCTGCAGGGATTGTCTTTGTTCCTATCGGCAAAGGAAGTACTAAAACAGATTACTCTGTTGTGGTTGCTTGGTGGGCTGTCATTCAAGAATGAGGGAAGTTGAAGGGCCTATAAAGGCTGAGAATTGTGACTGCGGTTGGGGGAATGGGATTTGGCCTTACCTATTGTGGGATCTTCACTGGGATCTGCCCAGGAGTGCTGTGATAAAAAGCTCATTTCATTTTTTTGCAATTCCAGTTGTTAGCCTTTCTGTGTGTTTTGTAGGAATTCTATCCACACAACATGTACCAGTGGTCAGGCTTTTGTCCACAACTAGGGACTACAAATAGTGTACAGGTGGCAGCCTTACCCTGCCCTTATAAGAGATCTGGTTTTCAAAATGAGAAGTCTCCATTTTTTCTTTAGTCTGCCCATAGAATGTATTGTTTTGATTCCTTTTTCCCAGCTGGTCCTCCACATGATACTATCTTTAGGTAGTGACATCCAGGTTGGACTGTGAGCCTTCTTGTGTAGTCTGCCAAACTCAGCACAGATCAGAATCGGCAGCCCCTTTACCACGTCTTTGCTTGTGTTGACACAGCTTCAGTCACAGCCTCCATCTGCCAACCCTGAGATATTCCCATGCTGCTGCAGCTTTCCTGTGCCATGAAGTAGTGTTGAATTATGTGAGTTATTGCTACGTAGGGGCTATAGTATTACAGCAAATAGTAAAGAGCAAAGTATAATAAGAGGCACAGCCTGAAAGTGCTTCTTCATCATTACCTTGAGAAACTGTATTTGAGTGGATTGCAGATCCTGGTGTACTGATAGGATTTGGTTTAGTGAGGATGTGTCTTGACTGTGTTGTAGGTATTTTTGGTGGCATGGTGACAGTCATATGTGTGTCAGCAGTAAAGCAGTGACCTTTCTGTATGAGGGAGTATTAAGTTATCAGACAAAGCTAGTTAGTAGAAAATATCAGACCTAGCCAATGTTCGCCTACATCCTGCCAATGGCATTAGATAGGGTTTACCCTGATTGTCAAGAGATTACTAAGATGTTGTATGTAAAGAATTTTGCTCCCTTGAACATTTTTTATAAGCTTCTTTAATATGTAAAAAACACAGGTCTTTGGATAGACAGTCCTGGGTTTGATTCTAGCCCCCTTTCACGCTGGGTATGTTTTTCCTTTTGTGAAGTTTGAGGTTGTGACTGAAAGGTAGCACCTATAGAAAGGTGGTACCTGTTTTATGAAGCCATCCTTTTGATATGAAATAAGCTTTCAAAGTAAGGAAAAGTTTAAGTGATACTTAATAGAAAATGAAGTGTGCCTAATATATAGTTTATGTTACCTTCTAACGATAAAATGGTAAGATTGAGATAGAATAAAATCATTTTATACAGCATTTTGATGAAGAGGTGGCTTTTCTTGACCTGCCATTCAGTAGGCTATGTGACTGTAAGGTCTTTTGCTAAGTAGACCCTGAAGCATCCAAACTTATGACTAGTGACCCAAAGTAGGCTAGGCTAGGGACATAGCCTCAGAGCTAAGGGGTTTATCCAAGATTACACTCAACCTCATTAGCACTTAATTCCATCCATGTGTGTTAACTAACCATGGACTGTCAACGAGAGATCTGAAACAGCGTAAAAAGGAGGTGACAATTTAATAATTGAATGGTGATACTCAGTTCTCAAATCTTCGTTATGAAGACTGACTGTTCTACCATAAAACAGAAGAGAATTTGAGTCAAACTTATCTTCACACATTTTATTTTGTTTACCTGTTGTAAGCTGAATATTTACAGGATGATTTATTTTCCTTATTTTAAAACAGTCTTTATTTTTATTGACCTTACAGTTAACATGTTTGCAGTACATAGCGATTACATTCATTGTGGGGAGTTGGTTCATGAATATAACACATCTCAATTCTTCTTCATTCTTCAGTCAGCCTCCTCCCTCACTGTTGCCAGTTGGTTAGATGGGTGTCCTGGAGCCTCTCCCTGGGGTTTCTTTGTGACTCTCATGCTGCTGTGAGAGACCAAAAAGACTGTGAGGAAAGGGTCATGGAACTGTACAGTAATAGCATTGTGATAGGTTGTTAGGGGACCCTGATGCAGAAAGTGTATCAGGCTTCATAAGGTATGGTGGCCTTTTTCCAAGCAGCATATATCATTGTCACTGTGTGTTGTATGAAGTAAGGCTATCACTTTAGAAAAGTCATCTGGGGTCAGTGTAAAATTGAGAAGGATGTTTTTATAGTTCAGGAAGAGTAAAGGAACAGGTAAAAGAATTATTTCTCTGTGCACTATATGAGGGCATTTTTTGTTTGTTTGTTTTTTGGTGGTGGTGGTGGAGGTGGTACTGGGTCTTGAATTCAGGGCCTTGTGCATGCTGGGCAAGTGTTCTATTACTGAGTTGTATCTCCAGCCCCTTAAATTTTAATTTTGAGTATTTTGAGACAGGGTCTTCTTACATTGCTTAGACTGGTCTCAATTTCTCAATTTTGAGATCTTAACCTCTTAAGGATTATAGGCATGCACTACTGTCCCTAGCTCAGAAATAAAATGTACCAATAAATTTAATAAAGATATAAAAAAGAAATATACTTTTTTTTTTTTTTTTTTTTTTGGTATTTGGGATCGAACTCAGGACCTTGCACTTGTAGGGCAGGCGTGGCACCACTGAGCGAAATCCCTGGCTCAGAAATATACTTTTGAGAGAGCTGGGAAAACTACACAGCACACGCTTTGGGAATAGGAAGTTGTGATAGAATGCCCTCTACTCCTAAGCTTTAGCCTTGAAACTGATTTTGTGTTTGTTAGAATAAGGTGTTTGCCATATGTGTTCTTTTTGGGAAGAGCTTTGTTTTTATCCAAAATTTGGATTATCAGAATATCCATGTCAACAGATGTATGAAATTTTGACTTAGGTTTAGCATTCACGTATATGTTGGGATGAAGAGTTCTGATTAAATTTAGGGTACCACTTAAATTTGAATTTCAAATAAGTGTTCAGTAAGTTTTTAGTATTTGTTGGCTTGAATTTCTGATTAAACTAGGATTTTCTTATAAATCTGGCATCTTTGGAGGGTGGGGTAGTTGTTGACAAAAAGATATTCCATCTCTGTTATTTTTAGAATTCAGAATTTGAAAGTTATGTGTTTTTAGAGCCTTTATTATTCTGCCTCTTATTCTTTATATAATAGTTCTCTAACTTTTAATTGCAGTCTGTCCTAAGTGTGATCTTGAACATGGGCGGTGCTGTGAGTGCTGGTGAGGATAACGATGAACTGATCGATAATTTGAAAGAAGCACAGTATATCCGTACAGAACTGGTGGAACAGGCTTTCAGAGCTATTGATCGTGCAGATTATTATCTGGAGGAATTTAAAGAAAATGCTTACAAAGACTTGGCGTGGAAACATGGAAACATTCACCTTTCAGCCCCGTGCATCTACTCAGAGGTGATGGAGGCCCTGGATTTGCAGCCGGGTCTCTCGTTTCTGAACCTGGGCAGTGGCACTGGCTACCTCAGTTCCATGGTTGGCCTCATTTTAGGTGAGTGTGGAAGAAGGGTCTGGAGCTTGTCCACACAGAACCAGGCTGACTGCATGCCCTGGTAGAGACTGTGGCCTCCAGCAGCTGACTGAACCTTGATCACTGCGTAGTAGGTGGCTGTCGGCCCTTGAGTTCTCGGGGAGTCTTTTCCTGTTTCCTGTCTCCTCCCATCTGCACCTTTGTAGTCTGTTATGCTTTGGGAAGGCCAGGAAAGAGGTGTAAATCTTTGTTTTTTTTTCATTAAGTTTGTTGTATTTTTCAGGTATACAGTACAATTATATTTATCATTGGAATCTTGGACCTTTACACAGCGTTTCTTGGTTCTTATTTTTTCCCCATTCCCCTGCCCTCTCTTCACCCCCTCTACCCTTACCTATTTACAAAGTCTTTGTCTCCATTTTTCCCTTTTCTCGTATTTTTTCTTTTCCCTTAAGAGGTGTAAATCTTGATCTTACATGTTTCTTGGTTTAATCTAATCAATCCCTGGCACCACACCAGAAAAAAAAAAGCACTTTTTCTTTTGCTTCTTTTCTCCACCCAAGGTCATTACAGTCCTTTTAGGGTTGAAGTTCTTTCAAGCAGTTTGTTTTTTTTTTGTTGTTCAATACTAAAAGAGTAATATCCATACATTTATATGTTTTGAAATAAATTTTAGGGATAAGAGGGATTTCAGAATTATCTTAACTTGAAGCCACTTAAGCTGTTTTCACAGATAAGTTGTGGGAATGGACATGGGAATAGAGCCATTTTGGTATTAACAGCTGTATCAATAACCAAAGATTTATCACATTCTTTCCTTGTGTAAAAGTGGCACAGGGGAAGGATGCCAGCTTTTGCTTTGAATAAGGTGGGATGGATTTTCCAGAGGAGAGAAAGATGACGATGGGTGCTGTGAAAGACTTCTCTTGAGGAGGAGTGGCGGCTGGGCTGCTGCAGCAAGCTGGACGGAGACCTGGGAACTAACTAGTGGTTCTGTATTTTTGTAGTTTTAAATTTTATTTTGTTTATGTGCATGGTTCTGGGGATTGCACCCAGGGCCTTCATGATACATCCCCATCCAAGCCTCTTATATTTTGAACCCAGGTCTTTCACACTGAGCTGTATTCGTCAGCCCTTTTTATTTTTATTTTTTAAGATAGGATCTCACTGTGTAGTTTAGGCTGACCTTCAACTCACTGTGTAGCTCAGGCTGGCCTCAAAATCATGGAGATTCTCCTGCCTCAGCCTCCAAAGTGTGGGATTATAGTTGTGGTACAATGCATGACTCCACCCTTTTAAATTTTTATTTTGGGACTGGGTTTCACTAAGTTGCTAAATTGCCCAGGCTGGAATTTATCTTGGGATCCTCCTGCCTTCTAGAGTGCTGGGATTATAGTATGTACCACCATGCCTAGCTTGCAGCTGGTAATTTTGATGTTGGAACTGATGTGTCACAATTAACTGCAGAACAAATGGTGCAAGAATTCTTGGCCTTAATTCTAAAAGCTTTCTTATTCTCAAACTTTTAGGTCCTTTTGGTGTGAACCATGGGGTGGAGCTTCATTCTGATGTGATAGAGTATGCAAAACAGAAACTGGACTTCTTCATCAGGACAAGTGACAGCTTTGACAAGTATGATCAGGCACTACCCATTGGGTCAGCAGGTTGAATTAGAAGTCAGTTTATTAGTGTGTATGCCAGCAAATGTGATTAAGCTATGGTTGGATGAACCTAGGTTATATGTGAGCCTGTTGTGATTCTTATTTTTTTAATATCATGGTTTTAAGGGCTTTAGACTTTGTAAACATGATACCTTTGTAAAGGTAATTTTCACCAGTATAATAAGAGTAAACAAAAATTTCATTTAGTTCAATTTTTATGTTTTTAATATAGCCACCTTTTAACACATAATTGTTTCTAAAATAAAATTGTTGTTTTTGTCTATGGATTGTTTATATGGTAGCTCCTGCTATTTTAAAGTAAGGCATTAAAGTTTTTATTTTAGGAATTAAAATTTTAAGAGAAACAAGATGTGCTTTTCTCTGCTAACTTGTTGAGCAGTAGATCTTATTTACTGTGATGAGCATTGTAAAAAGAAGAGCAATGCTTATGACAGTCACTTGTTTTGCTTTGAATTTCTAAGGTCTTATTTGTGTAGTTTTTTTGTTTTAGAAGTGTGGCTTCCAACTTCTGGCTCTGGAAACTTACATTGCTTTTGAATTTTACAATTAAGATATAACCTGGGTTTAGCGTAGATTTATTGTATGAACTTGTTGCAGTATGATGCATTTCGTTACAGAAAGAATTATTTTCCTTTCTAGGTTTGACTTCTGTGAACCCTCTTTTGTTACTGGTAATTGCCTGGAGATTTCTCCAGATTGTTCTCAGTATGATCGAGTGTACTGTGGGGCTGGTGTGCAGAAGGAACATGAAGAATACATGAAGAATCTTCTCAAAATTGGAGGGATTCTTGTCATGCCTCTGGAAGAGAAGGTTAGATGCCCTTCACAACTGACATTTTTATATACTCTGCCAGAGCCTCTTCCAGTTTATATATATTTATATTTATAACAGCTTCTAAGTTAGGAAAAATAGGTGAGGACAGGTATGGGAGCTTGTCTAGGTAACAACAGACCCTAGGTAGAGCCAATACCTGATCCATGTGCTGTGGCCCTTCTTTTGCACCTCCCTTCTCTCTCCTGTTTCCCTTTTCCTTCTCTCCTTTCTTCCTTCTCACTTTTTCTCCCTTCCTTTCTCCTTTCTTTTACCCTCCTTTTTACTGTAGCTCTTCTCATTTTTAATTCTGATTGTTATAATTGTTATAATATCAGAATTATATAGAAAACCATCAAAGTATTCTATTTTGTTAATCTACTTGTTAAATACTTTGATGGTAAATACTTTATAGGAATCCTTGTTTTGTGGGAATCTTGTCCAAGTTTACTGTTTGGTTTTATGATGTTGTGTTTCATTAAGCAAAATAGATTATAATTAAGGAGTAAATAAGTCAGACATAAATTGGTCACCAGGAAGAATTTCTCTTAGTCACAAAGAAGTTGGGAAAGCAGATATAATAAAAGAGAGTGAATTTTTTCAATATTTAGATGTTAGCATTTGTTTTGTTCAGAAAATGGTACTCAATTTAGAAAATAAAATATGAACATTAAGAAAAGCTGCTCACAATCTCTAACATTTATTACTATTAGTAATAAATAATAATCTTTTTTCAAAGATTATTTTGCATCCTAGTTTATAACTTAGTGTTTTATCCAAAAGAGTTTATGAATATCATTTTAAGTTATTTAATAGTTAATATCCATTTTGTGCCTGTCTGTTGAATTGTCAGGTTTATTAACTGGCTTCTGTTACTGAGCATTAGACTGTATAATATTTTGCTGTTACTGTTTTATAAAGGTATTACTGAATTTCTCTAAACAATTTGATCTATTATTTGAACGTTAGCTGTCAAAAAGGCTCCTTTTTTATTTTTGGTACTGGGTATTAAACTCAGGACCTCGAGGGGATTGAACTTGGGTCCTTGTGCTTGTGAGGCAGGCTGTGGTATCACTGAGCTAAATTCCCAGCCCATAAATGTACTTTTTTTTTTTCCGTACTGGGGATTGAACTAGGGACCTTGCGTTTGTGAGGCAGCCGGTGGAACCACTGAGCTAAATCCCTGGCCTGACCTTGCGCTTTTGAGGCAAGCACAGTGCCACTGAGCTAAATACCCAGCTCAAAGAGGCTCCTTTTTAAAAAATACATTATAAAACCATTATCAACCTAAAAAGTTAATAATTTTTTAGTATGTTCAAATATCCAATTCATGTTCAGATTTTCCTTGTTTCATATATTTGTTGGAAAGAAAAATCACATGTAAGGGTCATCTATTGCATTTGGTTGACAAATGTCTTTTTTTTTTTTTTTTTTTGTGGCATCGGGGGTTGAACTCAGGACCTTGCACTTGAGAGGCAGGCATGGTGCCACTGATCTAAATCCCTGGCTGGACAAATGTCTTAAGGGTTTTTTAATCTATAGGTTTTCCTTTGTAAAATATTTTTTATTAATATATGTTTGAGAAACGGGCATGGTGGTGCACTCCTGTAATCCCAGTACTTGGGAGGCTGAGGCAGGAGGATCGCTGTGAGTTCGAGACCAGCCTGGACTACATAGTGAGTTCCAGGTCAGTATCAACTACATAGTGAGACCCTGCCTAAAAAAAAAAAAGTTTGAGATTCTTTTTAGTCATTTTTTTTTGGTGCCTGGGATCGAACTCAGGTCCTTGTGCTTGCAAGGCAGGTGGTGGAACCATTGAGCTAAATCCCCTGCCCCTAGTAAGTTTTTATTTTTATTTTTTGTCATTTATTTTTTTCAAAGAATTAGTCATTTGTCCTGTATAATTTTCTGCAGTCTGGATTTTGCAGATTAAGTGATGTTTTGTATGTTCATCATCCTTTTTATATTCTATGTATTGGTAGTTAAGTGTAGAGATTTGATTAGGTTTATATTTGATATATTTTAGGGGAGAAGAGCCAAGAATATTTACCAGATATTTATATAGTCATCCCTTGGTATCTGCAGGGAATTGGTTCCAACACATCCTCTTTCCACCATCAGGATATTAAAATCTACAGATCTTCAAGTACCTTATAAAAAAATTCACAAAGAATATCATTGGCGTTTAAACTGTTCACATTCTCCACATACTTTTAAGTCCTCTCTAGATTATTTATAATACTTAATACAATGCAAATGCTATGTAAATTGTTTCCTACTGTATTGTTTAGGAAATAATGACCAAGAAAAAAGTTTGTGTCCAGAACATAGTGTTTTTTTTCTGAATATTTTTGGCACATGATTGTTTGAATCTGTGGAGGTAGAGACCTTGGAGACTGAGATACAGCTCTGTTGACATGGATAAGCACATCAAGCCATTGTCTCTTTTTTCTGATGCTTATGACATAGTTATGACTCTGATCCATTATTCATTAGGAATAATAGGAAGATACATTCTAATTCCATCATTTCTCTTATCTAGAAGGTGGGTTACTTTAAAAAGAAAAACCCTGTTACTGATTATTCTGAGGTATACTTTATACATGAGGGGTAGGATAAATCTTGATTTTTAACCTTTGCTTATTACTTTTCTCAATGATTTGGTTTTCTAGCATCTGCTAAAGGTAGTGACTACTGAAGGTTTAATTTTTAGTATCATTATGAATTTATGGATTTAAATATACCAAGTAGTATCAGTTTATCTGGAAGTTCAGATTTTCCTGTCTTCAGCCAGAGCCTCCTTAGTTGACTCTTGGGTTTGATACAACTTCATTAGTCTGTGAGAGCTTTGCTGCTATCCTAAGGTGTTAAGACATTCTAGACTTGGTTTGTATATATTTTTTAATCCCAGACTTGGAATTAGCCATTTCTCTAAGGATCCGTGTTGAGAATCAGTGTTTAGAGGCTGCAGTTGGGTTCAGGGAGTGGATGTCAATGATGACACTGGTTTCATTGTTTTCAGTGGACTCTAGAGAGGGATGCACATGGATTAGCTTTGTTGGAGATAAAATGCACCATATGTTGATAGTGGCAACTTCCAATCTAAAATAAGAGCCCGGTGCTCTCTAACATCAATTTTGGCAGCAACACTACCCTTTCTCTTTTGTCTGCAGTACAGGGTCTTAACAGTATCATCAACAGTTTAACTTCCAAAACTATTTGAAACTTTTACTTTTTGTTTCTTTTTCTTCTGTATATTAAGGATCAAACCCAGGGCTTCCCACACTGCTTAGACAAGTGCTCTGCCACTGAGCTGAGCAACTTCTCCAGCCAACACTTTAGGTTTTTCCAGCCTGCCTGGTCCTTCTGTTCCAATAGGCATCTACAGTCACTATATTTGAGTCACTTGAAGTAGTACTTCCATAGGGCTTATATTATATTATATTATAGTGAGCTCATTCACTCTCTTTTTCAGTTTTTAGGGTTTACCATTTTAGGTTTTTAATTTTTTGAAATATTTACAAGGTCTCAAAGTCTAAACAAAGAACATTCATAATTTTTTTAATGCATGTCCCTCTACTCTGATCCCTCACCTACAGGAGGCTATCTTGATTTGCTTTTAGTTTATCTCTATTTAAAAATGTACAAAGGGAAACATACCACTTTATGTGAGATCTAAATTTTTTGTAAATTGTATATATTTCTATACATTTGATATTCATTAGATCTAAAAAAATCTTATTCCCCTTATGCTTTTAAAAATATTTTGTTTTAAAAATCTTGTTGGTAGGCAAGAAGGTTTTTTTTTTTTTTTTTTTTTTTTTTTTTTTTTTTTTTTTTTTGGTACTGGGGATCAAACTCTGGCCCTTGTGCTTACGAGGCAGGCACTAGAACCACTGAGCTAAATCCCTGGCCCTGGCAAGAATGTGTTTTAATGATGGGCATTTGGGTTCTTTTTAGACTTTTACTGTTCTAAGCAGTGTCCCCAGGAAAAAACCTAAATATATATCTTTTTGTAAATATTCTTATCTCTTAATCATTCTATCATTCAGGTACACTCTCCTCCAGATGCAATCACAAAAACAGAAGTGTCTGCATTTGAAGATGTTGCCCTTTCTAAGGCAGCACTGTCAGCAGCATGAGAGATGAAGTGCTGGCTGATTGCTCCTGCAGATTTTGTGGCTGTAGTGTATTATGGGTCTTAGGCAGTCACATCTTTTCTCTTCCTTCTCAGAAGATAATTTTATTTATACAAATGATGTTAGAAAACTTTATTGTATTGCAGATTGTATTGGGCTTTTGATTGGGATTGTTTTACCTCTAGATTAATTTGAAGATTGTAGACATCATTGCAGTATTGCATGTTCTCATCTAGAATATGAAATAAGGGATTACAGTTTTACTAAGGTTTCATACATCATTTAATGATTAAATATTTGATTTTCATTAAACTAGAAATTCTCTTTTTTAAAAATGTTTTGAAAAAGATTTTTTTCCTGGTGTATGAGAATGTGATTAATTTGTTGATATTTACCTAATATATGGCTATATAATCCTTTTAGAGAACCTTAGTTTTAGAGCATTTGCTGGCTTAGATATTTTTAGGAAAGACTGGCATGTAATCTTAGTATGACGGAACTGACCCAAAATAGTACTACTATGACCTGTTTAGGCCATTTGGAGACTAGCCTAGTCACACTGAACACATGGAGATTGACTGTGTTGTCTAATAAATTCTCTGTACTAAGAAATGTTTTGAGCCAGGGATTTAGCTCAGTGGTTCCGCTGCCTGCCTCACAAGTGCAAGGTCCTGAGTTCAATCCCTGGTACAAAAAAAAAAAAAGAAATGTTTTGATGATCTACATTGCAGTGTATTAGCCACTAAATTCCAGTGCGCCTGTAGGTGCCATTGGGGTGT
Source organism: Fukomys damarensis (assembly GCF_012274545.1). Lineage (NCBI taxonomy): Eukaryota > Metazoa > Chordata > Mammalia > Rodentia > Bathyergidae > Fukomys > Fukomys damarensis. The sequence continues at coordinate 30,308 of NW_022900934.1, read as the reverse complement.
ATTCCTCCTGGAAAAATGAGGGTAATTGCCTGAGAATCTGGATGGAGAGATTTGCATTGAAGAAAGTTACAGTGAATATAGTAGTGCTTGGCATTTGGGCCTCTCCTGCACCCTGGTTGTTTCAGGAATGGTAGAAATGTCTGTGTATTTATACTTAACAGCAGAGCAGGCTGGGATTCTGATTGTGCTTGTTTTATGCCTTCAGTTACTTTTATCTCTGAACAGCCCAGCCCAGCTTCCTTCTAATCATTGACCTTTATTGAAGAGCTTGAGAAAGTTGTATTACAAGAATACCCACCTTTCTGACCTAAGTGTTTTCTTGTGTAGTCCTTTAACTAGTTTCTTTGTCATCTGTATTTCCTGTAAACAGAAAGTGCTAGAGGCTTGAATGTATTCTGTACTCCATTCCACGTCACACTAGGGGTTCATAATGTTAGGTTCTTTCATTTTAGTGTATCTATATATTTTAAGATTTTATATATAGAAATGATCACAAATATAAGTTATCTAGTAGCCAAATCTTTTGGATATTCTTGTTTTGTCTTTGGAATAGTTGACCAAGATAACACGCACAGGCCCTTCTGCTTGGGAAACCAAAAAGATTTTGGCTGTTTCCTTTGCCCCTCTCATCCAGCCCTGCCACTCAGAGTCAGGAAAGTCCAGACTTGTCCAGCTACGTGAGTACATATATCTTTCTTCTTTTTAAATATTTTAATCTCATTAGAATTGAAAAGGAAGCAAAATTTATAAGATACCTCTTAGTATTAAAGAGCATTTTTCTCCCACTGACATCTTAGAATTGTACAAAGGGTTTTAGGCACTTAAAAATTAAAATTTATTTTTAACCCAGACTAGGTTGTGTTAGCCTTCTTTTAAATCTACAAAGAGCTGCCACTGGTCATGCCATAGAGAATAGGAGACTCACAGAAAAGGGGCTAGTTTGCCATGTGGAAGATTCAGACCGTCTATCCTGTTCGTGCCTGAGTCTGCTCCCCAGAGCATGTTTCACCACAGAGAGATCCAGGGTGGAGAGCACATTCCACCTCACCTGCCAGGTGCAGACAGAAGACTTTATGGAGGTTTGCTTGCTGAGCCTTTGTGTATCACACCTTTAGGGTGCAGACCCAGTAAAGAGCTGGCACCAGGGCAGAATTCATCATAACGTTTTAGAATTTAAACAGCTCACACAGAAATGAGAATTTGAGTTGATTTGAAGTTAAACTACTTATCATTAAAAAATTTTGGAAAAGGAAAGGAAGAAGAGATATTATACCTAGCCCTGGTGTTAGAGATTCCTGTAATCAGGTTCCAGTACCTACCTACCCAGTGTGCGATGCAGGCCTGAGAAAAAGAATGCACTAGGAGACTTACCTAAGAGAGAAACGGGGAGCCAAGATGACCAATGCCAGTGCAACTGACAAAGGTGCTGGACAGTCCTAAGCATTGACTTTTATTGGCAATCAGTGGGGGTAAAGATGACGTGTAGTTTCTATGAAAATTAATGTAAAGAAGGCTCATAAAAGGCAGGACAAAACATTCTCAAATTAGGAACAGAACAGACAAAATATATGATTGCAATTAGAACACTGTCCTTCTAGTCTGAAGGTTTTAGTTGTGGGAACAGAATTTGGGTGTGAGTTACTCTGACCTCAGCATGTAGGCTTCAGCCAGACTCACATCTCAAACAAGCTGATTGTGGGGTTAACTCTTCACAGCTTGCTTTGGGCATAATCAGTATTAGTTCTCTGCACTCTGGCACTGAAAGACAATATATTTTTGGTGAATTTTCTCAGAAATATTTTCTAATTTGTGAGGACTCATTTGTCAAATAGTCACATTTTGCTAAATACAAGTCATATCACATAGGCAAGGTCTTTGCAATTTGATTAACCACCTACAGTGGAACATACAAAGGAATTTAGACCAGGGAATGTTTGATAGAGGATGATGATATTTGTTCTTAGTCTTCAGGGTGAAAAGTAATTCCCTAAAAAAGAGAAAAAGGACCTGGTATTAAAGAGTATTTACCTCTCACTGAAACCTTAAAATTTGTAAGGGAGGCAAAACTAAAAATGCACAGTTTGCACACGCCTGTAATCCCAGGACTCAGGAGGCTGAGGCACGAGGATCGCTGTGAGTTCGAGACCAGCCTGGGCTACATAGTGAGTTCCAGTTCAGTCTCAACTACATAGTGAGACCCCGTCTCAAAAAAACCGAAAAAAAAAAATGTATATTTGCCCTTTGTGGTTAGAGTTAGGATGTATGGGAGGAATTAGGTTGGTATATAGACTAAATTTGAATTCATCATGTAGAAAGATGTTCACATACAGATATAACATGCATGAATTCTCGATACCCCTGCTGGTCAAGTAGAGGGTAATTTTGTTAGATGTGTGCTCTGAAAATGTCTAGTGTGAAACTTTAAGCAGACACTGCTGTTGATAATTGAGGGCATCAGTTTCCAGAGCTGTAGTATAGTTTGGGAAGGGAACAATTCATTAGAGTATTTATGAGATTTTTTTTTTTTTTTGAGAATCTGGTTGAAAATTAGTGACTTTATGTAAGGCTTGATCAGACCTGGATGAGTCTTGACAATGTGTTGGCTACCTTGAGATGCTTGATTTGAGGTGAGACTTTTAAAGCCAGTGTTGGGTGATAAACATTTATGTGATCATATTTAGGGTCCCTGAAGTGAGTAATCAAGTTATTTGAAACTTTGATCCTACTAGGCCAGAGTTTCCTAGATGAGTGAAGGCCGTGAACACAGTGGGATAGAGATGTACCATTAGTAAACACAGCATACAGTGAGTCCCTGTTGTTACTGGTTGGGTGGGGCCAAAATTGTTGGTGTCCTGAACAAAGAACTGGACAAGACCCAGAGGAGAGGTAACAGGGATATACACTTACTGAAAGTGGAATAGAAGGAGTCTCTGCAGAGTGAAAGCTGGGTGGCAGACAGACTCACAGAAGCCCTGAGGATAATGGAAAGGGGTCTTTTATATCCAAAATTCTTGGATTGGCTTCTCACTCATGCAGATAAGGTGTTAGGACAGTTGTCCTAGAGAGAACTCAGTTGGCCTCGTTGCAGAATTAAACTGCCCTGTCCAAAGACTGGCTGGGATTCCTGCCAGATGTAAATGAAAAATTGAAAAGAGCACTTTTCAGTTGGGTTCCGTGTACAGTGCTCAGGAACCACAGAGTCATCCTGGATTCTGTGTCCTGCATGTGTCCCCTGGGTCTTCGTGATTTTGATACATTCCTTTCAGTTGTTGGGCCAGTTTGTCCGAGCCCTCATCTCCTACCTCACTGTGGCTTAGACATGCACTGTGTGAATCCAGCTTCTGAGTTGAATGGATGGAGTGGCAGACTGGAGGCAGGGACCTGTCAGAAAGTAATTGGGATTTTCCAGCCAAGAGGTGAAGATTGAGATGACACTGGCCTCTACAGTGAGAAAGGATCACAGATACATGGTCTTACTGGGGAAAAACGTTGGAGTCTGAGGTGTCCATTTCTACTGTAGCTATGGGTATGGGAGAGGCATGAAATGGAAACCTGGAGAGCTGGTCCCTGTCACTTACAGCCATGGAATGGTTGTAAACCAGCATATGTGCAGAGAGGAGATGGTGGTGGATCTTGGAGCCTTATGGGACACGACTAGATTGGGTAGAAGAGGAGGATCCAGATTGAGGGGCCTGAGTCCCTGGGATGGTGAGGCTAGTGGGCTGTTCCTGGTGGTACCTTAGGGAGAGCTGGAGAGGCCAAAGCTGACACTTAGGAGGTTGGTGGCCCATGAGGGAAACTGTTCCAGCATCTTAGGAGAACAGTTATATTGCAGGGCCTGTGGAACTAACCTTTCTTGAACTAAGTTATTGATTTTTTTTTTTTTTTTTTGTACCAGGGATCAAACTCAGGCCCTTGCGCTTGCAAGGCAGGCAGTGAAACCACTGAGCTAAATCCCTGGCCCTGGAATTGAGTTATTGAGAGCAGGAAAAATGGAAGATCATAGGTGGAGTAAGTTGTGTGACCTAGGTACTTAGGGAAGTGGCAGGACTATATCAAAGGCACTGCTAGATCTTGTTCTGATGAAAGGAGAATGGTCTTCTTGTCCTTGGAGACAGAATCAGGAGAAGCTTATTGATAAAAGATATGGAAGGTGCTATATATTTTTTGCCAAAACCCTTAGAAACAGGCCTATATTCCTCTAGAGCAGTAGAAATTGTCAGGATTCTGTGCAGGCCTCCCTGATTTTGGTAATGTTGCTTTCTTTGCTTTTCAGAGTTAAGAATTAGTATATCTGAAAATGTCTTTTGAAAGGTATTATATGAATGCAAATCAGTGAACTTGCTAACATTTGCTTAGAATACTCTCACATTTTTGTTACATATTTGTAAATATGCCAGTGAGTTCAAATAATATGAGGACGTTTGGATGTTTGCGCCTTGTTGTGTTATCACTCACAGTCGCATGTGCCCCTCTTGTTCTTGTGTTGAAGCACCACTTGCTGTGCGCAGTCTCCAGGACTTGGCCCGGATTGCCATCCGGGGTACCATTAAGAAGATCATTCATCAGGAAGCTTTGAGCAAAAGTGGACATGGACTGAAGAACACCCCCAGGTTTAAACGAAGGAGGATCCGCCGCCGTCAAATGGAAACAATTGTCTTTTTGGACAAAGAAGTCTTTGCCAGTCGTATTTCCAACCCCTCCGATGACAACAGCTGTGAAGACTTGGAAGAGGAACGGCGGGAAGAAGAGAAGACCTCAGCAGAAACCAAGCCAGACCCTCCGGTGAACTTCCTCCGCCAGAAAGTCCTGAGCCTTCCTCTGCCAGACCCCTTGAAATACTACTTGCTTTATTACAGAGAAAAATAAATCTCCCAACTGAAAAGGGGAAGTGAGAAAGAGCCAATTTCAAGCCTGACTGTGCTGCCTGTCTGCTACTGAGGGGTCTCCTGGGAGCAGATGCCATGGGGAAGGAAACTGCGATACCCATCCATATTGTAATTTTCTTTTTCTAGTTCTTGATTGTTCTCTAAAATTTTGATTCAGTAATGTGATTTATTTGAACATAATCTGATAAGACATAAGAAGAGTGCTTTCCTCAAGTGGGGGAGATCTTATCTCCCTCTGCCGACACATGTATGGTGGGATCTTAAACTCCTGCACACCAGGTGCATGTTACACATTACAAAGAATGAAGTCAGGACTACCCTGTGTGAAGCAAAGCACAAGTTTGTAAATGTATAAAATCCTTTTCAGTTTACCATACTATGTCTGAGTTTGAATTTTATGATAAGCAACCTCTTAATTACTGGCACTGAGTTCCACTGAACTTTTTGAGTTTTCTGAAGGGGGAAATAATATAGAGAAGTCATTCTTATTCTAATGAAACTAAATGTTATGTGAATTGTCAGCTATAAGTTTCAAAAGGAAAAATTATGCTCAGGGGAAGGAGGAATAAAAGTATCAAACTGCCAGATATCTTTCTGGAATTTTGAAAAGTTTCCCAAGAATTTTTTTTTCTGACATCTTTTGTTCCCTTTAAAAGAGCCACTCACTGTCAAGTGAACTCTTAGGGTTAGGGTTAGGTTTTTTATTTTAAAGATATATGTAAGTAATAAACTAAATTAATTTTGCCCTAACCACACCTAACTTTAGAGACCGTAATGGCTTTTAAGGGTGCTGACATGCTCAGTTCTCAAAAAACATGCCATCGGTATTAAGACTTCAAGAAATGGATTAGAGAATGTTATAGACAGCCTGTAACCTTTTTTACTTTAGTTTGCTATCTTTTTGTGATCACATTAGAGTGCTGATTCATAGATTTTTATCTTTTGTAATTCTGGAGAAAAAGAGATTGCTAGTTTTGTAAATTTTCTTCAGAACCAAATGTATGTATTTTGGTAGCTCCATTGCATTAGCACAGTTTAACTGAGTAACTTGTGAAATCCATCTTCTCCAGGCCTTTTGTATTGAGAGCTTTTTATCAAGTTGTGGGTCTAGAAAACAAAACAATCTTTCTAGCAGTCTTATATGGCAGAATGATTTGAAGTTACATTGGTAATTCTAAAACAGTGACTCATCGAAGACTTTTTTTACCCCAGAAAAGAATAGTGTAAATTATCAATCACAATCCCAAACTCAAATGTTGATATAGGATTAAGTACTGAGATTTTATGCTTCAGTTCAACCGTAGCCTTGTTACTTGCTAGGAGGGGTTTGATGTCTCTGCTTCCTCTAGCTTAAATGGTTATTTTGTACTTTTGCTGCTTTTTTAGTAACTGAATCATTCACCATGAGGTACAGTCTGCATGCATAGCTGGGAAAACATACACATTGCCCTAGATTGCTAAATACAAGCTATTCAAAGAAAGTTAATTCATAATTGTTTTTGCCTGCCTTTTAAACTCAAAGTCAGACCTCTTTCTTTCAGAGAGAAATGCATGATTTAAGTTTACTTGCTAATATTTTGTAGTTTGCATATCCTTGTTGACACTATTTTAATTGATACTTAGCTTCATTGTTACATGGAAATTTTTGGACATAATATTAAATGAATGCTATCTGTGAAATATGTCATATTAGGTGGCTTGATTAAATTTTTTCTGTAATTGTATGTGGATTACATTAAAAAAAAACAAAAAAACCCCACACATTTGGCTGGGCGTGGTGGCGCATGCCTGTAATCCCAGCACTTGGGAGGCTGAGGCAGGAGAATCACTGTGAGTTTGAGACCAGCCTGGGCTACATAGTGAGTTCCAGGTCAGTCTCAACTACATAGTGAGACCCTATCTCAAAACAAAACAAAAACAAAACAAACCACATTTGCCTTTATACCAGATTATAAAAAATCATTACAATGTATGAAACATGTTTTCCATTATATGTTAAAATTTTCTTAATATTTTGTCTTTACATCTTGTCAGTTTGTGTAAACATAATTGTAATATATGTGAGAAATAGGTTGCTATTTATCTTGTAAAGGAAAATTGTAAATAAGTTTTCCTGTGATTAAGTACCTTATAACCAGAATTCAATATAGTACACTACTTCTGTTTTCAACAGATAAATCATAATATAAACTGTATTGTCTGCAAGATAGATATTGTAACCCCATTCTTAACAACTTTTATTTTTTGAGTAGTCTGTATTTAACGTGAGTTCTGTCTTGAAAAGTAGTAAAGCCATAGATATATGCAAAGCAAAATTTAAATTTATACAAGGTATGTAATTTAAAAATCAGATGTGTACATAAAAATACTCAGATTGGGTGTGGTAGCACATTCCTGTAATCACTGCACTCTGGGAGGCTGAGGCAGGAGGACTATAATTTGAGCCCAGCCTGGGCAACTTAGTGAGGTGCTGTCTCAGAAAGGTTGGGGATATAACTCAGTGTAGAGACCTTTGGTTCAATCATAAGTACTGCAGGAACAGAACAAAACCCAACAACAAAAGCTTCGGTCAGTTTGGAATTTATGGGGCATTGATTTAATGAGAATACACACAAATGAATCAATAAAGGAAATTAAGAGATTTTGTTCTCAGCATTGCTTCTGTATCTTGTATGGGATTTAAATTCTTGACTACATTTTTGAAAGAAATCTTAAACATACCTTTCCCCCCTTATTTATGTGTTTTCTTTCACTAGATACTTGTATTGCTTAATTTTGTAACATTCGTAGGTTTAGGAAAGGCCAGCCATTGTTTCTAATTAATGTGAAATTGGAATGGACAAATGGAAAAGTGTTTTGAGAATATATTTCCCATATTTTGAGAATTTCAAGGATGGCAATGGTCTTAAATTACAGAAAGTATTTGCTTCCATTGTAGGGTTTGTATATAAGTTCATATATATAAAGTCTGCTATATTGAAGCTAAATGCCAGGGTTGAAGATAAATCTAGTTTCAGCCTTATACAAGAAATACAGAATTGGTGGATCAATGGAGTGAAGGGTATGAACATGAGAAACAAATAGGAAGGGGCTTAATGAAGTATCAAGAATCAAACTGGGCGTGGTGGCGCATGTCTGTAATCCCAGCACTCGGGAGGCTGAGGCAGGAGGATCGCTGTGAGTTTGAGACCAGCATGGGCTACATAGTGAGTTCCCGGTCAGTCTCAACTACATAGTGAGACCCTGTCTCAAAAAACCA
>NW_022900934.1:0-21751 GCF_012274545.1 Fukomys damarensis | reverse complement strand
AAAAAAAAAGAAAAGAAAAAAAAAATCAGCTGCACACAGGGCCTGAGATGTAGCTCAGTGGCACCATGCCTGCCTGGCAAGTGCAAGGTCCAAAGTTTGATCCTTGTTACCAGAAAAATAAAAGCTATACCCAAAAGCAAAAAAACAGAAAAGTCAATTATTTTAGGTATTGGGAATATAATCAAGAGAGGACCCAAGTAAAAGCTTTAAAAAGTACAGGAAAAAATGTTTTCTTACCCAATTAATCAAGGTCAGGAGTTAAGGGTCAGAGGGCCAGTATTAAAGATTAGGATAGAGGATTAAGAATTGGGGGTTCGGGATGGTGGAGGCCCAAAAGGCAGGGTTTGTCCAGCCATGGGCCTTCTGGGCTCCAACAACAGCAGGGACGAGGCTTGTTGACCAGCTCTGGGGAGGCTGACCTCTTACCATTCATTGTCCTTATCACCCCACAGTGGCCCTTAAGATTGACAACAGAAGCCAGACCTCTCAGATGGGGCAAAGTGACCACCTTCCAGTGACCATGGCCCTGCTGCCATTCTACTTTCTTGTGAGTGGACTGGAGAGAGTGATGGAAAGATTAGAATGTGTCACTTTCCTGGGGGTTCCCTAACAAAGTACCACAAACTGAGTGGCTTAGAATCACAGAAATTTGTTGTCTCACAGCTCTGGAGTTGAGGTGACAGAAGAGTGGCAATTCCTGTGGAGGTAATAGGGGAGGGTCTGTTATAGGCCTCACTCCAGCTTCTGTAGTTTCTAGGGTTATGATATCAGAGGGCCAGTTTTCCCAGGGCATTCTGTGCAAAGGACACAAAGCTGTAACTTCTGTAACTTAAAATTTTGCATTTGAAAATTGAAGTTTATGGTCTATTTTGAGTGAATTTTTGGGAATTTGTGTTCATGTTAATTTTTAAATTTATGGATTTCATCTGGTTTATTTTTAACAATCTTTCTGTATCTAATTTAGTCTCTTCTCTCTATTGAGTTGTCTATATCCCTTTGACAAATTCAGTTAACTATATTTACATGGAGCTATTGTTTGGGCTCTGTTCCATTTTTCTATGTACTCTTATCTCAATATTATCCTCTCCATTGTAGCTTTTTAGTACTAGGTAAAAATTGTCAATTTGACTGGAATAAGAGACTTCTGGAGAGGTGATTGGAAGCTGGTGGTTCTGCTGAGGGGCAGATGGAGGAGGTAGGCTACTAAGGATATGCCTTTGGACTATACATTTCTTGCTGGTGTTCTGCCATGAAATAGGCAGCTTTCTCCTGCCACACCCTCTACCATGATGTCCCTGCCTTGGAGTCAGCTATGAACTGAGACTTCCAAAATGTTGAACTAAAAACAAACCTTTCCTCTTTTTGTGTATGTTGGGTATTTGGCACCTCTCAGACACTTTATGATAAGTGCTTAGGATCAGATGTATAGATTATTTTACTCTTTTTCAGTTTTTACTTCTTCTTTGTTTCTGGGGTGAGGAAAAGGTCAAGGAGCTAAGGCTTTCTCAGTATATGCCTGCAATAATTTCCCAACAACTAGCTTCCTCCAACAAAGTGCACAAAAAGCTTATGATAAATTTACAACCATCAGCCACCGAGTCATGGCCTAATTCTCTGCTTACGCTTCTCCAACTGTCCCTAAAAAACTAAAAATTAAATTTTGTATAGGAAAAACGGCAAAGTCCAAAGATACACTAGGAAAACTACCTGCATCACAGAAATGGCCCTATGTATGCATAAACTCCTAAAAATAAATAAAAGGCCGGACTTAAGGCCCCTACCAGATATGAGAGAGGACTGGTCGTGCTCACTCTGGTGGACACCTGTAATCAAGTCCTGGGCGGTGGATTCACGGAGACTCCCAGGGATTCTGGGTTTTGGGTTTGGTGCAATGCCGAAGACGGCCTATCCGAGCTCTTGGGGAGCACATGGAAGATTCTGTGTGTCAAAACCCTGGTTCGGGACAGGAGGGGACACGGAGGATCCTGGGCAGTATAGTCCTTGGCGAAACACGTTGAGTACGTGGGGTACTAGAGTCTTTAAAGATGCTGTTGTTAAATCTTGGGTACAGTAGTCTTCCGGGACAGGCACAGCAAACATCCTGGGTAATGTAGTCCCTGGTAATAGGAACAAATCTTGAGATTCTGTGCGTCAGCCAGGCTGCCACAGGGAGGCTTTGAGGTATTGTAGTTATGGGAGAGAACCCTGCTCATTCTGGGTATGGTAGTCATTGCTCATGTTAAGTGCGATGTATTTTGAGTATTGCCGTCTGTGGCCATGTTTGAGGATTCTGCATATTGTAGTTTTTGAGAAGATTGTGATACAGTCTTCTGCCTCCCATAGTCCTTGGAGAAAAGTGCCCCAAATTCAGGATACCACAGACATTAGAGTAGGGTGTTATAGATTCCATGTATTGCTTCCTTAGCGGCAAGCTCGCCAAATGAATCTGGGTAAAATGTGGCGTTGATTTTGGACTTTGTAGGGCTGTGTCTGCACGGTGGATTCTGGGTATGGTAGTCCGTGAGGGTATTTGTCCATGTATTCTGGGTATCGTAGTTCTGTGGCTGTGGAAGAATTCTGGTTATGGTACTCTGTGGGGAAATTACGGAGGACTCTCAGAATTTAGTTCTAAAGCCCAGAAGAATTCTGAGTATGGTAGTCAGGAGGAAAATCATGCTGAGGATTCTGGGTATCATAGTCCACGGGACTTCTCTGAGGATTATGGCATTGGAAAATCGATGCTTCTGCGTATGTGTTCGTGACTCCTCGGAGGATTTCTGTTTACTATAGTCCGGAAGGAAATTGTGGAAGAATTGTGGGTGCCATAGTTCTGTGGCTGCGGTAGAATTCTGTTTATTGTATCTATGGGAAAGTTACTCCGCGGACTCTGGGTACATAGCCCTGCGGACCTTCGCAGAATTCTAGGTGTGGCAGTCCCAAGGAAATCAGGACGAGGACGCTTGAGTATGTAGTCCTGCGTATTCGCAGAAGCTACTGGGTATTGTAGTCCATGCCTACTCTGAGGCTTCTCGGTCTAGCCTTCACCAATCCGGCAGGGCTGAGCGAATTTTTCTTGTGATGTCACCAACCTCCGGGCCTGTGGCCTCTGGTGAGCTGGGCTCCCGCCCTTGCAATGTGCTCTTCCAGTCCTGAAAAGAAAGCTGGAGTATTGGCCGCAGGAGTAGTGGGATAGGCCTCAGGGCAGGGTCCTATACACACACGGAGCTATGGATAACTGGGATGCTCTGACGGGCGCATTAGGAGCCGGTTTCCGACTTCTCTCTGTGCGTGAGAGAGGCTGGGGGTGCACAGTCTGGGTCTGAGCACCCTGGATCCTTAGCGAGCTCGGGAGTGTGTGCTTGTCTCTGCGAGCTGGGTAAACGCTGCTCCAGCTTTTGCTTCGTGGGCTGGGGATGGGGCAGGCTTAGCAACCCTGCAACTTTGTGTTACTTTCAGTCAAAAATATGTTAAGAACCTGTGAAATATTACAAGTTGTAGACTGTGTCTCTTAAAAATTGAGTAAGTCACACTAGCTTAAATACCGCGTTGTTTTTAAAATATGAGAAACACAGAATAAAATAAGAGGAAAATAAAAGATACTGTAGATAATAGGAAATAGGAATATAGGCCGTTTTCAAAGGGAAGAGGATTGGACTGAGGTATAGCTCAGTGGTGCAGCACTTGAACAGCACGTGCAAAGCCCTGGCTTCAAGCCCCAGCGCCACACACACACACACACAAAACAGAAAACCCTGCCAAAAAAATCATGATCAACAGAGAAGGAGATAGAGGGATGGAGGGAAATGGGAGGAAGGGCATCAAGCTTGGGGAGATTTTCCTGATGGGCAATGTTTTCTGCGCAGTAACAAACATTGCTGCTAGAAACATTTAGAATTTTCTCGGATTCTCTGGTTGAAAACAACTAGAAGCTTGTCCTTCAAATTCTTTGTACTTCTTCCTTTTATTGATGTTATTGTCTCATTTTGCTAAAATAAACATTCATGTCCATGGATGTAATAAAAAATAATATTCAGTCCAAATACTGGAAGGAAATTACACTTTATCAAATTGACTTAATTTAATCAGTAATATGTTTTATAGTTTTCTTTCTTTCTTCTTTTTTTTTTTTGAGATAGAATCTCACCATGTAATTCACAATTCAGGCTGGCCTTTGTTTTCTATATTCTGTTAACATTTAAGAATCTAGTAGTTTTGTTTTTGTTTTTTTCAATAGCAAAGATTGGTTTGTTTGTTTTTGTTTTTGGGGTGTGTGTGTGTGTGTGTGTGTGTGTGTGTGTGTGTGTTACAGTCATGGAATCCTTCAGTCTCCCAAAGTGCTGGGATTTACAGGTGTGCACCACCATGCCTACTTCTATTATGTTTTATTTTAAAAAATTTTTTTGCTACGGGAGATTGAACTCAGGACCTTGCCCTTGTGAGGCAGTAGAACCACTGAGGTAAATCCCTAGCCCTTATTCTTATGTTTCAGAAGCAAGTAATCTGTAAATTTATTCCAGCTCAGTAAACATTGGAAATTTTATTTCAACTCTATTGAGTTCAATATTTATATAACCTCATTTTTTTATTTCAGTCATTTTGAGTAATTAAATTTTATTTTTTATTTTATTTATTTTTTGGTACCGGGGATTGAACTCGGGTCTTTGCACTTGCAAGGCAGGCCACCAAACCACTGAACTAAATCCCTGGCCTTTTATAATTAGTCTTTTATAAAGATGAATGTCATGAATTTAAAATTGCTTTCATGAATTTATTCATGATTGTGTTCTCTTTTTAAAAAAAATTTATTGAGTTTATTGGTGCAATCTAGGTATACAATACAATTACATTCATTATTGGGATCCTGTACCTTTACATGATAGGTCTTGATTCTCATTTTTTCCCCTTGGCCCTGCCCTCCCTTCACCCCCTCCTCCCTTCCCCATTTACAAACACTTTATTTCCATTTTTTCATTTTCTCATATTTTTTTCCTCTCCCTTATTACCTTTCCCCCACCCTTCCCACTTTCCCTACACCTTTAGCCCTTTACTTCCTATTTCACATTATTAATTATCTCATTAGGATCTTGTGTAATATTATAGTTTTTCCACACCAGAGAAACTATTCGGTATTTCAGTTAAAGAAATCTCTATATAAACATTAAAAATAGGGAATCCTAAAATAAAACCAAAAAGGAAAGTAAAAGAGAAAAGGCAATGATGTAAAATTAGAATAATCCTGAATTCTGAAGATGAAAATGGTCCTTGAACATATTTAAGTTGCTGCTTGCTCTTGTAGTCTTATTTTTTTTCATTATTCAGAGAATACTTAATTAGTTTCTATAATCAAACCCACGTAGATATGACCTTACATATTTAATACAGTGAATTACCCCTGTGGAAGTGGAAAAAAAATTAACGTTGCTAGACCAATATGGCTGTTAATTTCTGTACAATGCCAACTCAACACAGTAAATTGGGATAACATTTTCCAAAGTCGACAGCACAGTTAAAGTTTCCAAAAATTCAAATTATATATATGTATATACATATTTATATAAAAAGAACAATAATAGCAGTATGTTATGCATCAATAGCAGCAACAGCTTTTCCAGGTTCTGCAGTCATCTGAACAAAATTATAGACATTCAGCACACTCCATTAAAAAAACAAAAACAAAAAAACATAGAGAAGAATAATACCCAGAAAACAACAAAGTTCTGTTGCTGTTGTAGTACCTGGCACCATTTTTTTTTTTAGCATCGTAATCATCTGGAGAGAGAACATTCTAGAGTAACATCATTAAAAATAGCTCTGATAAAGCACTGTCACTACTACATATCATAAAGCAGGTACAAGATATTTTACATTCACAGAGGTATGATTCAGTACTGTCCTACATCTATAATACTAGAATCAATTTTGGTTTGAAATTTACTTTGTCTGCAAATAAAATCGCTAACCCTGCCATTTTTCTGGGCTCCTGTCACATGGAGAATTGTTTTCCATCCTTTCACTTTCAGTCTATGGGCTTCTTTTTGCACTAGGTGTGTTTCTTGTATACAACATATTATTGGATTTTGCTTCTTATTCCATTTTGCCAGTCTATTTCTCTTGATTGGTGAGTTGAGGCCATTGACAATGCTGGTTATAACTGATATGTACTGACTTATTATTGACATGTTATAGGCCTTTTGTTGACTCTTTTTACTTTTTCACCTTCTCCTTTTAATTTCTTGCCTTGCCTATTTGATTTGCTCTGTTGGGCCTCATGGTGTTGCTGCCTTGATTGTCTTTTTCTAGGATCTTGTTTAGAATTCCTTGTAGTGCTGGTTTGGTATTCATGTAGTTTCTCAGGTGTTCTTTGTCGTGGAAGTGTCTTATTTCCCCATCCATTTTGAAAGAGAGTTTTGCTGGATACATCAGTCTAGGTTGGAGGTTGTTCTCTTTTAGTACTTGAAATATCTCACTCCAGGCTCTCCTTTCCCTAAGGGTTTGTGTTGAGAAGTCTGCTGTGATTCTGATGGGCTTTCCTTTGCATGTGATTTGTTTCTTTTCTCTTACTGCTTGTAGTATTTTGTTCTTCTGTTGGGTTTCTGGGATCTTGATTATTATATGTCTAGGTGTAGATTTTTTTTTGATCATGGCTAGTTGGGGTCCTATATGCCTCAGTTATCTGAATGTCAAATTCTTCCCCTCTGTTTGGGAAGTTTTCTGTCATTAATTCTGTGAACAGCTTTTTAAAGTCATTTGTATTTTCTCCTGCTACTTCATGGATTCCTCTCAATCTTATGTTATTCTTCTTTGCATCATCTAGGAGTTGCTGGATCGATTTCTCATGATCCCTTACTGTTTTTAAGAGACCTCTCTTTTCACAGTCACTGACTACAATGTTATCTTCTATATCTGAGATTATATCTTTGCAGTCTTTTATTCTGTTGCGTACACTTTCAATGGAGTGTTTAATCTCCTGGACATCTGTTTGAATCTGTTTTATGGATTCCATTTCTTTCCTATGTTGGTCATTTATTGTTTCTATTTCTTATGCTGGGCCTTCATGGCTTCTATTGTGGTCCTGAGCTCATCTATTTTTTGTCAGTTTCTGTTCTAGAGTCTCGAATCACGACTTTCATTTTGCTCTCCATCTCTATGGTTATCTGGGAAATTATTTCTGTATTGAATTTTTCTAGAGCCTGATTGATCTGTTTTGTTACTTCCTGTTCTTTGAGTTCAGGGTGTCCTGGTGGTTCACTATCGGCCTTTTCATCCTTATTTGTCCTACTGTTTGCCATTGGTGAACTGGAAGTCTGTCTTCATGTCTTGCTTAAGTGTTTTCTCATTTTTATTTTTGTTGTCCGGCTGTCCTTGGTTTAATCTCTGGGTTATCACCCAAATCCTCCTGATATAGTTGCGCCCTAGCTTCTGGGTCTCTAACAACTCACAGACATTCTCATCTCCATAACATCAGCGAAAACAACTTATTGAATCAACCATAATCCTTTATCCCAACCAGCAACATAATATGATCAAGCACAACTTGGAAACTGACCACCTGTGGTAGTCACTAGTCTATCACCCTTAAACCATTTGAATTAAATTGAAATCAAGAAGCAGTCCAAAACATGTCTGCAGTGAACAAACTTTTCAATATAGTATATTTACCATTTAGGATTGGGGCTCAGAGAGAGAGCTAGGACTCAAGACCCCTGATCTCAGTTACCTGATGGCTGAACCCCATGATGCAGACTGACCTTGGGCTGCAAGGCCCAGATTGAGTTCCCCAACCTTCTGAATGGTTGAACTCCACACCGTTCTACTACAGGTTTCCCACACCCTTTCTTTAAAGAAATTCAACATTGGGAACTCAGAAAAATACCCTCTAAGACCACCTCTGCCTCTGCAGAGTGGGTCCAGAGACTAAGGGTTCAGGGGCACCTGTGCAGTTACCTTCCTGGTGCTGGAGTGATGACAGCTCCTGGTGGGGGAAGGCGTGGCTATTCTTCCCGTGGTGGATCAGGGCCCAAACTGTGTTCTCTTAATTAATGTTGTTAATGTTTATTTTCCCTAAAGTTGTTTCACTTTATCAGTCTTGTCTGAATAATATCTTTTATTGATTTTCCCATAGAAACAAATTGGCTGATTTCTTTGAACTGATTTTCTATTCCTAGTAGTTAATACTGAATTATTTTGTGTACTTTAAAATTATCTTTTCCCTTTTCTTGGAGGTGAAGGTTTATTTCACATGCTCATATTATTCTTTTTCATTTTCTTGCAAGAAGCCCAGTGCTTATATATTATCCCTCAGAGAAGAATTCTTTTCTTCCTTCTTTTCCTTTCTATTTCTCTGGGGATCCTGGCTACTATTGTCTAATCCTTGTTTTGATTTTCTGTATAACCTAAGGGTACTTTATCAGATTGACTGTAAATTTATGCATTGTCTGACCTGTTTATTGCCTTTTTGTATTTAATGGAGTTTGTGTTGTATGTTAACGAACAGGATTTCAAAACTTCCTACTCATCTGATGAGTCCTGTACAAAAATTTCTGTGACTAACTAAAAATAAATTTATCTTAGAACCAGGGATGTAGCTCAGTGGTGCTGTGCCTGCCTTGCAAGCACGGGGTCCTGAGTTTGATCCCTGGTACCACCACCACCACCACCACCACAACAACAACAACAAAAAACCTCACAACCAAAAAACTCTTCTGTGGATTTCAGTTCTTTTTTTAAAAAAATTATTTTTGAGGCAAGGTCTCATTTTGTAGTTCAGGCTTGACTTGAACTTACTGTGTAGCCCAGGCTGGCCTCAAACTTGTGGTGGGACTCCTACCTCAGCCTCCCAAGTGCTGGAAGTATAGGTCTGTGCCGCCATGCCTAGTGAAACAGTAACTCATTATACTTAATAACTTGATTGTGGAAGATAAAACTTACCTTGGGCTTTCTCTGGTAGAAAGTATGAGTTTCTACATAGAAAGTTTCTAAGGTAGAAAGTTTAGGTTGTATAAGTAGACAATCGTGTGTGATCCAAAAGTATGTAATTATACCAGTTTAACAGTGTACACAATTCCTTTATAATTTTTAAGACTAAGAGACCTTATTGTTATTGATCACATGACAGGGTTTAGGTCCATATTAATTCATAATGAAAAAATCTTTTTAAACAAATGAAACTACACAATATATATACACTTTGGTTTATATATACATATGTATTCGCCAGAGTGTGCATGTATGTAATGGTATACATACTACATATATGCATATAGAATCACTAATCAGTTTTACCATCTTTAATAATTTTACCTGAAGATATCATTTTATTTTATTTTTTTCCAGCTTTAATTGAGTTTATTGGTACATTTTAGGGATACAGTACAGTTACATTCATTGTTGGGATCTTGTACCTCTACATGACAGGTCTTGGTTCTCATTTTTTTTTTGAAGATGTCATTTTAAAGAGCAAGTTAGAGTGACAAGCTTGATTGATTCTTGAATTTTTCCATTTTATTTTTATTTTTATTTTTGTTACCTGGGATTGAACTGGGGATGTTGTGCTTGCAAGGCAGGTGGTGGCACCACTGAGCTAAATCCCCAGCCCTTAAATTTTTCCATTTTAAAGGAGCAGATGTTACAAACACACAATGCGATGTCTTCTATTGACTGCCCAATGTTATATAAAAAATTTAATTGGAATTTACTCTTTCCCTCCAATTCCAGGTTATCTAGATACAATTTAAATTCTAAGTATTTATTTTACTTCATTCTTCCATACTTTTTTTTGTTTGCCCCCTGTCTGAGATTTCACAGACTGTTTTCCAGCCTTCTGTACGATGCATGTTCCCAAATGGACACCTATGACAGCCAACCCAGCTACAAGACACCAATTCTTTCTAATCCAACTGGTTTTCACTTCTTTTGATATCAAGCTCAGATTCAAAGCTGCTTCTGAAGATTGAAAGCCTTCTATTTTCCTTGGATTTGGCTGTTTGGTGGACTTAGAAGTGCTGCACTGCCTGCTTCAGGAATGTTGTCTTTAGTAGGTATTTGGAAAATAGGGCTGCTTTTGATTCTGTGCCACCCTAATTGTAGGAACCCAATTAAGGACCCCATAACAACCAGAACTCTGTAGTCTCTCCAGAAGGTCTGAAAGCTCATTGTCCTTTGGTATCCAGGCACCTGCCCACAGCATTGTGCCTTCTGAGGATGCTGCCACAGCCAGCAGTCCCTTGAACCTCCAATTTAAACTTTTTAATACCAGTAATTTTAAATTTTCAGTCCTTCCTTTTAGGTGGTTTGTATTTAGCACATATTCAAGGCAACATTAGCACAGAGATTTTAGAAAATTTTATCTCAATTTTTAATTTATTATTTTTACTAAACTTGCAAACTTTACCAGGGATGGGAACCCCCAAGCAGTCTTACTGAAAAGGTGGGATTACTGGGATCCACATTTAGCTTTCTTATTCAGTAAATAACCGACACAAGTACAATTCAATTAATAAAACAATTAGAAAGTATTTTAGAAGTTATGAAAAAATGTAGAGCAATATGAAAACAGCATGAACAAATTAACTAAATTGTCACAGATTATAAATTGAATATTTTTTTTTCATTTAACAAATAGAAAATCAAATTTACTTTTTTCCTTTTCTCAACAGAAATGTATAAACCAAAATGAATATGGGAAAATTCCAAGACATAATATGACAATAACTATGAAGGTAGTACTATATAAACTCCAACCAGAATAAATCTAAGGTAGCTATGTTAATTTCAGATCAATTGGAATAGAAAAAAAATGCAGTTTTAGAAATGAAAACAAGTAAAATGAGTGTGCCATTCATAATGGTATAGAGGTTCAGATTATCACAGAAGAAATATTAATTGTGATTTTATATAATATTTTAAGATAGTATATCCTTAAGTAGAAAAGAAAAATGATGGAGATGAACTCTTGATGATGATAATGATGAAGAGGATGAGAGGAGGAGGAGGAGAAAGATTAGAAGGAAGAGTAGTACACATTGGATAATATTTAGCATTATGCTAAAGAACCTCAGCAATCCATTGTGAAATAAATTATAACATCTGTATTAATAGACTACTTCAAAACTTAGTGAGTCTTGATTCATTAGACATAGAGACAGGGTTAACTGACAACTGAAGAGCACACAGTTGACTGAGGACATAGGTCAGGGTTAAAGCATTTGCCAAGTATGTGAGAGGTCCAGGACTTGACCCACACCACTGCAAAAACATAAGAACCATGTTTTCATCCCTCACACAAGGAGTATTAAGAAGACATGAACATGAACTTGCCTGTTGGGGAAGAATTGAATGTGAGACAATTAAGAAATAATAGTAGTGTAGTGCATTTTTGTTTAACTTTTAGTTATCAGGAAGTAGAAGTGTAAAAAGTTATCATTTTCCAGGAGACTATTTGTATTCAAAATTATAGGAGGGCCAGGGATTTAGCTCAGTGATGGCACACCTGCCTTGCAAACATAAGGTCCTGAGTTCAATCCCCAATAACTTCCCCACCAAAATTCAAAATTATAGGAAAGTTGAAGAAAATAAAGCTATTTAAGAATGGCTACAGGGCCAGGGATTTAGCTCAGCGGTTCGGTGGCCTCCCTTGCAAGCGCAAGAACCAGAGTTCAATCCCTAGTACCAAAAAAAAAAAAAAAAAAAAAAAAAAAGAATGGCTACAAATATTGCTTTTTGCACTGGCATTTTATATTTTTAAAGTATAAAAGATTGACAAGTTTAAAATTTACAGTGTTGTGCTTTATAAATTTCTAAGAGTTTCCCGTACTTACAGTGCTTTGTGCCTTTATAAGATGTTCCTGCATTTTCATGATGTATTTTCTTTAGGGCTCTGGTGTTGATCTGAGGTCTCTGTTTTTGATGATGGAAAATGCATACTTTTGATGTGGCATATATTTAGGTAACTTAAGTGCAAGTCTTCTGCTGCACCACAGTCACCTCATAGATACCATGTTTCTCTGCTTGTCTTAACTTAAATTTACTCAAAATTACTATCTCCATTAATAGGTATTTCCAGCTTCACATGAATATCATTTTTGTAATACAAAGCATTTAATGATATGTAAATATGTGCATTTCAGATTCCGATACCAAGGACAAATTAGAATCTAATCTGCTTCTCCATTCTTTAAAATTTCTTCCTTATATGTGGAAATTAGTAAACTCTTTGTGAAGTTATTTGTTTAACTATAAAAATCTAAGAATTTATGAGGGCCATTTCTTCCAAAGACAGATTAAATTCACTGGTAGTTTAATCATAATTAGGGTGTTACCTTAATTCAACCTGTTGCACAAAAATGTATCACCAACTGAGTGTATAATCATATATTTTTAACCATGGTAGAGGATGAGAAAATAAAGAGCATCTGCTTCCTAGTTCATCCTTGATAGTATTGTCAATGTATCCTTTCATGGCAAAAGTGATACGGCATCTTTCTCTGGACAATTGTAAGTACACTGACCTCATTCATAAGAAATCTACCCTGAAGACCTCATCTAATTATAGCTACCTTTTACAAACTATACCTCTAATGCAAGTACATTCATGCCTAGATTATTTTTAAATGAAAATGTGGGAGGAACACAAGCATTCAGTTTGTAAGTTGTATTGTATAGGAAGATATTCATAAATTGAGTCCTTTTAGTAAAGACCTGTATGCTCTCTATGCAGGCTTATGTCCAACATCTACTAGAATTTTCTAGCTTTCATTTTTGCTATAGAAGGGATCAACAGGAATCCTCATATTTTACCCAAGATATCTCTAAGATATGAGTTCCATAATTTCCTGCACAGTCATTGGAGGGCAGGTGTGGTATAGTCCAGGGCTGTTACCTTGATAGCTGATGGAGTTGACAAGATCATGGTGTATAGTGATTCCATGTTGGTCCTAGGGAAGGAGACAATGAGGTAAGAGATTTTACCAGTACTAAATCTCCAAGTTGGAATATGGGATTTCCTTTTTCTTCAGACTGAGCTTCCACTAGATGTTGAAGAGTCTGTTGGAATTTAGCCAGTGAAGTGACATCTTTTAGTAAGGCATCTGTTTCTCTTGAAGAGAAAATCATTAGGGCAGAAAGGGCATCCATGAGGCATTTTAAGTGGACTGAGGTGTGGCATTTGAGGTGTATTTTTGTGTCCTTAAATTATAAATTATAGACAATAGTCCCCTTTTAACATCAGGCCTTAGAGGATATTGTTTCTGGTGAGGAAAAATAGTAGGATCTTTGAGTTATATTTGTACTGGGGAAGCTCTTATTTTCTTTGTTTTACTTTTAGTTGCCAATATTTATTTCTGTCTCCATGAGGGGGAAGCAATGTACCCAACTTGGATGTATGTATATTACAGTACTTAAACAAGATAAAATATCTCTCCCCAGGAGGGGAAGTGGACTCTCAGACATAATTAAAAGGAATAAGTGAAGAGAAATCTAAGCCTAAGGGTTGTGAAAAACAGTGAGTTATCTCCTCTCTAGTGGCTTCTTTTATTGAAGTATGACAACTGGAAGGAAGGCTAGGAAAGAAGGATGGAGAGATATGGATAAGTGTCCAACAATAGGCTGATTTAATTTCCCTCTGTAGTCATGATTACCTGGGGCTCCTCCATGGAGATAATGGTCCAGCTAGAAGGAGAAGGCAGAGAGTTCCCCATGGCCTTTAGTCTTGCTGGACCAGCTGGTAAGATGGATCTGATTCCTGGCGCTCGATTTAGCGGCTGGAGTAGGCCCCCTATTTTCCTCCCTGAGTAGTGTCATGAGTGTTGGACGGTGAGTGTTCGTGTTAAGTGGACGTTCAATGTGAGAAATGATGTAGGAGTATAAGTCCTTTGTCTTGGGTCAGCGTTCCTGTTAGTGTTGGAGTTAGGATTCCAGTGAGTGATAGACCAGCAGTTTCTCTCCCTGGGTATTTGGGTGTGGGTTTCCTAGTTAGTAGTAGCATGAGATTTCACTTTAGTCTTAGCCACACTGTCGAATTTCAAGGAGAGCCTTCTGGGAACTTAGGAATCAGGTGGTGGCTTAGGGTTAGGGTTCGCGTTGGTGAGCGTGATCCAGAAGGAATTCGCCTTCCGCGTAGTTTGCGTGTGATCGGTAAGGTGAGGGCAGTGACTTTCATGAAGTTGGGATGAACTGTGTATTTCCAAGGACCTGAACATTGCACCGTAGTTATAATGGGTAGTGCCTGCCCAGCGAGTGGGTTTAGAGCTCGATGAAGGGGACGAGACAGGCTCCCCATTCCACTCCCTGTGTCGTGTCGTCTACTCTTAAGGGGGCGGGGAGCTCCTATTCATTTGACCTTCAGTGTTCGGTATGACGTAGGAAGGTAAGTCCCTTCCTCCGGGGTCAGGCTGATGGTGAGGGTAGCATGAGGATTCCAGTGAAGGACAGCCTTTGAATTTCTGTACCTGGGTTTAGTATCAGCATGAGATTTCGCCTTAGGCTCAGCCACAGTGGAAGATTTCGATCACCGACCTTTGGGAAGGTAGGAATCAGGTTGTGGGTTAGGGTTATGGTAGGATTGGTGAGCATGACACGGACGGAATTCACCTTCCAGGTAGTTTGCCTGTGCGAGGGAAGGTGAGGGCAGCACCTTTTTTGAAGGTGGGGTTGAATGTGTGTTTCCCGGGACCTGCCAATGGTGGCCTCGATATAATGCGTAGTGACTGCCCAGCGAGGAGGGTTAGCGCTCGATTTAGGGAATGGAATAGGCCCCCCATTTTCCTCCCTGAGTAGTGTCATGAGGGTTGGACGGTGAGTGTTGGTGTTAATTGGACGTTCAGTGTGAGGAATGATGTAGGAGTATAAGTCCCTCCTCTTGGGTCAGGGTTCCTGTTAGTGTTGGGGATAGGATTCCAATGAGTGATAGACTGGCAGTTTCTTTCCCTGGCTATTAGGGTGTGGGTTTCCTAGTTAGTAGAAGCATGAGATTTCGCTTTAGGATTAGCCGCACTGCCGGATTTCAAGGACCGCCTGCTGGGAACTTAGGAATCAGGTGGTGGCTTAGGGTTAGGGTTATCGTTGGTGAGCGTGATCCAGAAGGAATTCGTCTACTGGGTAGTTTGCGTGTCAGCGGGAAGGTGAAGGTAGTGTCTTTCATGCAGGTGGGATGCACTGTGTATTTCCAAGGACCTGAACATTGCATCGTGGTTATAATGGGTAGTGCCTGCCCAGCTAGTAGGGTTAGAGCTCGATGAAGGGGCTGGGACAGGCTCCCCTTTCCACTCCCTGTGTCCTGTCTTCTACATTTAAGGGGGTGGGGGGCCCCTGTTCATTTGACCTTCAGTGTTCCCTTGCCTTCACCATCTGCTTCATGTGAACACCACATATTCTTAATCCAGTTGGAAGGAGGTCATCCACGTAGGGAGAAAAATGTCCACTGACAGCACTTGACCTTGTCTCTATGCAGTGCATTTCCCTTCTGACCTGGACATCTATTTTGGGGGTCCAAGGTCAACTAGATGAGTGAACACCATTCTCCGTGGCCCAGATTCACCTCTACTTGAACTATTATACCTGTGATATACATGACCTTTTCACAATTCCTACTCCCTTTCTGGATTTGTTGATTCCCATTGAAATCATCCCAAGCCTCCTATCCTGGATTTGTTAGTGCAAATCCCACTGGCTGTGTGCATTCCCACCCTTCCTTCCTTGCCTCTTCACAACTCAAGGAAGCTCCAGGTTTTGCAGACCACAGTTTCCTCCTTAGCCCTTTCCACCTGTGTGTTCCTTCCTGTCCCCACTTTAAGAGATGCCCCTGCCTCTTGGGGAATTGGCATGAATCTTTCTGCCCATGACTTCTAAATCCCATCCCACTGTATTAATTTTATATTATGCTTTTCCCTGTCACCCACCTGGGAAGTGAGCTATTCTGGGCAAAGTCTTCTTCATTTCATCCCTGTGTGCCTACAGGTTGGAAGGGGAGGAGGAGGTGAGGTGCAGAAACCAAGAAAGATAAGGATAGTGACATAAGGATAATAAAAGATAGGTTATTGGACATGATCTATGATTTATTGGAGGGGAAAGAAATGAGACTTGGCCATGAATTTCAGGCACTCATAAGGCATGTGAAACTTTGGGGTTTCTATTGAAGGGAGATGGCACTGACCAAGGAAAGGGAAGCCACTCTGATCACAGAATGAATGGAGCAGGAAGTTTTCCATGGCTTTCTTGGATAGGGTTTGGTATCACAATTTTAGTGGCCAAGGGTGTAGTTTCAAAAGATGTTTCTTCCTTTGTGAGACATGGACTGTTGTGTAATCATGGTCAACTCATCCTCTGGGCTGTTGAATTTTTGTTTGGCTATTGTTATGTGTCCTTCAAAACCTTCCACACTTGTGGGTCTGTGTTCTATAATAGAGATCAAGGAGCTTAGGTGTTTGGACTGCTGAGGGGTTGCATGAGACTGGGGTAGAAAAGATGGGAGATAAGAAAAGCTCATCACATTTTCAATGAGAGATAGGCAAAGTTAACCCTACATTGTAATCTTGGCCAAGTCTTTGTTGTATACAAAGTCTTTCATTGGTATACAAGTATGATTCATAATAATTATGATAATCCTAGGGAATTGGTAATATTAGCATATTACATCTTAATCATTTTTACTTTCCTTTTCCCTCCTAATCTTTCCATCTTTCCAAACTCAGATCGCCTTCTTATCTCCATAAAATCTACACCCACTTTTCATTTCACATTTATTTTACGTAGCTTTTAAATTATGCGTATGTTTAGTTTTTCTTAAAAGTGAAACTATTCAACATATAACCCTTTGTGTGTAGTTCACTTCAATTAGCATTATAGTCTCAGGATGCTTTCATGTATCCTACAAATGAATAAAATTTATCTCTTTTTTTTTTGAGACACTATAGTTTAGCACCACAGAGATGGAAGGAAGCCAGATGTGGGTGTGCATGCCTGAAATTCCAACAGTAGGGAGGCTGAAGCAGGAGGATTGTCATGATTTCAAGGCTAGCCTTTGCTACCTAGTGAGTTTGAGGCTAGTCTAGACTATATAGTGAGACCCTGTCTCAAAAAACAACAACAACAAAAAGAAGAAACAAAGAAAAAAATGGAAGGAAAGAGAACAGTATATGAAACAGAAAAAAAACAAATTAAGGAAAAAAGTAGCAAACTTGTAATAAATGTTGCAGAGGATAAGGAGAAATAGGAAAACTCATATGTTGCTGGTGGAAAATGGCAGATGGTACATCCACTGTAGGACCCTGTCTCAAAAAACAACAACAACAAAAAGAAGAAACAAAGAAAAAAATGGAAGGAAAGAGAACAGTATATGAAACAGAAAAAAAACAAATTAAGGAAAAAAGTAGCAAACTTGTAATAAATGTTGCAGAGGATAAGGAGAAATAGGAAAACTCATATGTTGCTGGTGGAAAATGGCAGATGGTACATCCACTGTAGGAAACATTATGGCAGTTCCTGTGAAAGGTACCTAAAGTAAGAAAAGCACACACACACACACACAAACAGTTACTGAGGAGTGAATATTAAAAATGTGGGATGGAAAGCAATATTATTCAGCCTTTTAAAAAGAAGGCAATTCTGATAAATGTTAAAACAGGGATACACCTTGATGACATAAGACAAAGTCACCAAAACATAGCATTAAATTCCCTTTGCGTGAGGTACTGACAGTCATCAGATTCATTGGTACAGAAAGGGAAATGGTGGGTGTCATGGGCAGGAGGGGGGTTAGGGTGTTAAGTTTAATGGAGATTTCCTCAAAAACTTAAAAGACAAAAACTGACCACATAATTACAGTGACTTTTCCCATGAAAGTGAGAGAAATACTCCAATAAAATTTTTCATTTATATTCTTAGCCAAAAAAATTTTTAAAACACCAATAAAATGTGATCAGATGATATCCAGGAAGAACTGGATAACAAGTACAGAAGCTAAGTCCCTCCTTCTTTCTTTAGATAAGATTTAATTCATGTTTATGAGTAATTTTACCTTCACATTTCTGTCTTTCAGTTTTTATAGAAACAAAACTGTAGTGGAAAAAATGGATAGCAGTTTGTTGGTTATTAGGACCCTGACAATTGTGGGCAGTCAGAAAACACTGCCTGAGTTCTTAATAATTTTAAAAGTGAATAAATATTTTCAAAAATCATAAGCCACACAAACCAAAAAGTGAATGACAAAATTAGACAAAATACTCAATAAGCCTAACTTTCTTCCAGAAATACATTTCAAGACACAACTAGGAAGTTAAAACTCTCTCATTTACACTTCTCTAAAAACAAATTTAAGTATACAAGAGATGCACTTCATGGCATAGTTAGCCAACTACATACAGGTAGCTAGATGGCCTGGGAATACCAGATTGCTCTACGTATGATATGGGGGAAAATGTATCTTGTTAGGAGGAAAATGTTGAACTTTTGTCCCTAATAATAAAGCCTCAGATGGGAGCATCACTAAGATGCTATAAGGTTTCCATACTTCAACTGATGAAGTTACTAAAAACTCTTGAATTGATGATCCCTTCACAGGGTGGCTAGCGAACTTGTTTGAAACATCCCTCATAATTGTAGCTGGAGTCTGCCTTTGCATAGAAGGCTGCATTATTCCAGATGTGAGAGTCCTAGCCCAAAGATTGAGTCTGTGCCAACTAAGAATATCTGTGGCATATCAAAAACATTATCTCTTGCAATTATAAGAAACTATTGCCTTATTATGAAGAAAGTCAACCAACATTAGAAAGATTGGAAAACTACAAAACAAAACCCTTTAAACATGAAAATGGGAAAAGGATTCTATAATAAAGAGAGGAAGAGATTGTGACAGGTAAAATTTGTAATTGGTTCATATTTCACTAACTGCTCTAATTAGCCCTTTACGTATAGACTTAGATCAGTCAACAAGGACACATAGACTATACAAACATTCACTCCAGAGCTGATTGTCCTCCAGTCTGTGGAATCCAACATGCCAAAAATAACTATGAAGAGAAATTCAGAGTGAGGAGGGATTTAAAAATCTGGAGGGGAATAAAAGGTGTGAGATGAAATTAATTGCTTGGAATAGGCTGTGAACCCTGGACCCCAGGCCAATGGAGATGGGAGGAGGAACTCCTGTGAGTAAGGAATAAAAACACACAGCTTCTCAACTAGTTTGTGCCTAAGTCTGTATGGGCACCACTCTCAGAAGAGTTTGGCTTAAAAGCTTTGCTTTTGCTGCCTCTGGAGTCCAATTCCTCTTTTTTGGTCTGGAAAAGTGAGACAAGTGGGATCATTTCTTACAAAGGACACACTGGGGAAATTATTTACCTGTAGCAAAGAAATGGCCCATGTTCTCAGTTCATTAGTACATACTCTGGTAAACAACTTAACCTCAGGTGTCTTAAACTTTCCTTAGCCCCTGCAGTATATAATCCACACCTGAGTGCAGGCTTTCCCCTTTGTGCTCACAGAGGAGGCCAATTAGGCCTCAGTTCTCCTCTGGTTTCCAACAGAGTTAATAATGCATTAGCTTATTTCATAAGCTCTTAGACTATGTATTTGGCTGGTGAAATTTACAGTTTTGTATCAATCATCTCTTAAATTAGCCTATAAATATTGTTTAATTTTCTCTGGTCAGAAACATTTCGACTAAGCTCATAGGATAGTCCTGCCACTTGGGCCAGGATTTCTTCAGTAGTATTTATTTAACAAGCCAATTACCTTTGGTCGATGCAACTAGAAAAAAATTTTATAATACATCAGAATGTAGTTCCTACACTTAACATTCACATGAAAAGTTCTTCAGGAAAACAGTCTAGGAAAATTAGAGGGGCAGTTCTAAGATTTAAGAGAAAAAGCCAATAATTTCCAGCTAAATAGTTCAGTCTATTAAAGATAATAAATACTATCTCTGCTTTCAAAGTGTTATATGTTGAACTATCATTTCTGCCTATTTGTGGGGTAACAATAAAATGGGGCAATTAAAATTCTATAGAAATAAAAAATAAGATGTTGTTGTAAACTGCCTTGCTGACAAAGTAGAAACTGCCTTGCATGACATTTAAGGAAAAATAAATATTTTACGACATTTTAAAAACATTTAATTTTTAAATTTTCTTTCTTTATTGAATCATTTTAGGTATAAAATACAGTTACATTCATCTTTGAGATCTTGTACCCTTACATGATACATCTTGGCTCTTATTTTTCCCCATCCCATTGCCCTCCCTTCACCTCCTCCACCCTTCCCTATTTTTAAACATTTAATTTTTATAAGGCCATAGAGAACACAAGAAATTATTACAACAAATATAAAAACTTTAATAAAGTTTTGTTTAAAATTTTACTAAGAATGGATTAATATATTAAGCTTTATTCCTTTAAACAAATTTTGGGCAGTAACAAGATAATTGCTTAGATTTAGATAAGAGATGAAATGAAACATTCAGCTGGTGGGTTTTCTCCTTACCGTGTGCAGCAGCTGGGTCTGCTTATAGCGCTCCTCACCATTACCCACGCCATGCAAACAGAAAGTGTCTCTTGTCCTGATTGGCTGCTGTGGCTCAACAAATCCCATTTTTTCAGCTGTCTACTCAGAGCTCTATCATCACAAGCTTCAGGACATTCTGCTGCATGAAGGAATGGTGGAGCAGCAAAGGGTGGTGCAGGCCCGTGGACACTACTTTGAACTCTACTCCAACTGCCTCATTTTCCCCTTGACCTGGACATGAAGTCTGTGAGCCAATGCTGCTCAGGTGAGTGCTCACTGGTTTATGTGGCCCGGTGCTGTGCATGCCTGCACCCTCATGCTTGTGGGATCCTTGGCCCCTGAAGTGCTCCCTACTTGATTCCTGGATTTGATGATTGGCAAATTTAACCCTATATTGTAATCTTGGCCAAAGTCTTCTTTGTTGTTGCTTTAATTGGTATACACTTATGATACATAATAATTATAATTATCTTGTGGAATCATTACATATACATATTACATGTTAATCACTTTTACTTTCCTTTCTCTGCCCAGTCTTACCCCCCGCCCTTTTTTTGGTGCTGCTGATCAAAATGGGTACCTTGCACTTGTGAGGCAGATGGCAGAACCAGTCTTCTCCTCTTTAAAAACCTAGATCCCTTTCTTACCTTCTCAAAACCTACATCCCTTTTTCATTTCACTTTTCTTTGATGTAGCATTTAAATTATGACTATTTTTAGCTTTTCCTATAAAGGAAACTGTTCAATATTTAACCCTTTGGGTGTAGTTCATTTCACTTAGCATTATAGTCTCAGGATGCATTCATTTTCCCACAAATGAATCAAATTTATCTGTTTTTTTTTGTTTGTTTGTTTTGCTATAGTTTAGGCTTGCCTTGAACTGACTGGGATAACCAGGCTGCCCTCTATCTCACAGTAATCTTACTGCCTCAACCTCCTAAGTGCAATTTATCTCTCTTTATGGTGAGTAGTACTCCATTGTGTATATATACCAGATTTTTAAATATATTTATCTTTTGGTGGATGTATAGGTTGTTTCCAAAATTTAGATATTATGAATTGTGCTGTTACAAACAGTGAAAGCATTTATCTCTGTAAAGATTACTACATCTTTAGTGAAAATAGCGAGAATAGTTATGCCTGAGTCAAATGGATCTCTGATTTTAGTTTGTTGGGGGATTCTCCAGAGTGTTTGTAATATTTCTTATTGCAAGAAACTTTGCCGAACGATTCCTTATTCCCCTCAACCCCACTTGCATTA